>NC_056729.1:705381850-705539350 GCF_019279795.1 Protopterus annectens
GACATATGATTCCCATCTTACCACTGGGGTGACATGGTGATCTCAGGTACATTAGGTGTAAATCTGTGTGGCCAGGCCTGTGTGCCCAGGTCTATCACCTATGAGTATATGCATCACATGTTGCAACTGATGTGCTACTCACCAGGTACATAGGTGTTAGTGATGGAAATTATACTACATATATATTTACATGGAGTTTATGGCCATTAGTATGTCAACAGGCATTTGTTCATTAATACTCTCTTGTAGGATATTAAACCAACTCACAAACTCTATGACTGTTCATAGTTTGCAGGCATCAGCCAACATTGTCAGTCACAGACATTCAGTATTCGCTTGTATCATGGTTAAATGGATTCCAAAATGTACAGGACCCAGGACTGAGCCCTGCTGAATACTGCTGCTTACAGATCTGCTATTGGAGGCAGATTTCCCTATGTTGAGTATGTGTCATCAATAAGCCACTTAGTGACCCCTACAATGATATCACCATTGATGCCTAAGTGGGTGCTTTTGTCAATGATGCCTGAGTGGGGGATATAGTCACACAGCTTGGCTAAGTCCAGGAGTTTTTGTGCCCTGATGTCTTATCATCTAGGTCCTTGGTGACTGCCCTGGACATGCCCACCATGTTTAACAGTCATGATCTCCCTGTCAGAAATCCAAACTGTTTGCAGTCAACTGTGTGTAGATTGCATATATGTTTTCTGATCAGTTCCATGATGATTTGTCCCATGCCTCACAGGTGTAGAGATAGGGCTACTCAGGCAAATAAGTCTAGGATATAAGGTTGGACATTGTTCAGTAATCTAGGGTGCAGCAGTGGCTACAGTATGATTGTTAAGAGTTCCCAGTGATGTTAATAATCCTTGTCAGATCCCATAGAGGACACAGCCTGGGATATTAGTATGTCAAATACATGCTGTGTATCCCCCACAGAGAGGCCAGTTATGAGCTGCTGTAGATATGAAATGTATAGGACAGGTTGTAGGAATGTCGTGTGGCAGATGCGGTGGGGACAAGGGAGTGAAGCTGATGCAGAACCTGTGGGGCAACAGATTAGCTATGAGTACAGTCCTGTTATATGTGGTATAATTACATACGAGTTCACCAACAATCGGGACCTATCCTCTCAGGTTACACATGTAACTACACTGTGCGTTGTGGTTCTGCTTTGTGTTGGTGGCTAATTTTGTCACATACTGTTTCTACAAGATGTCACAACAGCACTGTGTGCTATTTTAGCTGAGGAGGTTATGCCTCAATTTTAGGGAGCACCCTCACCCCAACTGTCACATAGCAATGTCCACCTCTTATTGTACAGCCTGCTAATGGCAGTTGTCCACCAGGCAGGTTTGGTATGTCATAAGGCACTAGTGTTCCCCTGTCAGGTACAGCCGAGTCCATGCAGTTGTTTTGATGTTTGCATAATGCATGGGTGTAGAGCTCTGCATACTTGCCTGTCCCATCTGAGTGGGAGGTGCAGTCAAGCTATGTGAACCATCCCATAGGAAGTAGAAAATTACATTGTTGAAATATATGTCTGTATTTTTGCAAAGGGAGGGTTAGTTCTAATAGTTTTAATGAGACTGATCTGTGGTCAGATCTCAGGGAGGACCTCATGGTGGGAGGGGGGGGGGCTGAAGTGGTCACCCATACTGGTAACCACATGATGCAATATGTTGGCTCCCCTTGTGGGGAATACCACAGCACTGCTTCATGGCATTGTACTTAAGGACGTGGACTAATCTTTGAGCAAGTGAACTTCAGCATGACTAAGGAACAGTTGGTTACTTAATGCCACCCCAAACCATGGTGTACTGATATATCTTGATAGACACAAGTACATCCAAATAAGCACAATTGGTGTCTGGATTCAAGGAGCTGCTCCTGTAGCTGGTAATGGCATGATTAGGTGTCCTTCCAGTAGTTAACATTACCTGCAGTGTCTCCGAGAAATCATAGTGTTTCACTAAATATGCATGTGTATCTATCCTTAATGAATATGTATACACCACCTGCATTACCTTGCACGTTTTCAGTTTGAGGTCTGAACATGTGGAAGGATGTGTGGTCTGGTATGGCTGTGGTGCCATCCACAACCTTGAACCAGATATTCTTGTCTGCACAAATGTCTGCATATTTCAAGGTGGGGACACCTTCCACGGAGTGGGGTTTAGTGTTGCCATTCCCAGTGTGTAGCAGCTTAACCATTATGTTGTATGAAGATGATGTCCTCATTGCGAAGTTTTCCCTCCAACAATAAAAATGTGGAACAAGTGATAATGTGGAGAGAGCAACACCAAAGCAACAGCAAAAAAGAAAATAGTCTCTCCACACCGTCAAGCCAAATAAAATTTATTAAAAAACGACAAAGCTTTCGGATATAAAAAACATCCTTCCTCAGTATCTTACACAAAAGAAAAATTAAAACCAACATTTATACTAGTAGCACATGACAGAGCCATTAAGTGATTAAGGTGAACACCCAGTTCTTAAAGATACAGAAACAATGATAAAAGGGATAAGAACTATATACATATCTTCCTCTCATTTTTTTTCTAATTTTCCTGTTTATTTTTTAGAATAGGTTTTAGTGTAACTTGTTTATTTAAGCCCGGGTCTTTATCTGCTGTGAGTTAGTAGGTATATTCCTACGAATCCCCTTAGATATCTCATGACATACAATAGAATGAGCAGAACAATTGAGAATATTATAAGAAAAAAATTGGTTTGTCCTGAAATCTATATCCAGTCATGAAAAATGGCTCCCAGACCAACCTATGTTTACCTATCATAATTGTATTAATTTGAAACAACTTTTATGTTACAAAGATTTTTCTTTGAATAATACACAAGTAATTGAGTTTAAGAAAAAAGGCACTTTTCCATGTTACAGTTGTTTATGTTGTACGAGAATTAATCAGTGCCCAGAATTTATACTTCCTATAAGTGGCAGGAGATTCATTTTTCACTGTACAGTGACATGTAATACCACTGGTATTATATATCTTGCCACATGTAAGTAATCAGGATTTTATGTGGGCAAATCAGTCAGGTGCCTGAGGGATAGAATTATTGAGCATAGATCAGAGATTCATAGGAATATACCTACTAACTCACTGGCTTGCCACATTTCTGCAATGGGTGCTGCTCATGAATTTGACTTCAGGGTCATATCTATTGTATACCCAGGTATTAGATGTGGAGACCATGTTAATAATGTGAACATGAAAGAATATGAATGGATAGTGAGACTTGAAGCAGATAATGACTGGAGCTTAAATAAAAAAAGTTACACTAAAACCTATTCTAAAAAATAAACAAAGGAAAATTAGAAAAAATGAGAGGAAGATATGTATATACTTCTTATCCCTTTTATCATTGTTTATGTATCTTTAAGAACTGGGTGTTCCGCTTAATTAATCAATAGCTGTGTCATATGCTATTAGTATAAATGTTGGTTTTAACTTTTCTTTTGTGTAAGACACTGAGGAAGGATGTTTTTTATAACTTCGAAAGCTTTGTCGTTTTTTAATAAATTTTATTTGGCTTGATGGTGTGGAGAGACTATTTTCTTTTTTAAAGTTTTCCCTCCAGACAGTGCCTATAAAATTCACTGTGGGGGTGTCAGCAGCCTTGCACAGTACCCACAATCCCAAGGGTGAGAGATGAAGGCCATCTCTGGTGTGGCATTGATGTCTGTTGAGTAAGGAATCCCAGGCAGACGTAGTATATCTCCTTACAATGACACCACATAGTAAGACAATTAATGACTTCCATCATTTTCCATGTGTATGGAGCCATCATCCTAGGTGAGGGTCAACTGCAGCTGAATGCTATGTGCATACCTGTGAGAAACACAGATGTCTATGCTCAGTCATGTGTCTACATACAGTCTGGTGATGTATGTCCCTAGTCATACACAACTGAAGGAACTGTGATGTCAACATTATGTTAAATGATATTCCTTGAGTTGCGGCAGTGTGTGGTATGGCGTACTGTGTCAACCCACAGATGGCTAACTGTGATCTTTCCCATAGTAGTGCCTATAGACAGTGTGTCTGCTGTCACAGACATCAGTGTGCTTCATGATGTAATCACCTAGGATATATTTTGTGTTTTGCCTTAGCTGTTTGACTGGTGAGACAGTGGCGCATGCACTATTATGTGTACTTTGTTTTCAAGAGTCATTTTTTCTGAAGTGTCTATTGTTTGGGAATGTGTCTGGTAAGGAGCTGCACACATGCAGGTGTGTGTGTGATGTGAGTGTGGGTGGTGCAGCAGATGAGCTGTGCAAGTTAGCAAAATGCTCATTGCTGTATGTAATGACTGCTGTTTGAGACACCATTAAAGCAAGGTTTGAAATGCAGTTGCATGTGCCACATGTTGTGTCACAGGAGTAAAGGGGTGGGGACACTTTCCACATCTCATTACTGGACACTGATAGTGACATTAGCAATACAGTCATGCTTGTGTGTATGTCACAGCATGCCATCTTTAGGCAGTGTCATGGCAGATGTGGAAATGTAACATGTCACCTTTTTGTAGGTCCTCTAACGTATCTCAGCACCTGACAGTGTGCCATATAGTGCTTTGCCAGCTGTATGGACCTTGGATTGACCATAATACTGTCATTAGGCTTGGTCCCAATACTATACCTACAAATGTGACACTGTGCAAAGTTAGGGTCATGCTGCCACACCCTTGGGGTTGACAGCCTGACATACATTGTTTGTAGGCACTTCTTGCAGCGAAGATGTGGATACCTGTGCATGCATAGAGGACTTGTTCAACTTTCCTGACATTGCATTAGACTTGTAAGCACACAGAGCCTGTCAAGGAACCAGACAGCACACTGGTTGTTGTGTGACATTATGTGCGAACAGAGACATATGTTTTGGGTACATAACTGTACAATATGACAAGCCTAGGACATGTGTCAGGTGGACACACTTTGGCCAAAGGTGGTCAGTCCCCTGCAGTAGGCCTCACAGCCATGTCATGCAGATATCCACCAGTAATCTGTTAAAGGGTAGGATTCATGACTTGCTGTGAAATTGTCACCTATGATCTATCATTGCTTCTGTGCTGCTTGTTTCAGCAATCTTGGACATCTATGTCACTGGACATTGGACATTATATTGCGATGCTGCAGCTGTGCTCCAAATCACCATCTCATCAGTTCCTTAGTGACATACCACCAACCCTGGAATAGAAGGCATAATACAGACAAAATACAACTGATTGCCCAGGTTGTGAATCAAGGCATCTACCTGGAGAAGGGTATGTGAAGCCTACATATCCTTTTATGATGTGGGACAACTATGTGGATGACCAAACAGGCTGTGTCCTGCTTCTCATCATTACCTTCATACTAACATTTTGTGTGTTATGACAGAAAAAGTATCAAAGTATGGTATCCCATGTGAGAGTGGGTTGTGGTGAGACCAGCATTAGTAGTTTCTAGGCACCAGCAATTCCCTGGACTCCCCTGCTTTCATAGTCTTCACAAGGTAATTCTGTCTTTCCAGTACACACCACTTGAGTAGTGTCCAACTGCAGAATGCCTCTGTAAACCCCCCACTTTACCTTCACAGGTATACATATTACACTTCCTTAATTTCTTTGCCTGTGCCCTGTACAGTTACCTTGGATGACTGTTTTCTTGGAACATGATGGAAGTAACTGCAATACTTAGTTGCACAAAGGGTAACTAGCATGCAGTGCCATGCAGTGCCCTCAGATCTCTCAGTTATGTGATATGAAATGCCATGAAAGGAGTTAGCAAGGATACGATCAGTAACAATGTCATGCACCTACTGACACTGGACCAAACACAGCTTGTTTTATTCAAGGGCAGATCATGGCTATCTACCCTAACTGGTGGACTCCATTGAGTGTTACACTATACAATGGATGATGATAATATGATTCAATCCACCTACCATGGCCTGACAAAGTGTTCAACAATATTTGGCCAGCAAGCCATGCTGAAAACTGTGCAGGTTATTTACAGAGTGGTATGTCAGCTAGTGGTTAGCCAGATGTCTGATAGTCATAATCGGGAAAGATAGCATTGGGTAGACCTATGTTACAATGATGCCAGTCACCAGTGGATTTCCATCAGATATCATTAATGGAGTACCCCTTCTAGCTATTCCCTTCTCTGCAGTCATAGCCACTGTCAGACATTAGCAGGTGATTGCATATTAGGAGCTGTCACTGAATCCTACACAGAACCAACAGTTATCCAGGATGACCTGAGACACACATTCGGTTGTTGTTAGAGCCACTGACAACTAGTAAATTCCAAATTAGAAGCACTGCACAATGCTATCCTTTCCGAAGTCATCCACAACTGGAAACTATAGTAGTGTCTGCATACCACACACAGTTGTGCCATTACTCCAGGACTTATAGACACAGAGAGTAATGTAGTCTTTGACTTTCACTGGTTGTTAAGATGTGGGGATCCATTCAATTTGGTACAACCTATACAGAAGGGTATGGCATGTAAATCACAGACTGTCTACTGAATTTGGCACTCATCACACCTATCATTGAGTGCAATGGCACATTTTCTATGTCACTACATAGGCATATCTTGCAAATGTAGCAGATACACAGGTTCCATGGTAAACCAATACACAGTGTAGATAACATTTCCTATGCAGTCCATGTCAAGACTGTACATGTATAGTCTCTTTCCTACATGCTTTGGAGGGGATGTGCATGGCTACCATACCGGGAGGTTTCAGATCCCACTGTGTACCTCCCGCTTATCTAAGACAGGACTAACACATGTATAACCTGCTCTACACACCTACACCATCACTGTGGTATAAACAGTATATGCTGGAGACACAAATATGTAACACAGACACTACACCCTATATGTAACTGGCTCCCCATCCATGTGAAGCACACTTCCGCTGTAACACACATCATGTGCACATTACACAATGAGATGTAGAACAATGCAATTATAATTGGTGCAGGACAAATGTCTGTAATGGACACAGGAAATTTGTAGATGGGTCATCTCCATCACCACAGCCTGCAGATGTGTTTGCTTCCAAAACCATGGTGATACTTATCAAGGGTATCTGACCTTTTCATAGATTAGGGATGCATGAGTAAGGTGAATGATGCCATTGTCCTTGTTAGCTTGTGATATACATATTAACCTATCAAACCATGCACCTATAGTGCTGCACCTTGATGAAGACATATTTCATCTGTGCTGGCATTTCATCCTGTGCTGTGATGTCTATGGGTTTATTGCTACTGTGTATCCATAGGTGTCTCCTATTGACTCCTGAAACTTAAACATAAACATGTCCATGACACACCTTTCATTGTGTAAGTATACAGCCATAACAACATCATACAACATAAAGTACACAAAATTATGTGGCTTACTTATTACAAATGTCAGCATACAGTGTCTGTCAGTGACCAGTACAAGTGGCATGGCAAAGCAACACTGCATTGCACAAGTACATTTTAATTTATATAATCACCCTGTGCATCAGACACATAGCTTAATTTCCCTGCATAGATGACAAGGATGACAGGGATGTTCCACAGGTATCATTACTTGCACAGGGTGTTGTGTGGGGGTGCAGGTGGTCTAAGCTGACCCAATAGTTTGAAAGCATGTGTGTGCATCAGGAAGGGAAGCAGGCAAGATGGACCATGGAAATGTGCTATGTGTGTCTGTAGGTGACTTGAATTTGACAGTCTTGTGTGAGTGTGTGCCTGAACACAGTCAAACTCAGTACTAGCCCTACATGTGTGTATGTTGGACAGCTTTAAACTGTGCATGGTAGAGCTGACAGTTTAATGTCGCCACCCCTGAACATGTGAACTGACTCTGCCAGGAGTTGCACTTGCACCTCCATGGTCAAGGTCAGAACCGATGCTTGTACCTGACAGTGACTGCTGTCTGCTGGAATTGTGTCCTCCATGAGAATGCCCAGGACCATGATCCCATGGCCTGCCATGTCTTGGTGTGGACAGCACACTCCCCTCTGGAGTGCTGGATATACTGCCACTACTGGAATTTGATTGTGTATGGCCATTTGTTCTCTCAATAGATGAGGTTGCTGACCTACATCCACAAGTCCGATGCTCAACTCCAACCAGATGTTCCATCACAGACAATGTGTATTCCAAGACAGATATTCTGTGATCTATCTCAGACCACCTTCTTTCCACTGCATTAGTAAAGTGATCCAGGGTATCACCAATTGGTGGAGGCAGTCAAGGATGTCAGACTGTGCTGCATCCATAACTTTGAGCATTAATCTGAAGTTCATTTCAGAATGTGCATGTACCTCCATAATGACCCGAAACATATGGTGAGTGACCCGTGATGTGTCACCTGCAACAGGTGGTGGAAGGACAGCAGGCCTCCTTTGAGCACCCCTATCAATCCACCTGTGTGGAACCTCACTAGCTGTCTGGCTATGGCTAGTGTTTACAATCACTGGAGCCATAGTTGCCACACTCTCCTGTGTAATGTCCCCACAGTATCTGTGGGCTGCGGGGACTGGGTATGTTTAGGCATACTGACTGTAAGGTGACAATGAGGGCAGAAGAGGGATGTCTACCTCTAGGACAGATTCAACCCCTGAAACCCCCACCTGTGGCTCACTTTGGCCACCATTATCATCAGAGTCTGAAGAGACACTGACATCAGGTTGTGTATGGGACAAAGACCAACCCCCCCCCCCAGGTCACCTGTGATAAGAAAGGGAAAAGCAGTACATTAATACCTGCAGTGTTATGCTCTGCAGTACTACGTTGCAATATATGTAAAGCTCTATACACTATTGTCACTATTACAGACCTGTTTAAAACCCAATCTTATATAGTAGGACATCAAAACATTACTTTTCCCACAAACAGCTGTAGTTGCTTGCAAATAAAAGCTTTTTGCACAGCAATCTCATCAGCAACAATGAGGCACACTGTTGAAATTTGTGAAGATTCTGCACAGTTGACACATATGACAATCTGTAATGTCCTGACAATACTGTCACATCTATCAGTGTGGTCACAACTGCAAGGCATAGGTATGACTTTAAAGTGTGTACAGCCAGAAAATATCTGTGTAGTTGGCAATCATTCTGACAGTACAACAATCCAGCCAGCAGGCCTGGGATGACACTTTAGGGAATACATTGCTATAAATCTACATCTGTAACAAAAAAGTGTTATGCTTACCGGGAGCAGGACCACAGCCTTGTCTGATTCCTGATGGACCTGTGAAAAGTTTAGGGAAAGGTAATGTAAGTACCACCACATGTTGCAATATAACAAGGTAATTCATCCATATATCTCACATTTACAGCAGTTCCTGTGTTAATTGTTATGTTGATCAAAATCTGAGCATGAGATTCAAGCTGCAGTTAACCCCCCAAAGAACAATGACCTGACACTTACATAAAAGTATGCACAGCCTGACACACTGAAAGCTACAGTATTCCAATGCTGATCAAAATTAATTCTACCTTCATGCTCCTCTGGTTTTTTAACTGTGGCACCCATATCCACAATATACAGTGTGATGGATGTCTGGGAGCTGCCGTATGTTCTTAGGTTCACCAGGAACTCCTCAGTAGCTGAGAGTTGTTGTTCTGCTGCAGGCCCTCCACTGGTGCCACCACAATCCCTGGCTACATCTGCTGCTCTTCTGCATGCAGTATTACTCATGTCTGTAGCACTGTGTCGAACCTGCTCTTATGTCCTGCTCTGATTACCTATGGCATTCACATCAAGGACAAGGCCAGCCCACGATGCTGCCCACTGTTCCCTGTTTTGCCTCCACCTGGACAGTAGGAGTTCATGTTATTGATGGAGGCCTTCCAGGATTATATCACTCTCCGCATCCATAAAAGGGGCATGGCATCTGGCATACATGTTTCCTGAAAGACACCAAAATGGGAACACGTCAGGATTACAAGTGTGGATGTTCACTATGTAGACATACAGCAGGAACAGAATGGCTGTCAGCATCCACAGCTTGATCACACATGTCATATTCCACAGTGTGAAAACATACTAAGCATGTGGATACAACTAAGATACTAGTGATAGCCATCTATCCCCATGTGTGCCATGACAGATACTGCTGTATGATCATACACCCAACACTGGAGACCATTGTAGTGTGTCCCCTAGGGGCAACCCCCTGATAATATGTCAAAAAAATGTGCCACACAAATAGCAGTGTGCTATTACTACCACTATAAAGGGACATTTCTATGAGACCAGTGTGCCATATTGACAAAAACATTCCAACCTTGATATATTGTACATCCTCTGTAGGTGTAACAAATCTGGATATCAATGACATGTCATTATCACAGCTCTAAGAAAGGCTTAATGCTGTAATTCCCATTCTCTCTAAGTATATTCACACATATGCATTATGTTTTAAACAAAAAGGTTACATACCTGATGGAGTATAATACTCCTCTGTTTATATGTGCAGATATATAAAGTTTTTGCAATGCGTTTACTGTGTGAAGAAAGTCTCATATAAACTGATTCCCCATAGCAGCTGTTTGCCTTTTTTAACATGCTTCTAATACCAGGTGATTGCCTCTTAACCAATCTGTGGTTTTGAAATGCTAATTGCAGCCAGCCCAGCTGATTTGCAGTATCATCAGCCAATGGCAAGCAACCACTGAACAAGATATAAGGCCTTCATGTAGATTAGAAGCCCTTTCTGATATGTTGTGCTGGACATTACTGGGATCAAGAGACTACATCATCACAGAGGATAGGTCTGTAGCAGCTACTTTTACATACATATGTGTGCTTCAGGCTGCAGCACAGACAATAGGTATAGACAAAGAGTGTGAACACTTTGGAGAACAAGCTGTAAGAGTAACTGTGGGAATTGTGTCAGCCTTGTTGTAGAGGCACAGCCAGAGTGAGGGTACCCTTTCCACTCAAAGTAAGGCATTTGTTTAAGGTAAGTATGTTAGGTAATGGTATCACTAACAGACTACTAGGCAACATGTTTGCTGTGTCATTGAGCAACACAGGGGGTAAATATAACATTAAGTCAACCATATGGGCAATTGTCAGGTTATGTGTTGCAGTCTAGTACTCATTTGGAATGTGTTTCCTGGCAGTCCTTGTTACTAGCAGGGGCTTCATATGTGTATGTTAGTTGTACAGCTGTCCTAATCTGTAATGTCATTATGAAATGATTGTGTGCTGCACTCTGATATTAGTAAGCCTTTTTGCATTACCTAAGTTAAAATCCTCCATGAATGCAAACGAATGCATGACCTGACACTTTATGCACTTATAGTGTTGCTGTAGGGATATGTCAAGTGTGTTCCTATCTGCAGGCCTGCAATTTCCATCAGTGAAAAGCAGACATTTCATTTGAAATGCATTGTGTGGATAAAGGGTGCATGACTCATTCATTAATTGCTGGCCACACAATAATGTAATTTAAATGCTAATTACTGGATTTGAACCTAGGACTGTGTGTGGAAAAACGTTCTATTTGTAAAGCATTTAATAGACTGAGCTACTGAGTCACTGTAGCCGCAGGTGTATTTGTCAAAATATAACTGCACAAATACAAGCTATGACATACTTTTTTATATCCGTCATTATGTGCATGGCTTTATATGAATGTATTTCTCCACCAGAGTCCCAGTTGAATGTGTATATGGCCATTAATGTTTTAGCTGGTGTATTTCTAAATATTGCTGATAAAAGTGCACATTTATCTGCTATTAGAGACCTCACGTACATCCATTATTCCTTGTCTGGCTTTCTATTTGTGTACTCTTGCACCAGACTCTAAGTTGCACTTCCATTTTTTACATTGCACTTTTAGCAAGTAAATACATTTAATGGCTGTAACTTGCAGTTACTATGTTTTGCTTAAACCACCTGTTTTAATTAAAAGCTGTGTGGTATAGCAGGTTACTGCAGTGGTCTTCAGGTGTTGTGATCTTGGGTTCAAAATAGGGGACAGCTGTTTGTTTTGTATGTGTTTATTATCATTTAAAACACATATATATCAATATAGCTCTGTTTAGCTGAGCTTAGCAATGCTGCACAATGTGCCACTTTGTGCAGTGTCATGCAAAAAATCTTTAAAGAAAGGAAATAGGAAAGTGGTGAAATGGAGTGCAAGCAGGGGGAAAAACATAGCAAAAGGCAGGAAAGTATGTGCAGGAAGGGTGTAGGAAAGAACCATAGCTATCCATTTCTTGTACAATAACAGTGCACTTTGATAGAATTTGTAGGTGTATTTGGACTCTCAACCCCAGATAGAGGTGTGAGGACAACATAACTGCTTTGTCAAACCAGTTGGACCAAATTACATGTGTGCACATGTGTTAAATGGACAGCTATGTATGGGATGATAGTTTTTTGGGACAGGTCCCCATTTTTTTTTAAGTGAGAGTGGAATGTTGGGGAAGGGACATAGGCACATGTAGGGGAGGTGATTTGGAAGGTGAGGAAGCTTTTGCAGACAGACAAGACAGCAGACAGGGGTGGTGTGTGACACAAGGGGTGGGTGAACACCTCGGATGGGGAGGTTAATGTGGAATCGCAGTCTAACATGCCTCCACAAGGTAGCAGTGTGACTCAAGTCCCCACTCATGTGACTGTTGGCACTGCTCCATCACTGCCTTAGGGGTGGCAATGGTGGAGGCTGGGGTCTGGGGCAAGGCTTCCCCACCAGGTTGGCCAGCATGCCCTTCATCCAGCACAGCTGGCATCCAAAACCACAGTACACAATCCTGGCACCAAACTTAGCAGCTCTTCACAGGTGACAACTCCCCCTCCACCACCACTTCCAGGGGGGGGGCTTAGCCTCTGCCTGTGGGGTGGAACTACCCAACACCACAGGTAGCAGAGGGGGCACCACTAGGCTGGGTCCTAGATGTGCTTGGGCCCAGTGCCACGGCCAGAGGAGGCAAGGTAGGTGGATCACCAGGAATCAGCCTGCCTTGTCTTACTTTAGTAAATTAGTTATAACAATAAATTAAGGTTAATAATGACCAAACCAATCTTAGTGTTAACATAATGGAACATAATACTGATTAATCCAATTACATGTTAAGGTATATCATGTGGAACACAACATTAAATAACATAACAATAAGTATGTTAACAGCAAGCCAGAATGAAATAACCCATAACATCAACAAAACAGTTAGTTTAACAGAATATATTAATATTAAATCATAATAATAAATAACAATAATAAATTAAAGAAGATAAGGGGTGGGGAGAGAGAGAAAAAACATACCATTAGTGACGTCGCAGATGATATTCATATACAGACTGCTAATACGTAATTCTACCGGTGTGCAGTGTAAGTTGTGAGTGCAGTGACTACAATTCTTCCAAAGATGATGTAGCATGAACATACCTCTCATGCTGTTGGCATGGGACAGTATGGGCCAAGCACAAACAAATGCAGGTACACAACTACATGGAAATGTTTCGGATAATGTGCACATAAATGACTACCAAGATGTTCTGTAAATGGATTTGAAAATACATTGCATTCCAGGTAATCATTTATCTGCTAATCATGGATCAGGCAGATTGGGCAGTTGTAATTACATTATGAAAAATTATGACAGTTGAGAGGTATGTTTGGGTACATTAAATAGACTAGACAGATGTCACGTCTTAGTTGGCAGGCATGAGAGTAGAACCCAAAAGCTATGACTGCAGGGGACATCTGCAAATAATGTAACATTTGAATGCAGTGACATTAGAACAGACATGCAGTTAATACAGCCCTACTGCAAATATGTTGACACATTAATTATGAAACCACAATCCTTCTTTACACTTTATTGGTATTGCTGCTTAGAATCTGTGAAGTATACACATGCTATCTGCTCATAAAGTGGGCTACCTCACCCATATATTTTGTTCCTGTAATAGGAGGAAAAGAGAGCATTATGTGACTGAAAGTGGCCTGAAGACAGCCTTGAATCACACTGTGGGTTGTGCAATACATTTATCAGGCAATTATTTTGCATTCCCCAATTATTGCAGTTTTACAGATGACGGCAGCAACATTACAATAGACATTCAATTCATACAGCCCTACTGCAATTATCTTATGAAGACACAATCCTGCTTTACACTTTTTGGCATTGTTCCTTAGAATCTGTGAAGTATACACATTATATCTGCCCAGAACATGGGCTACCTTAACCATATACTGATCCTGGAGTGGAAGGGATACAGAGCATTATTTGACTTGACCTGTAGACAGCTTTGAACTGTACTGTGGGGTGTGCAATAAATTTAACAAGCAGGTACTTTAGAATGATTTGATTTATTTCAGTGTCACACGACTGCAGTGAAAGTAGAACACAGATGCACTGAATACAGGCTTATTGTAGTTATTTGCATACATTAGTTATCAAACCATAATCCTGCTTTACACCTTATTGGTTATTGTTATTGGTATTATTTACTGTTTATTGCACTACAGTTTTTATTGTTTATTGTTTATTGCGCTACAAGTATCATAAAATATCCATACTTGCCACGCTCACAGTGCATCCTGGACAGGTGCCTGGCATGAAATTGCACATTGCAAGCCCATTCAGGTGCAGTTTTTGAAAGAGAAGCATACCATTATGCATACCACTTTTACACAAATTCAGCTTCTATTTTAGTAAAGTAGTAGCAGAAATACTTACATATGTATGGGGCATGCCCAGCCCTAGCCTCTTGGACCCAGGTGTCCAAGGTCCCCCCTCTTCCTTTGATGCAGTCCATCATACTGGTGATGATACTGCTCACCAGTGTGGGGGATACCAGTATTACTGGTAAGATCCCTAGCCAACTGATCCCAGGCCTCATCCTTATATTCTGAGCCCTGGTAATCGCCCTGCAGCAGCAGCTGAAGTTCATAATTCTGGACCAAGAACCTAACAACACTCTGGACTCCTGCAAACTCCACCTGTGCTCCTGGAAGCACGCTCTCTCACCAGCACCACCGGGCATATCTACAGATAGTACGACTCCAATGAATGGTGCAGAATTACTGCCTATTGGTCTGAATATACAATGTTTTGCCACCCTTCACGTCATACTGAAACATTCAAAAAAAGCACTGCATTGCTTAGCATCGAGCAAACCATCTTAGCGGAGCTGACCATTATGGAAACTCGCATCACCGTATAGCCATTAACCATGTTTAAGCAGTACTTACCACTGTGCAGCTTTTCCTAATGTAACAATTTTGTTTTTACATTAAATTAAATAAAAGGTATAATTGCTGAGGACTCAAACCCAGAACCTACTAAGCTTTAGGCTGTGACTCTACCCATTTAGCTACTTGGATATTTTGAAAACTAGTATACTTTCACATGTACTACTAAGCTGCCTATTAGCATTGCTAAGCACTGCGCTATGCTGTGCAAACAGGCTTAAACATAACAAGAAATAAATAATTAATTACATCCAATTTCTATTTTTAGATGTTTGGCAGGCATCAGCTGTGTATGTGTAAGCACAACTCAGCACTGCTGCACTTCGTGCCATGCCACACAAACAGCGATTTAAAAATAAAAAAATAAAAAATTAGAAAATTAAAACAGTAAATATTAATTCACACACATTTCATCACTAGCAGGGTACATTACAGGGATTCTTACCCTGTACATAACATCTGTCCAGGAATTCCCTGGACAATCCACAACCATGGGATAGCTTCTACATTACTGCCTACACGGATTCAATATCCTCATTACTATGCTCTCACTTGGCAATGTGCCATGATTAATATGCATGGTGCTCTGGTAAGGGGAATCCATGGCCATGTACACTGGTACATTCCGTGTAGGCACTACACAGAACCTACATGGATTGCATTGAATCCTGGAGAATGTCTAAGAATCAGTGAGTGAGCAGAATAAAACATTTCTGTTGTGACATGCTTCCAAACTCCAGAGCCATTGCATTGAGAAAGGAATTTCTACTTTAGTCGATAAAAAAAAAATTAAATGCATTTATACTTTTAATAAAATTTATATGGAAGAAAACACATAGAAAATAATGCTAGTATGACATACTGCAGTAAGGATGAAAGTAATAAAAATATAAATGTTGTTCTCAGTATCACAAATCCAGCTGGTACAACTGGTGGTATCACTTTCAGTGCAAGAAATGTTTTGATATGCTTCAGTAAATGCAGAACGTACTATAGCTCTTACCTTAATAAGATTTTTGAAACCTACAGATTGGAAAAAGTATATTTGCTTTCAGAATCTATTTACTTTCCTTCATCTGTTTCAGTTTGCTTGCATGTCGATTTTTGTTTGTACATCTGCATATGTTTCTATGTCTGGGAATATATGTGCGAGAGAGAATAAGAGAGAGGGGGAGATAGACTTTGTTAAAACATGGGGCCAATTCAGAAATGCTACCATAAAGTGTACCTGTGGTGTACACCTTGCAGTTAACATTTCATATCCGAAGATAGGCCTACTATGGTGCTTAGGCATAAAGACAAGCAAATCTCTGGTGGATTGCCTCCATGGCCATGCTAAATGCTAATGAGGCATTCTGGGGAAGAGGCATATGCTAATTAGCCCTGTGCTCTCCCCTACAACTGCCTACAGTAAAGCACTTATGTTTGTTCGACTTTGTGTAGTAACATGGCCCCTCAGAGCAACTTTGGTTAATAAACATGGCCAAATGTTCATGTTCAGTCATCACAGTGAAGTAAGTGTCAGTGAATTTAGCAGACAGGTGGTGAGGTAGGTTTATGTATGTGTGCATGTGTGTATGGATGAATGGGTGAGTGTGTCTCTGAGTGTGTTTGGGAATGCATGAATGTGCGAATGAGTGTGTGTGTGTGTGTGTGTGTGTGTGTGTGTGTGTGTGTGTGTGTGTGTGTGTGTGTGTGTGTGTGTGTGTGTGTGTGTGTGTGTGTGTGTGTGTGTGTGTGTGTTTGTGTGTTTAGGTTGGAGGGGTTATCATACATCTACAATCCTCTAGACTTATAAACAAACCCTGCAACATTGGATGTTCATCGTGTTTCACTGTTGCAGTCCTTACAAAATGGGTTATCTGGCTCCCGGTAGCCCACAGTCAGCCAGAATACCAAAGTCCTTGGTATATAACATCGGCTGCCTTCTGTTACAAGCCTATTGTCAGGACGTAAAGTATAAAGGATGGCAGCCAATGCCATTTTATCAGTCTTTCTTATCATGGAGCCTGAAGCAGAAGCTTTGTGCATGAGTGCTGGTCAGCAGAGTACCTTCTTTTTGAATTCTGACTGCTTAGTTGAAGACATCCTCAGATAAGTACCCCATTGAGGACCCTCTTTTCTTGCTTTAACAAATGTCAGAGAAAGTTGATAACTGTCTTGCCAGTGGAAAACAGATTCTGCACTGAGATTTTCATTCCTTTTGTATCACTTGTTTGGGCCTTGTGCACAACGTCCCTAATTGTGTTCTTTGTGCCTCTTTCAACCCGCGTAACATTCGTCGTAGAGCTCGGATTTTTTTTAAGCATTTCGGAGTTTGGCCTAAATTTGTCGG
The DNA here is from genome assembly GCF_019279795.1 of Protopterus annectens. Lineage (NCBI taxonomy): Eukaryota > Metazoa > Chordata > Ceratodontiformes > Protopteridae > Protopterus > Protopterus annectens. The sequence continues at coordinate 705,399,424 of NC_056729.1, forward strand.
TATGGTGTCTTCTGGTCTCCCGACTTCAGATGTTCCTAAGAAGTGCAAGGAAAAGCATCGCGACAAGCTTAGGGTCAAATTAACTGACGACATCCCTGTTAATTTGGTTGTTGGCCCAGCGGTAGTCAATGAGGTGTTTTCATTGCCCCTGCAGTCCACGATGTTCAGCAGCAAGTGTCTACAGAGACCTTTTCTGAGTCCTCCATACCACAGGCTTCCAATTCGTCTTCTGATGCTCTGAAAGTCACCGCCTCTGATGGATCCAGAGCCACTAAACAGGTGCTGGCTTTGGAGGCCTATTTTCTCCACCTGGAGACCAGATCCAAACCGACGACCTTGGCTCAGACTACTGCGGTAGGTACGCCTCCTGAGTTCTTCCGGTTTTCTAGCAAGCCTTCCAGCCGAAAATCTACTCCAAAGCAGGTGCCAGCCCCCCCAAATACCTCAGTCTCAGATGATTAAGATGGGTAGTGATCTCTTGACCTTTATTAGGGGCTCTCAGCCATCTCCTGCTAAGAGGGCTAAGGAATTATCCCCAGAAGTTTTGTGTGCCTCAGACTCTAAGGTTTCCAGCACATCTGCTGATGAAGAGGGAAACTCTCAACTTTTTTCTGGTTTTGAAGATTCTGATGCAGAGGACTCCATCCCTTCTGCCTCCTTTCCACAAGATTTTTCTTTTAGAGATACTCTGAATATTCTTAGGGAGCATTTCAAGTGGGAAAGTCAGGACTACCCTCAGTCTAAGAAATGGATTAGGTAATTCTTGGATTTTCCACAGCATAAGCCTTTGGCTATCCCTCCATTTTTGGAAGTTGTTGATTGTGTTTTCATGGAGAATTCTTTGACTCCTAATTCTGTTACTCCTGCTCCTAGAAAGCCTGACAAGTATTTTGGAGTTCCTGATTCTCATCAGTTCATTTTCAAGAATCCTAATGCTGATCCAGAGATATTTTCTCAGGGCCCTAAAGGTGTTAAAGCCATGGTTGCTAAAAATCCTGTTCCTTCTGACAGGGAATCTAGGGCATTGGATAGATGGGGCAGAAAGGTTTATACTTCTTCCACCCTGGCTATTAGGTCTGTTAATTGTCTTTTTAATATGCTTAAGTATCAGCAGCATACTTTGGAGGCTATTAAGGCTAAAATTGCTGGTGTTCCTTCCCTGATGGAGTGTAAGGACATGCAAGATTTATTGATTTCTGCCACTGTTGTCACTAAACATTCTCTACATTGTAGTTTCAACATTTTGGTGGCTTCTTGCAGGGCTGCAGCCACTGGTTCTGTTATTAGAAGACATGCTTGGCTCAGGGAACAGCCTCTTTCTGAACCTGTTAAATCTAAATTACTGGATGTGCCTTTGCACATGAACAATCTTTTTGGTAGCAAAGCAGAAGAGGTGTTGAAAAAGTAGGAGGATAAGGCCAAATCTATGCAAACTGTTAAGGATTTTCTGCAAGTTCAGCTTCCTCGTTTCAGTAGGCATTACCCTTCTAAGAAGTGGACTATTCCTGACCCTAGTAAACAGTGTTGCACTAGACCTAGGGGTTACAGGTCTTCTAGGGGACAGACTTCCACCCCTCAAAAGGCTAAGTACTGGCAGGCTTCCTCTTCAAAATCAGGGAGTTCTAAGCAAACTTCCCAAAGTAAGCATTCCCAATGACTCCGACCTTCCCTTGCATGCCTCTGCGGGCCCAGGGTTTCCTTTGGGGGAAAGATTAACCATTTTTGCAGATGTCTGCCACACCATCACAGATGACAAATGGGTGCTCAAAATAGTATCAAAAGGCTACAAGTTCTCCTTTCACACCTTCCCAGTCCACCAAGGGTACCCAGATATCCATCCACATCAAACGGCAGAAGCAGAAAAACAAGTTTCGTCTTTGCTAACCCTGGGAGCTATAGAGCCAGTTCCTGCACTACAGATAGGCCAGGGTTTCTACTCAAGACTTTTCCTGGTTCCCAAAAAAGGGGGCACGGCACCTGGCACCCTATTCTAGATTTGTCCATTCTAAACACTTTTCTGGTGATTCACAAGTTCAACATGTTCACTCTTCAGCAGTTGCAGCCAATGCTGGCCAAGGATTCCTGGCTGGTGACTTTGGATCTCAAAGAAGATTATCTGCACATCCCAATAAGGGAAAGCTGCAGACAGTTCCTTTGCTTCTGGGCAGGAAACAGACACTTCCAATTCTCTGCACTGCCCTTTGGCTTATCTACTGCTCCCAGAGTTTTTACCAAATGCCTGGCTCCAGTCATTGCTTTTTGCAGGCAAAGAAGCATTCAAATTTACCCTTACTTGCATGACTCTCTTATTCAAGCAAACTCTCCAGAGCAACTTCTAAAGGATTTGGACTTTGTGAAAAACCTTCTCACCTCTTTGGGCTACACTATCAATGAAAAGAAGTCAAAATTGGTAACCACCAGGGAGATTATATTCCTGGAAGCAAGTTGGAACACAGCCACTCAGATGGGATCCCTCCCTCAAGAGAAACAAACAAATCTTTCGAATTATTTAAAGAATTTGACAAGCATGACCCAGCTCTCTGCAAGGCAATTCCTGCAAGCCCTGGGATTCCATATGCCAGACTGCATATGAGGAAAATACAATGGTACATGAAAAACCTTTGGTGTCAACACAGTCAGGATTTAGACTCGATTCTTCCTCTAATTCCCTGCCTGCAGATGAAGTTCCTTTGGTGGGCAATGGCCTGTGCACAGAACAAAGGCCTGCCTTTCTGTCCACTTCCTGCTAGCCAGAGTCTTACCACAGATGTCTCGGACTATGCTTGGGGAGCACATCTAGAGGGCAGATGCATTCAGGGGACTTAGAATTATCAGCAGATTAATTTGCACATAAATATGAAGGAACTGATGGCAATCCAGCAGGCCTTGATGGCTTTCAAGCATCTTCTCTCTCCTGGTACTCTTCTAGTCAAGACAGACAACACCACAATCATGTGGTACATCAACAAGCAGGGAGGGACTCATTCTTACCCCCTGTGCAGACAAAGCATGATACTATGGTCCATGGCAGCTTCCATGGACATTCATCTGATAGCTCAGTTTCTTCCAGGAAGGCTCAACACCTTGGCAGACCAATTGAGCAGGCAGGCCCTGGATCCTCCATGAGTGGCAACTAAACAAGACCATCTTTTATCGCATCATTCAGCGTTGAGGCACTCCCCAGGTGGATCTCTTCTCATTTCCAACCAACCACCTTCTTCCAACCTTTTGCACCAGGGATCATCACAACAAAGCTTGGAAGGTGGATGCTCTGTCCTTCCCCTAGGCACAGCTCTCAATCTATGCATTCCCTCCTCTGCCTCTTCTTCCCAGAGTGCTGTTAAAGATAAGGGATGAAAAACCAAGGGCCATCATCATAGCTCCAGACTGGCCCAGGCAACATTGGTATCCACTACTTCGCAGTCTCTCCTACTCTCAGCCTTGGCATCTTCCCCTGATACCAGATCTCTTGGTTCAGGAGGGGTGGGGTGGGGAGTTCTGCACCCTCATCTTCAGACTCTGCATTTGGCAGCCTGGCTCATAATTTAAATCTTTCTCAACAGGTGGTTGAGGTCCTTCGTGAAGCCAGGAGGCCTAGCACTAAGAAATCTTACGCAGATAAGTGAAAAAGATTCTCCAGGTGGATGCAGACTAGGGGGGAAGACCCTTCTCAACCTATCCTTCCTCGTATTCTTGACTATCTAGCAGGCTTGCTTAATGGTGGACTCTCCTTTTCTTCTATCAAGATTCATGCTTCAGCTATTTCTGCTCATTGTTCCTTTGAGCAACCCATTTTCTCTCATCCTTTGATGAAACAGTTCCAAAGGGGAGCTAGCAATTTGAAGCCTCCAAAAAAGGGCACCTACTGCTGCTTGGGATTTTAATTTTGTATTTGAGAAACTTACTCTGCCTCCTTTTGAACGAGCTGCCTCTGCAGTTTTGAAGTTTTTTTCTTGTAAAACTGCCTTTCTCTTGGCTATTAATTCAGCTAGAGGAGTTTCTGAGCTGCAGGCCTTAATGGCAGTAGAAACTCTTATCATCTTCCATGTGGATTGCTTTTCACTTTGAGCTAAACCCTCTTTTATGTCTAAGGTGGTTTTTAACCTGTCTCTTAACCAGTCTATCCACCTGCCTATCTTCTTTCCCAATCCTCAGAATAAAGGAGAAAGGTTACTGCATTCCCTGGATGTGCATATACAGCTTAGATTTTACCTGGATAGGACTAAACCTTTTCGAAAGTTGGATCAGTTGTTGGTCAGTTTTGCTCCTGGAGCTCACTTTTGCTACTTACAGCATGGCAAGGTTCCTCCAAAGAGTATTAGGACCTATTCTACCAGAGCAGCCTCTACCTCAGTAGCATTTTTAAAAGATGTGCCTACTTGGGACATCCTGGAAGCAGCTACCTGGACTTCTGTCCACACTTTCACAAAGCATTACAATTTACCCTTGTTTTCTAAGTCCAGGGCTTGTTTTGCCACTGCAGTGTTGCAGGGCATCCTTACCAACCTTTAAACAGTGGGTGTTCCTCCTCCCTTTTATTTTTTTCCTGGGCTTTGGGAATCAACCCATTTTGTAAGGACTGCAACAGCGAAACACAATGAACATTGTTAGATATTATGAATATAAGGCTGAAATTAATTATGTTGTAAATATGCTGAAAGAAAAAGCTTGTTTAAATGCAGAAACAGAGTTTAGTAATATGTGATCAGCAGTCATACTAAATGACCATGGCTTGGAAAATAAGGAACCTGCTGAATGGACATTTTTCCCTTACAGACTTAAAAACAGGATGTATGCAAGAGCAAAAATGTAAAATCTGCTTTTAAAGAATGGACAATAACACTGTGACAATGTGTTTCCTCAAAAATATGTTTTTCTGCATGGAAAACAGGACATGGCACAAGAACAGATGTTTTTTTACAAAGATCCAAATAAAATACAGGATGTTCACACTGTCACAAAAGCTGATCTCTTACAATGTGTTTCCTCAAAAATATGTTTTTTCTGCATGGAAAACAGGATATGCTTATCAGCATTGGCACAAGAACAGATGTTCTTATACAAAGATCCAAATAGAATACAGGACAATGTGTTTCCTCAAAAACATGTTTTTCTGCATGGACAACAGGACACTGTTACAGGATGTTCACACAGTCAGAAAAGATGGTCTCTTACAAGACATTGTTAAACAAGGAAGCTTAGTATTGTTTCTACAGGATGAGCAATTCTCCAAAATAGAATATCAAGAGGAAATGTATATGTTTATGCATGACTAAAACTGTATATAAAGAGCTGTATAAATCCAGTTATGTTAGAGGTATGGTAGGGACTCATTTGTCCTAAGGTAAATGTTATATCTCTCACATCATCTGTATTATATGAGAAGTAAAGTTGGAACAGTATTTTTAAGCTGCAACGTTGTTCCGTTTGGTTTATTATACAAAGTTATTTGTTACTGCTCTCTAAAGTTGATGCTGCAAAGTATATTCTCTCATCAGTGTATATTCTGCAAGTTTCTGTATGCAACAGACTGTGAATGCAAATATAACCAGACTTTGAATTTTAGCAGAATCCAGCCAGCAAGACTGAGTGTCTTAAGAACACTTCAAATCCATCACACCAAGCAGTAAGCAGCTCCATATAATTTTTTCAAACATAGTACAGCTGTGTACACTTACCATACATGTAGATGTTCGAGTGTATTCACTGTTGCAGTCCAAGTCCCTCCTTTCCATCCTCCTTTTTTCCTAGGGCACAGACTGGATTTCTGTTTTACTGCTCTAACCTTTTTTGGAGGCTCCTGAAAGTTAAGGCAAGAAAAACAGAGGAAATGGCATCAGCTGCCTTCCTTTATACCTAACATCCTGATGTCAGGCTTGGAACAGAAGGCAGCTGGCATTATGTACCAAGGACTTTGGTATTCTGGCCGACTGTGGGCTACCGGGAGCTGGATAACCCATTTTGTAAGGACTGCAACAGTGAGTATACTCAAATATCTACATTTATGGTAAGTGTACACAAATGTACTGTCAGGGGTGGGGGACACTAGCCACCACAGAAAAGTCTTTAACATTGTGTTTTAATGGAACTAAAATAAGACATCCGTCAGAGGAACACTAGCCACCAGGAATATCTCTTTATTATCATGCCTTGACAGTTGTTAAACATGATGTTGGTGAGGGGGAACATTTTTGCCAATAGGGATAATTTCTTTACATTGTGCCTTAATGGCACTTAAACATAATGTTGGTTGAGGGAGCACAAACCACCAGGGATAAGGTTTTTGCATTTTGTTTTAATGGCACTTATACAAGATGTGGGTCAGAGGGTGACTAGCCACCACAGATATGTTTTTTACATAATGCCTTAATGTTACATTAAATTAATGTATTTATAGCCTAAGGAATACAGTGCTATGAAAGATCACTCAAAGTGCTACTTTGTACTTTGACGATCTTTAAGGCTAGTCTTGGAGACTGGATAGGTAGACACACATTTGATATTTTATTTTTTTATTTATTTAACATTTGTTGACCGGGAATGTCCGACTAGGTTCCACAGAGCCTGTTTTCAGCGGAGGCCCGGGGAGAAATGCTCCAGATGCATGTCTTTGGAATGTGGGAGGAAACCGGAGTACCCAGAGGAAACCCACGCAAACACAGGGAGAACATGCAAACTCCACACAGAAGGCACCCCAGCCGAGAATCGAACCAGAGAACCTCTTGCTGTGAGGTGACAACGTTAACCGCTGCACCACTGTGCCACCCTGTGTGATGCCCATATGTATGGTTCTGCTCAGTTTGGGAGGTAAGTGATATTAAATGCTTGAAAAGGGTGGTGAAAACTTTTTTGTGACTCTCATTACAGCTGTGTATATGGCCAGGAATCTTATAGTCACCATGATCACTAGCCTAATAGTTTCCTGGGTCTATACCATTTGAGCAAATGCTTAACTGAACGAATCACTATTTGTCGAACTGAATTAAGCAAATGCTCAATTAAGAGAATGCTCGGTTAATCAAATTTTTAACCAGGGAAAGGATGTGGCTGGCTATCATCAGGTATTTGCCCTTTTCCCCACTGTAGTGTGATCTCAGAGTTGGCATATTTAGTTAGGGGGGTGTGGGGGTGAAGCTCCCACTTTGCAGAGTTTTAAATTTAGTTTTGTTTGTTCTGATCTGTGGGTTGGCAGCTGTTTTTTTTCCCCAGGTAACTTTTAACTTAACTGAATATTCATTTAATTGAGCTTTCTCCTAATTCAGTTCAACAAATAGTGATTCACTCAATTAAGAGTTTGCTCTAATGATATAGACCCATAGTTTCCCTGTGTTCCTATGTTTCTTTAAATAACTTGGTAAAAAAGTTGAATATATGTTTCCTAATTTTTTGTATTATTATTTTTTTTGGAGACTATTAGAAAGATGGTAAACTGATTTCCACTAGGCTAGTAGCTTCTTTTCAATGGGCTGCCATGGTGGTGCAGTGGTTATCGTTGCCACTTTACAGCAAGCAGTTCTCTGGTTCATTCCTCAGCTGGAGTGCCTTCTGTGTGGAGTATGCATGTCTGCCCTGTGGTTGCGTGGGTTTACTCTGGGTGCTCTGTTTTCCTCCCAAAGACATGCTGTAGGTGGATTGGATACTCTAAATTGGCCCTAGATGTGAGTGCATGCATGTGTGTGCCTTATGTGGAAGGTTGGGTGCTGGGCTGGCAACCTGACATCGTAAAACTCCACTGCCACTCATGAGTAGACAGGTGATCTGCTGTGGCAACCCCTAACCGGGAAAAGCTGGAAGAAGAAGTAGCCTCTTTTCAATGGAGACCCAATATGGTATTTATACATATCTACATGACACTTATTAGAAGATCCTTTCCTTACTTGTAAAGATTATTTTGTAGTTGATTTAGGTTCCTAGAGCTGGTCTAATCTGGGACACTATGCATGGCTGTGAATACTGAAACTATTCCTAAAATCATCATTTGGTAAAAGGCCAAAATTATTAATGAGGTCAGGAATCTAATTTGAAACAGTTTCCATCAGTATGTTATCCAGAGTCATAGATCTACAGGTGAATCATAATTCTACTGAACTTTTACTGAGGATACCCTTGTGAAAGCCAATATTTCAATGATGGTAGATGCAAGTCATATGAAAATATATACTTAAAGGAGGTTGGAAATAAACAACAACAAATGTATACTTCTCCCATTCAGAGGAAGGATTATTACAATAAAGTGATTTTCTGGCAGTTGTCTATATGCAGTTTTTCTATAACTTCCTGTTTTAAGGTAAACTTTCCTAAAATGGAAGAAGGTATGCTAGTGTATGTGGATGAATTTCCTGAATTGTTACTTATAGAGTGTAGGGAGTAATCAACAGGTCTTCTAGCTTCAGAAGACTATGCTTTGCTTTATCTTCTGGGTAGATATTGTTGTGATGGGTCCCTACTCTGGGCCAACAATCACGGACATTCAGTCCTCACCACTGACTCTGGTAAGGGATGGTCACTAAGAGCAAAGATGGATTCACACAGTATTTTCAGATGCAGCTCCCTGCACCAAGCACAATTTCCCTTAAGGGTACACAGGGAGCACACTCCAGACTTGGGGCTGGACTCTCCTTCTCTCTTGAGGCCAACACAAAACTCTACACTGTCCACTTTGGAGCTCTGTGTCCCTGTTCCCAGTAGCTGACACACACACTTGGATAGTTGAGTTTCACACATGCATACCTGGGAAAAGCTGGCACAGATTTACTACCCGTACCCCTTTCTGCCCAGACTCTGACATAATCACACTGCCACCAGTCAGCTACCCTAAGGCTTTTACAAAGGGTACCCAATTATACTGTATAAAATTAGTACTAATACAAATGGTATAGTGTGACCAAAGCAGCAAGGCTTTCAGGAGTGGCTACAGTGTTACTAAAAAAGCATAAGTACTCTTAAGATGTTAAAAGTATTCTGTAAAGGACCATCTACAGTGAAAGGTATTAAAATATTTAATGATAAATAATAAAACAGAAAACAGGAGAATACTGACTACATTAAAATACAGAGTTTCAATCACAGAGATGTAAAAAATAATACAGTTGGATAGTTTCTCACAGATGCAGAAAACAATACTAAACAACTTTCACTAAATGTTCCTGACTAACTAAAAAAATACTGTTCCCTGACTACTTACTAAAGCAAGGCATGCTGACGTGTGCTGAGTGTCTTACCATAGCAAAAACCAGAGGATGTCTCTCTTTGTTTGGATGTGTGAGCTATATATCCTGTCAGAAATCTTTCCCATCAGATACTGTGCTGGTGTGAGAGTTCCAAAGAAACCAAACGCTGGTTAGAGGATGACATCACCTCTGGTCACCTGACTCTGGTACAATATACACACACACACACACACACACACACACACACACACACACACACACACACACACACACACACACACACACACACACACACATACACACAGAGCTTTGTTAAGATCTAATGTAGCATCTGTCAAGCTACGCGCTCCAGAGACTTGAACCTCAACACTGAAATAAATAGGACATGCTGGAGGGACAGATTCATAACCCAGAGGCTCCCTTCACTCTGGAATAAAATCCCAGTCCAGGTTAGGCAGAGTCCCTCATTGACTCTCTTGAAGAGGAATCTTGATGAGTGGATGGGAGATCATAGGTTTACCCCGGGTATCACTTCTGTGTCACTGTTAGACAGAGGCACAGTATACTAACCTCGAAAAAGGGCATAGCAAAATAAATTTAAAATGCATAGTGAAAGCCAAACACATTCTGGCTAGGCTTATAAATGCCCATAGGGCAGATAGCCTAGTATGAACCTATGAACCTATAACACAGTTTTAGACTTTTCACCTTTCTAGGGTTCTCTGATAAGACATGCACACTTGAGCAGTTATAACAATACAACCTAATATACATGTTTGTATTCTTTCTGTCCAGCAAGACCTACTGTTGATGCATTTTTAACACAAGTAACTTTACAAATATATTTTTAACTCAAACATCTGCACAAATAAGTGTGATAGTCAAATAATATAAAATTCCTTACAAAACTCCAGCTAGCTATGCTGGCATATGTACACATGTACTGCCCTACTCTCCTTGGCACAGATGGCAGTACCTATTATCATCACATCTGCTAGCATTTGATTCCTGTTATATTCCCAAACAGATAGGGCTCCTGATGGCTAGGGATGAAATATGAATAGGTAAAAAGACATAAAAAGCATATTGGATATATGCTGAGAAAGTATTACTACAACATGCAGAACTGCTAAGTAAGCAAGGCTTACAAAAATCTAGAGTCAGAAGTTATTTCAGTAGTGTCTAGCTAGAGGTAAAGTTCCCATTATACTAAATCAGGAGTGAATAAGCACTCTAATAAAATGATAAAGAATACAGGATATGCTTAACAAATGTGAGTGAGAAGTGTCAGGGAAGAAACTGTATTAACAGAATAAATCTTTTTTGTGGTAGTTCAAAAATTCTCAGTTTAAGATTCACTAGAGGGAGAAAATGTGATATAATATAAGTGGAGAAGCATACTGAATAATAACACTGTAGTTGAAATGTGAGGGGGTAAAGTAACTTTTTATATCTTCACAATGGTATCAAATATCTGAGACCAAAAAAAAAAAAAAGATATTGATTACAATTTTGGAGAGTGCAGAATACAGAACAGAAAGGGGCACTGCTAAAAATGCCATAATATACATCAAATCACCAGAATCTGTGTTGTTTGGAAGAGCAAAAACATGAAAATAATCCCAATGGTCCTGTTATGCTTCTACAGTCCACAATGACTTCTCCAAAACACCTTCCCAGGGTCAACATCAGCAACCACAAGTTTCCAGAGACTGACCCCTAAGTGCCTAGCAGAGCTTGCAGTTGCCAAGTTGCAATTTATAAAACCTTTTCAGGCTACTGCTTCCTTAATGCTATCATGAAAAGATAATCAGAGTTTGCATGCTAGCATTTTATTATATAGGCTACTCTGGCATTGAGTTTTAGATAAAAGGAAAGTCTCAACAGTTGAATGCCCTGCTGTTGATCCACTGCGCTCCATAGTAAGTAGCCATATGACATGCTTGGCCCTCTCAGATGATAAAGTAATATTGCACTCACATTGTTACATCACTAGCACAGCAGGGATCCAAAGAGCCAGTAAGTTACACGTCCTTTCTACTGGTTGACAGGTGATACTAGACATTACCTGTTAACCGACAGGTATTCCTGTCTATAATAATCTTACTAGTCTAAGCTATGTCTTCATGTGTTACAGTATTGCCTTATATCCCATTATGTAATTGTGTTTTTCCTGTGTTGTCTATCTGTATTTGTATCAACTCCTAAGCTATATTGTATCAACGTGTAATATTATCTGGAAATTTTCTCCCTGGGCCTCCACTGAAAATGGGCTCACCTTGGCCCAGTGAACCTTCCTGGTAAACAAATGCAATAAATAAATGAATAAATCTAAATCTAAAGGCTGGGACTTGAAAAATGAAAAGGTATGGAAATCATTGTTAGTCTCTTTGTTTTCAGGGTTCTAACTGTAATCCCTATACTCTCAAAAGTGACAAAACAATAGGCAGCAGGAAGAAATGTCTGTAACAGCAGTTTTAATTTATAATTATTTCTTGCTGCTTTGCATGGACTATAAGCACCTATTTAAGTCTATATTTAGCCATTGTAGAAAAAATACTGTCTACCGCAATGTCTGACCAGGGCTTAAAAGGCACAGTTTTGAATTACAGATTATTCTGAGAGCTTTATTGCTGCCTTCTATTCTCATGATGATTATTAGGGAGATTGGAATTTGTAGTAAAGGATGATCACATGCTATGACTATATAACCACAGTAAATTAATATTTATTTAGCCATAAATCTTTGTATATTATCGGATCAAATCTTTTTTATATGCAATTTGTTACAGCCCATAATGGGGCAAATGAAAAAGAAGCTTTATTTTAGTAATAGCTCTAAAATTGTGCTTAAATAAAAATTAAAACATAGCACAGGAATATTAATGTGAATGTGTGTGTGTGTGTGTGTGTGTGTGTGTGTGTGTGTGTGTGTGTGTGTGTGTGTGTGTGTGTGTGTGTGTGTGTGTGTGTGTGTGTGTGTGTGTGTGCACGCACCCTTGCATTCAGTGGACATCTGTATGTTTTTCCTCTCAGCAATAAAATTTACCAGAAATGTTTCACTTAATGTGTCGACAAATCCAAATAACTGATAACACTCTAAATTAAATCAATTTATAACTAAGCGAGTTTCTAACTGCAGAAATTGTACTAAATATATTCTCATAATTGTGTGTAGAATCCTTTGCCCAGATTACCCCATATATGTTATTAACACAGTAATATTGCAATCATTACAACTTAAGATGTATATGCAACTGAATGTAGATACATATAACTGAAGCAGTCCTGTAAATGCAAAAAAGTATTTATGTACAAATATTGTTTGCCACTATGTCCCCACGTGAAAAAATAGAATGGGAATCCCACAGTCTAGTCTTATGTCTCCTTCTTTGCCTATTATCACTTTATCTGCCTCCCTAACAGTGGAAGGTAAAACTGTCAGAATTTCCTAACAGTGAAGTAATACTGGCAGAATTCAAGGGCTCACTGTTGCAACAAGCAATATAAATTTAGCAATGAGCACATTCCACATCACTCTACATAATATAATTAGATGTTTAATATCCCCACTTATGAAAATTGCTAAAAAATTGCTAAAAAATAATTCCACCTTCAGAGAGTTACTACACTATGCACTCAGTGTAAAGCTGTAAGAGAATATTACCTCTCAACCTGCAACATTGCAAAATGGGAACAAAGGCCCTTGTTAAATCAGAACATTAAGTTAAATATCTGTACATCTAAAAAGCATGCAATTGGAATTTCAAAGAGCACGTAACACATCCCACTTCCAAAAAGCAGATGCTATCACAAATGGTGGAAAATATAAGCACAGTATCAAAGAGAAGATGTAAAATCTGTATACTTTAATGAACTGAATTACAAAATTCTACCACACAAGACTATTTTTGCTTCAGAAAATGGGAGTTGTTACATGTGCCTCCTCTTTCTTTAAATTATTGTTACCACTAGTATGTTGGTCATAAAGTGTGGTTTTCTTGTACTAGACAGCTTCAAAAGTCATACGTGATGAGGGGGGATTCAAAAAAATTGTAAGAAAGGGTAAATCAATCCTGAAAATTGGAAAATACAACCAAAATTAGGGACATGCTACATTGGGCCTAAAAATAGTAATGTTCCTCCAAATAGCCACAGTTGAGCAGAGCAGTCTGCAGTGAACTTGCTGCCATTGCTTTAAAAATATAACAATAGCAAATGGCAGCTACAGCAAAAGGCATTCTGCAGAATAACAATGGACATTGTCAACATGTTGGGATTTTTTTTAAGCTGTGAAGCTTACCTAATAGTAAAATACAATCACAAAAATTGCTTCAAACTGTATGGTGGCTTAGAGGTAAAATGATTACTTCACAATTCCATGATCCTGACTTCAAGTCATGGTGTGAAGTCTGCATGTTCTTATCATAGGATCATAGGAAGTACTAGGCTATTGGTCTTGAGGCCTTTAAAAGCCTAGCCAAGAATTTAGCCCATATTCCAACAAGTCAGCACTTATGCCACTGTCCAGCAGGGACACAGGTGGAATCCCAGGGGTGTATTTTCTGCTCCTCATCCAGCTATCCAAGTTGGGCTTAAAAAGGGTTAATGAGGTATTCTGCTTGATGTGGAAATGGAGTCTATTCCACAAAAGGGGGAGTCTCTGGGACACAAATCTGTCCTGCCAACAAGTTCTATTGACATCACTGACCAGGTTGAAGTCATGCACGTGGGTTACTCGAGTGGAGGTTGACTAGCGGATATGCAGCAGTCCCATCAAGGTGGGGTCTGAGATTGCTTTGTCTGCTAGACAGAGGGCATCTTTGAGGAGTCTGTAGGAGACTGAGTAGAGGGACAGGGACTTTAGCCTATCTGTGTAGGGTAGATTTTTGAGGCCATGGATTCTTCTGGTGAGGAGCCTTTGTGGCCTCTCCAGCTGCTGCATGTGCTCTGTTAGGTACATGCAGAAAGGGGCATTACATTCAATGATGGGTCTTATAAGGGAAGAATACAGGGATGTTATGACCACCTTGTCCCTGGACGAAATACCCTTACTAATGAGGTGGGCCAAGTAGAAAGCTTTCTGTACAATGGAGGGAATATGGTGGTCAAATTTCAGTTTGCATTAAACATGGGTATTCAAGTCTCTCATGACTGATTGCATGCTTAGGACATTATTATGGATGTGATAATTTGTGGGGACAACACTCTCCCCAAAGGGGATGATGATGCATTTTTTGGCATTCAGTTTGAGACCATGCTTTTGGTACCAGTCATTTGTTTGTGAGAGACCGTCTTGGAGGATGTCCACATCACTAGAGACATTGAGGATGGCACCTAGATTGTAGCAATCTGCAAAATTGGTCAGCCATATCCCACTGGTTTTGGTTTGCACCTCAGAAACGTATATCACAAACAGCAGAGCCTCCAAGACCTATCCCTGTGGTACACAGCTCAATACAGGTCTACTGCTTGAGGTGGCTTCCCCTATTTTGATTAGGTGGGTTCTATCAGTGAGCCAGTTTGCTACCCATCTGGTAACATATGGATTGATGCCTAGTTGAGAGAGTTTATCTATTATACCTGAATATGGAATAGTATTGAAGGCCTTGGCCAAGTCAAGTGGCCACTGTCTTCCCCTCGTCCATGGCCTTGGTGACTGTCTCAAAGAAGTCAACAAAATTTAACAGGAGTGACCTCCCCTTGACAAAACCAAACTGTGTGGGATTGAGTATCTGGAAGCTGCCAATGTATTTGTTAATGAGGTCCATGATAATCCACTCCATGGCCTTGCAGATCTGGCTAGTTAGGCTGATGGGCCTATAATTTCCTGGATCAGTGGAAGCTCCACCTCTATGCAAAGGGATGACAGTGGCTGTCTTCCACTCAGCGGGATGAAGATGTACTCAGGCTTTGGTTGAATAGGGTGCCTAAAGGTGCTACAATTCCTGTCTGAATTCATGTAGGATGCAGCCTGGGATGTTATCAGGTCTCATGGAGGCTGTATCTTTTGCCTTTGAGAAGGTAGTGATGACTTGTTCCCTAGAGATAAGGGGATGGGTCAGGTACTGGGGATGTCTTGTTTTACTGATGGGGGGAGAGAAGGGTGAAGTTTTCACTGAACCTGTCTGCCAGCAGGTTGGCTATATCTACAGTGTTTGTGTATCTGGTGTCCATGGCCACCAGTTCTGAGCAAGTCTGGGTGCTTCCCTTCAGATTGCAGACATATGTGAAGAAGGCCTTATGATTGTCTTTATTAGATGTGGCCAGTTTGGACTCAAAGTTTGCTTTGGACGATTTTGCTAGTGCTCCTATTTATTTGTTCAGGCTAAGGAGAGATTACTTCCATTTAGGCAGCTGTGCCTACATGGTCCTGGACCACAATTTATTTCCTTTTATTATAGAGTTTATTTATTGTGGATGTCCACCAGACAGGTTTACTCTTCCTTGAGGAGGATTTCATCCTATCGGGTATTTCTGATTCCATGCAGCTATATAAATGCTCATATAGTACTTTGATGTAAGTTTGGACATATGTGCCTTTTCCTGTGGAGGGGGAGGGGGCTGTAAAGCTGTTTATACCTTCCCTCAGGAGGTTGTAATCAGCTTTGGAGAAGTTTTTTTTTGTTTGACCCTAGCTGGAAGGGGGGGGTGTCGGAGGAAATGTTGACTTTGAAAGTCACCGCTTTGTGGTCGGCTCTTTCAAGGGATGATGACACTGTAGAGATGCTGAAGTGGTTACTCATGTTGCTTAATACCACGTCCAAGACATTTTCACCTCTTGTGGGGGTGTTGACCAACTGGTCCAAGGCATTTGCATTGACGAAATCAAGGAATCTCTGGGCACTTGTGTTTTGGCATGAGTATTTCTTCCAATTTATGGTTGGATAGTTAAAGTCACCCAGGTTCAGGGTAAGGGGTTGAATCTTGATAGACTCAAAGAGGTCCAGATAGGTGGAGTGGGCATCTTGAGTCAAAGTTGGAAGCCTATAGCTAGGTATGATTTGAATAGGGGGTCTTGTCAATTGTTAACTGCATCTGGGGTGTTTCCTGTGCATCATACTGTTTGACCAGCCTGGAGTTGTGTATGTCCCGTACATATATATATATATATATTATATTCTCTGATATTGAAACGTGGCTAGGAAACTCACAACTCATTATCAACCCTAATAAAACTACATTTATGATCTTTCATCCATCTAAACCTACTAACTTCCCAACTAACTTTTATATCACTGCCAGTAATAATACTAGGATTTTCCCAGATGATTCCCAAACAAAACTATTAGGTGTCATAATTGACAACAGACTAAAATATGACATACACATTTCTAACACAATCAAAAAGGTTCACAAGAAAATGGGAACAATGTATAGAAACAAAAATTCTTAACAGACGCTGCAAGAATAGCCATAGCTAGAACCCACCTTCTCTCCTCACTCTTATATGCATCCTCCATACTTACTACCCTCAAAAAGTCAGAACTAAGTAAATTAGAATCATGTTACAATAAGACTTCCAAATTTGCAACAGATTCCACACATTCAACCCATCACTGTCAATGCCTCAAAAATCTTTCTTAGTTGGAACTATCTCATGTTACACACTATAACCAATTAATAATGGCTCATAAAATAGGCACAGTGCTGAAAATACACCTTCCCTAAAAAATCTTCTACAACCCTATTCTAACATTCGTAATCTTTGATCATCTAACAAAGACTTACTCCAAGTAACCAAAGTATTCAATACAACAGGCAACTCTCTTTACTTTAACTTTGTTGCCAAAAATTGGAATGCCCTTCCACATAGTATTAGATCCCTGAGCAATTTTAATAATTTCAAAATATCTCTTAAAAGGCACTTACTTGAATCTTGGATTTGCACATTAACACTCCAGGTTATTATTAACTTAGCAGTACTTTTACAATTTGGCTGTACATACTAACACTGTTAACATATCTCTTACAACAACACTACTTCTCTATAAGTAGTTACATTGCTAGCTGCAACTCTCACCACAGAATATTGCTAAATATGCACTGTTTTGCCTAAGTGGTTCTCCCTACTTAATTTCCTAACTAATATTATGTTCCTCCACAGATATAAATTCAAACATATATTTGTCTATATTTAAGTGTTTAAAGTATTATTCTATTTGATACTATGTATATATTTTTGTTTTTAAATTTTTATCCCATAAATGTGTTAACACTCATATTTTTTGTCTATAATTTCTATTACTTGATGTGATAACTTTGCATGTAAGCTTAAGCTGGAGTTTTTCTCCCCGGGCCTCCACTAAAAATGGGCACTGTCCCAATTGGACCAACCTGGTAAACAGATGTAAAATAAATAAAATAAAAATAAATAAATATATTGCAGCTCAACCTCCTTTTCCTTTGCTGCCCATGGTTTGGGGTCTGAATGTGTCATAGGATGAGTAACCTGGTGTGGTTGGAGTGCTCTCCTCAACTTTGAACCAGGTTTCTGTGACTGCACAAATGTCAGCATCTTCCAAGGTTAAGAATGCTTGCAATGAGTGCAGTTTCATGTTTAGACTCCTAGCGTTTAGCCACACGACCTTTAATTTACGTTTTGATGAAACTTTTCATGTTGGTAGTGTTGACCCATTTTTGCATGTGTCTGGGTGTTCCCTGGTATGATGACTTTTAGAGGCTGGGGTTAACATAATGAATAAGGTGTTTATCTCTCATTCATAAAGTGCAGGGTTTGACTCTCACTTTTGCAAGGGGAATTGGTTAGGCTTAAAATGCAAGGGCAGCTAGCCTAGTATTTACCTGTGAACCTATAAGCAATAGTAGAGCAAAACAAGCATTTGTTAGAACTAATAAAATATTATAATATAAGCAATGTATAACATTCACTTATTTATTCATGATATGCTGCATGTATGACTGTGGCAGTATTCATAAAACTGAAACAACAAAGCAGTTTAAAAGCAGGAATTATACTGCTAACGAGAGAATCTGGTTCTGTATAACAAAATAAGGATGATGAAGAAATATAAATAATTAATCATAAATGTGGAAGAATTAGGGCCAATAATTTGTTTTTGATTGTAGTAACAACAAAAATAAATGGACAGCTAGATGAAAGGATTTGTATAAAAAACTTAAATAATAGCCCAAAATCAAGTAATATCATGGTACATATCAGAAATTAGTCTGATTATTATTATGGTTAGCTGTAAAGTTAGCTTTAAAGTGATGTTATATTGCCTAAAGAAAGAAAAGAAAACTATGATTTATGCAAATCTGCAATATAAAATGGCTAGGAACAACTTTAAAACCGTTCTTGTTCTAACTTAGAAAGACGTGTTTCAAAGAGGCGTAGAATATGCAAATATGTACAAATAAGTAATCATTCTGTTTGTTCATAATAGCTGCCAGTTTGAAGTTCTCTGTGTTCAACAGCTTCCCTCCCATATGGGCTTTGTGATTGGTGATCTAGAGCTCTAAAATTAGTTGCTCAGTCATTAATGAGTGAAAAAAGATACTCTTCAAGACAACTGATTGCTGTTTTGGGGACTTTTGCCTCTCCTTAATGCTGTGTGACTATGTAGTCTCTCTCACTCTCTCTGTACACACACACACACACACACACACATATATATATATATATATATATATATATATATATATATATATATATATATGTGTATATATATTCATATGTGTATGAAAGTTCATAGGATGAGACATTTCTCACCAAAATGGGGTACAAGTGTAACTTGTTTCAAGATCTTTCATTTGGTTGAACATTAACAGCAGGCTTTGAGGCTGTGCAACTGAGCATTTGTGGAGCAACTGTTGGTGCTTCATGTCAACTGTGTGTGTGTGTGTGTGTGTGTGTGTGTGTGTGTGTGTGTGTGTGTGTGTGTGTGTGTGTGTGTGTGTGCGCGCGTGTGTGCGTGTATGTGTGTGCATGTGTCTATATATATATGTTTGCTTTGTGTGTGTGTGCGTGTGTGCGTGTGTGCGTGTGTGCGTGTGTGTGTGTGTGTGTGTGTGTGTGTGTGTGTGTGTACTATGTGCATGCATACATCTGTATATGTGATTTTGTGTGTGTGTGTGTGTGTGTGTGTGTGTGTGTGTGTGCAAGGGGGTGTTGGTCTGACTACGAGTAACAGGGAAATGGACATATTTTGCTTTTAGAAGAGCTTCTTGCTTATATTCAGTCAGTCAGACTCTAGTCAGAGACTCAAAGAATGTTCAAGTATGGTAATGCATAAGTGAGAACATCAGATAAAGATGTTGACGTAAATAATTAATTCAGTTTGTTGGCTGTGAATAATTAGTTTTTCTGATGGAACTGGATGACCACTGAATGCACTAGAAAGAATTAATTATGTTGGAAAACTGCCAAAATAAGTAGAAAATAGTTCAATTACATTTATTAGGAAGAGCTATTTCTGCAAAACAGTATTATAAGTAGTTGTTTTTCTTTGTTAGAAATAGGTGTGTATTAAATGCATGAAAAATGAAAAAAAACAATTCAATATAAAAAATAATGAATCGTTTTGGGATATTTGCACTTTTTATTGCAGTAGATAGACTTATGACTGGGTAAAAAAGAATGTGTGAAGTAATGGAATTAACTTTGCTTAAAAAGCCAGAATTAAACTATATATAGCTAGTTAATCTCTTCTGGCATCTAATATAATATAGTAGAAGAAAGATAACTATCTACATAATAGCACAATACATTTCTGAAGGCTGGTAAAACCAAGTTTCTGTAAAGAAAAGTACAAAAGCAATGTGTGTAAAGTTTGCATGCTAAGAGCAGATATGCAGATAAAACAGTAATATGCTTTTAATCTTTTTTTTTAATTTCTCCAAATCTTTTGGGTTTCTAATACCGTGACAGGAATGGACCCCATTCCTAAGTCAAAGTACCATTTAAGTTCATGAAATTAGTATTGTTTCACTCTTTGATGTAAGCCAGAAGTGCTCTTCACAGCACCCACAATATGCCCAGTAATGACTCCTTCTGCAATTCATACAGAGTTACATGGATATGTAGCATATCTAAATACGATTTTAGAGTCTTTTTTATAAGATCTGTTGCTCCAACTACTATTGGAATTGTCTAGGTATCTTTCTTCCTCATTGCTCACATGTGTGCCTGCAGATCCTGATATTTTATGACTTTGTGTCTGTCTGTACGCAAGAGACTGTAGTCACTGGGAGTGGCGATTTCAATGACCAATGCTACTTTTGTCTTCTCTACTTGGACCACTATATCCGGTTTTCTAGCATCTATCTTTTGAACAGTTGGTAATGGTTGATCCCATGTGATATGAACTTCAACATTTTCTATGATGCTTTGTGCCTCATGTTTCCAGTGTTTTTCAACCACTTCATTGCCATAATGTTTGCACAATCTCCAGTGCAACAGTTTTGCCACATTATTATGCCATTCAGTATACAGTCCTTCTGACATTAGTATGTCACAACCACCAATGAGGTGTGCGACTGTTTCCAATTCAGTTTTACCAAACCTACATTTGTCTGTTTCCCCCGCATGTTCAATGGATTTTGTAAACCAGTGTGTATGCAGCCCACTCCCTTGGACTACCAATATAAACCTTTCATCTCTTGGTTTGAATTTGCCTCTCCTCAACCATTCCTGCATTCATTCCTGATCAACATGAGGTTCTTCCAGAAGTTTTCTATACTTGCAACTATATTTATGCTTTTTCCACATTTCTTGCCTTCTCATCTGGTCCTTCATTATATATTCTTTCTTTTGTTTTTTTGGAATATTCAGTTGCTGCTTGATTTGTATCTACTTCTGTTTTCATTTCCATTCCTGCTTGACACCGATATGCTTCTGCTAGAGTAAGCACAGAAGTCATCTTAGATTTATTCTCCCCATGTTTCAAAACTTTCACTACATTTGGGTCTTGTGAGGTCAGCAGATATGTGTGGAGTTCCACAATTGCAGATCTATA
Organism: Protopterus annectens; assembly: GCF_019279795.1. Lineage (NCBI taxonomy): Eukaryota > Metazoa > Chordata > Ceratodontiformes > Protopteridae > Protopterus > Protopterus annectens. The sequence continues at coordinate 705,420,575 of NC_056729.1, forward strand.
CATATAATCAATTTCAAGGAGGCCCATCCCTCCTTCAGAATGGGGAATATATAATTTTGGTATACATTGATTTTTATAAATCATTTGGTGAGCATAAAGCATCCATCTTGTTTTCCTATCTAATCTATCCAACACATTTTGGGACCAATCAATCACTCCAGAACTTTGAGTTAGGACAGGAAGTGCAAATTGGTTCATAGGCTGGATTTTGTTCCTAGATGTCAGTATTGTTTTCAGGATTGATTTAAGTCTTCTGAGATATTCTTTACTAAGTTTTATTTGCAATTGTTCATGTTTTATTGTTGATCCTTCATCAATTCCCAAATATTTATACACTCCCTCTTGCTCAAGTTATTTTATATCACATTCTTCTCCAAAACTGATGTTTTCCTGGTGCTGCAGTTTTCCTGATTTAAAGGTTATTTTTGCACACTTATCAAGACAAATGACATTCATATATCATCTGAAAAAGTTTTGACAACCTGCAGCTGTGCTTTCAGTTCCTCATCTGATGAGCTGTACAGTTTTAAATCATCGACAAAGAGAAAATGAGAAGTCTTTACACTGTTGTTTTCTAGGAGCCAAATTGTAGCCATGGCCTAAGTTGTTAAGTAAACAGCTTAATGGGTTAATGGCAAGGCAGAATAGCAACAGTGACAGAGACCCACCCTGGAATATTCCCCTTTAAATTGTTATGCCTGGGATAATAATCTGTCCTTTATCATGGCTTAATTGCAAAGTGGTCTGCCATTGTTTCATGGTCACTGTAATGTAATCGATCACTGTAGGGTGTATCATACATTTTTAATCACTCTTTTATCAATTAATGTGGGATACTATCAAATGCGTTTTTATAGTCAATCCATGCCATACATAAATTCTTCCCCTTTTTACAGTTCTCCAGTATGACTTTATTTAACAATAAATGATCCTTTGTTCCATATGACTTTCTTTTATTGCCCTTTTGTTCTACTGCCATAATTGAGTTTTCTTCTAAATAACTATAAACTTTGTCTGCATCAATTCCAGTGTATAGTTTATATGTCGTTGGAATGCATGTTATTGGTCTATAATTTTTAGGGTAGCTTGCAAGTTCACTCTTAAGAAGGAGTATTGTTTTGTCTGTTGTTAACCAGCTTGGTGTCTGTTCGGAGTACATATATAAATAGTTCTTACTCATGGCTAAATCCTCATGCAAAGATTTTAATACTTTTAGCCAAAAGTTAGTAATTCATTTGGGCCTGGGATTTTCCAATTAGAGGCTTTTCTTAACTTTGTCTCAATCTCTCTGGCTGTTACTACATCGCATTTCATATCCTCCACCTTTAAACTTCTTATTCTTTCTTTTCCTTCTTCTATCCATTTAGCATCTTTATTATGTTCGACAGGATCTTCATAGATACTTCTCCAAAATGTATCTACTTCCTCTTTTTTTGGCAGTCTCAATTCCTTTTACCTTATTTCCCAATTCTCTAGAAAACTTTTTTGTGTCAACAATAAATTGTGTATTTTGTACGTTTCCTTTATACTTATCTGTGTATCTTCTAAGTTTTTCCACTTCTGCTGAAATTTTTACTTTGTTATTTGCGATAGTGCATGATAGATCCTGATGTGTTCTAATACTTTGCACTGTATTAATCACATCTATCTTTATTAGTATTTTTGTTGAGCTATTCCCTCTTCTATATTCTTCTAAGAGTGACACTTCTTGTCTTAATTGCTTTATAGTTTTCTCTATTCAGTACTTCCATGATGGTATTCGATTTCTCCCCTTCCTTTCCCTTGCTACCCTGTGTTCTTGTGGAAGAACTTTATCAGTTATTAATTTAGCAGCACAGTAATATATCCTGTTTACTTCTTTTATATTGCATGGATCTCTACGGACAGTTCTAATTACTGTGTTCATTTGTTTTATCAGACTTCTGACTTTTTGGGTTTTATTGACCTTCTGCAGTGTATTTGTCTCATTAATCTTGATATATCTATCTATGTCTAATAAATCAAGCAACTCTTCTCTTAGCTCATTTTGTTCAAAACTGAGGGCACATCTCTTGTTTTCAATTTCCTGTGGGCATTCTATAAAAATTTCTATAGCATCTTCCTGTGGCACCTTCTCTTCAATTTCATCCTCTGCCATCTCTTGTTCTGTCCTATGGGAACTCACTGGCATATCACTCCTCAACACTGACTGCATCAGAGTTTCCCCAGTTTCCTGATTCTTTCTTTGCTGTCATCTTGAAGTAAATGTTTATACTGATTTCCTGTGGAAGGCTCCAAAATATCTTGATATGGCACCAGGCCAATTGCTTCGTGTTCCACAGTTTTTTCCTTAATTTGGATATCCATTACTCTATCCTGTTGTGGTGCTATCTGCATTCGATTTTCTACACTGAATCCTTCACTTTGCAGATACTCCATAACCTTAGTTTCTATTACTTTAACTTCTCCATTACTATTGTCCTTTTCTACTTTTCCTCTTTGTGGTCTTATTTTTTGTATTGTAATGTTTTCCATACCTGGATTTCTTTGACTGTATTTCTCTTCAAATATCTTTGGTGCTGCTCTTTTTGTATTGGTTAGTTTTGCTTTCTCATTTGCATAAATATTGCACCATATTAAATCTCTTTTTCTTTCCCATGTCAATATTTCCTCTTCAGATGTTTCCTGATCTTCCTGCTTCTCCTTAATTTAGAGATTCACTCCATCATGCTGTGATGTAATCTGTATTAGACCTTCTACACCAAATCCTTCACTTCACAGGCACTGCATAACTTCAACTTCAAATTTTTTTAACTACTGCTTTACTAATCTTCTTTTCTGTGTTCCATCTTTGTGATATTATTTTTTTATTTTGACATTTTCCATATCCAGATGCCTTTGCCTGTATTTCTCTTCAAATATCTTTGGGGCTGCCTTCTTTATGTTGATTAATTTGGCTTTCTCCTTCGCATAAATATTGCACCATATCAACTCTCTCTTTCTTTCCCATGTCCATATTTCTTTTTTATATTGTTCAAATATCTCTAGGATTTGTTATTTATATTTTTGCACTTCCTCAGATGCTTCTTTTTCCAAGTAGATCAACATTTCTTGATCTATATATTGTTTTTCACAAATCTGTTGTATTAATGAATGCAAATTTTCATTTGAAGCTTCTAACAGTTTTTCTTGTGGAAGTATTTTTCTTTCCTCTAATTTCTTTCTTATTCATTTTGTATATTTTGTGTCTGGAAATTCTGGGATTTTTGCATAATTGTAACAATACATAGTTTCTTTCTTATCCTCAGTCATCCACTCTGTCGTCTTTATGATTCTTCTTTGGCCTATCATTTTTTTGTGATTTTTGTGGACTGCTACTTCTTTCTGCAACAGGGGGGCCATCCTCCCCTTGGGCCTGACCTGGCCCCATTGTAGGAATATTTCTGTATTTTAAGGATTCTGCGCTGTCATTTTTTCCTCTCCTGGCACCAGTGTGCCTACCAGGATTAGGCATTTTTTTATCCTGGGTCTTGTGCACCTAGCTATCTGTTTTAGGTTTTGACCTACTTCTGTCCATGATATATGTTATATAAATACAGTCTATATATCAGTGTTGCCTTGGTGAGTTTTTGTGAAAACAGGGTCCACTTTTCATGGACCTCAACTTGAGGATGAATTCAGTTTCTGCACTACTCCTCTCCTTTGCTTGCTGACTTTTCATCTCTCCATTCGGACCCCAATGGCGATGAGAGAGAAGCAGTCCATGGGGAAAGTTGTATGCATAATACTTTCAGTGGTGAAGGGAAGGTGGGAAAATATTCTTAGTTATAAGTGTATTATAAAAACACAGCCACTGGGGATGCACAAGCCAGTGCATTTTTTTTGTGCTGGTCCCAAGCCCGGATAAATGGGGATAGTTACATCAGGAAGGGCATCCCATGTAAAACCTCTGCCAAATGACATATGTGGACAACAATACAGATTTCCATACCAGATCAGTCAAGGCCTGGGTTAACAACGACTGCCACCAGTACTGTTAGCCAACAGCGTGCTGGCGGAAATTTGGCTACTGTTGGCCGAAGGAGAAGAACAGGGGGAAGGCATGCCCAAAGGCAGGAAGAGAGAGGAAGGTTAGGAGGGTATTAGTGAGGGTAGGAACTTTGACTTTTGGCAGTATGACTGGTATAGAGAGAGAGCTAGCTGATATGATGGAGAGAAGGAAGGTTGATATATTGTGCATGCAAGAGACCAGATGGAAGGGAAGTAAGGCCAAGTGTATAGGAGGCAGATTCAAATTTTTCTGTCATGGTGTGGATGGCAGGAGAAATGGGGTAGGGGTTATCTTGAAGGAACAGTATGCCAAGAGTGTTTGGGAGGTGAAAAGAGTGTCAGATAGAGTGATGTTTATGAAGCTGGAAATTGATGGTGTAATGATGAATGTTGTTATTGCATATGCTCTGCAAGTTGGGTGTGCGATAGATGAGAAAGAAACGTTTTGGAATGAGTTGGATGAAGTGGTGGTGAGTGTACCCAAGGGTGAGAGACTGGTGATTGGAGTGGATTTTAATGGGCATGTTGGTGAAGGGAATGGAGGAGAAGAGGAAGTGATGGGTAGGTATGGTGTTAAGGAGAGGAATGCAGAAGGTCAGATGATAGTGGATTTTGTGAAAAGGAAGGGCATGCCTGTGGTGAATACATATTTTAAGAAGAGGGAGGAACATAGGGTGATGTACAATAGTGGAGGAAGATGCACACAGGTGGATTATATCCTATGCAGGAGGGCCAGTCTGAAGGAGATTGGTTGACAGATGAGATCAGACAGGAGGCCTCGTGGACTATGATGTTTGCAGATAACATTGTGATCTGTAGTGAGAGTAGGGACCAAGTTGAGGAGACCCTGGAGAGGTGTAGATATGCTTTAGAGAGGAGTGGAATGAAGGTCAGCAGGACTAAGACAGAATATATGTGTGTGAATGAGGGGGATGATATAGGAATGGTGAGGATGCAGGGAGTAGAGTTGGTGAAGGTGAATGAGTTTTAAGTACATGGGATCAACTTTTCAGAGTAATAGTGAGTGTGGAAGAGAGGTGAAGAAGACAGTACAGGCAGGGTGGAATGGGTGGAGAAGAGTGTCAGGAGTGATTCGTGACAGACACGTACCAGTAAGAGTGAAAGGGAAGGTCTGAAAGAGGGTAGTGAGACCAGCTATATTATATGGGTTGGAGACAGTGGCATTGACAAAAAGTCGAGTCAGAGCTTGACATGGCAGAGTTAAAGATATTACGATTTGCACTGGGTGTGATAAGGATCTGCAGGATTAGGAATCAATATATTAGAGGGTCAGCTCAGGATGGATGGTTTGGAGACAAAGTCAGAGAGGTGAGATTGTGTTGGCTTCGACATGTGCTGAGGAGGGATGCTGGGTATATTGGAAAAAGGATGCTAAGGATGGAGCTGTCAGGTAAGAGGAAAAGAGGAAGGCCTAAGATTAGGTTTATGGATGTGGTGAGAGAGGACATGCAGGTGGTTGGTGTGACAAAGCAAGATGCAAAGGACAGGAAGAAATACTAACAGATGATCCACTGTGGCGACCCCTAATGGGAACAGCTAAAAGAGAAGAAGAAGAAGAAGAAAAGTGTATTATAAAATGAATAGACAGATATGGGATTGCCTAAGAGAATGATATAACTTAATTATCAATACAGTAAACTGTGTAGTTATTGTATTAATTAATTTTTAATTTATATTTTTTTTGCATTTTGTAGATTGATATACATTAGCTATAGAGGGGACATGGGTATTATGGAAGGTGATCAGTGAGGTTTATATGTTCAGAGGTTCATAGTTATTACTAAGTAAAATTTCCTTACATATCTCAGCTGAAAAGGTGAGATCACCCATCCAGTCAGCCAGACTGATTTTAAAGGTTACTAGGGAGATACTCCATTTTATATGTAAGTCAGTCTATTCCACAAATTGGGAATAGGAATGGGTTAGTTATATATCCCTCCATTTGGTGAAGTTGATGTGGTAGTACATGTTTCAGTTTCTTCAGCGGGTACTCGTTTTTCCACTACTTCTGCTTACGTAAAGGATTTCAGAAAGTGTGGAATGGAAGGCTAAGAAGAGATCACTCAAAAGATTGAACATGGCTATGAACAGATTGTCAAGACTTTTAAACTATCAGACTAGAAAGAAGCAGTGATACCAGCAATGTTTTTGATCAGGAAATGTTTAATTTACCTACCTAATGAAATGGAATTCTACATCCCCATATCTGGGATAGAGAGCAGAGACCCCCCCCCCCCCCCACACTTACCAAACTTATATATGCCAACTCTGAGATCAGGAATATTCAAAGAAATTACAGTATCAAACTTAATATATGTATGTTCATTTTTTCAACCATTCAGTCTCTGTATTTTGGGATTCACTGAAACAGGAGCAGACATTTCAAATATGTAACCTTGACTTAGGTGCTTACTGAAGTATATGTCAAAGATGGCATTGTATTCAGTATTCTAGCTATCACAGACATATGGTGGTCAAAGGTGTGTCTGATGTCTACAAAGGTACCCAACTCACTGATGTCAGTTTTAAGTGGAACATTATCCCTGTGGTAAGTGGACATAATGCTAAATTTACTAAAATAATCTGTACTGCATTTCTTGGCATGGAGGGTAATTCCATGATTAGCACAGCAGATATTTTAGTATCACAATGGGACGATAACGGCACCCAATTTGCAGTCATCAGCAATGCTGGTTAGCCATAGTTCATTGATGTTGACATTCATGCCAAAAAAGTACATACCAAAGATGGTGGATCTCATAATAAAGTCATAAGAGACACAGCTAGTAATACTTTCCGGTCTAGAGCAAATACATATGACCTTCATGGTATGTGTTCTGTTATATAGCCAGTTACCTATCATGTACGGGCTAATGCTGAGTTGAAAAGAGTTTGTTAAAGTCTCACCATAGGGAATAGTATTAAAGGCTTTTGCAAGACCTGAGTAGACACAGAAGACACTATGACCCTTAGCAACTGTCTTAATAACCTATTCAAAAAACTCAACCAGATTTAACAGTAACAAAGCAATGTACTAGGTAGATCTAGTACAGAGGAGGAATTTAAGAGTTTTAGATCACAATAGAGATAAAGAATAGATTAACTCTAGCAAGGAAGAGATTTTCAGAAAATAATAAGTAAACTACATCCCAGAAAAGCATTGCCTGAAAGGGAATTATATGTATCAAAGTATGATTTGATTAATCCTGAGCTATGAGAGACTAGGTTGGAATAGCCTTGTGCTAAGGTATACTACAGAGACATTGAAATTGCATAGAGAAGAGTAAAAAAAGGACATCATCTTATATACCCTGTAATACATGTAAAACCCAGGTATACAGGCAATACAGCTGATTCAGCAAAGCATATATGTGTCCTACTAAATAACATATAAGCAAAGTGATGTAAGAACAGAGCCAACATACAGTGAAGCAGTAGCAATAATGCTTAAATTCATTGTAATGGACTGTAATAAAGACAGAATGGATATGACTGATCTATTTTTGCTATGTGCAGTATACAGGAATCAATAAGACTATCACAGTTACCACAAATTAGGAGTCAGTAAATTCACAGAGTGCACTGGTATTCAGATAAAATGGCATTTCTTAATATGAATTAAGTGAACAGTCGCTGAATATAGACAAAGCCAGTATTATGACATAGTACAGGCAGGATCTGATATTTTAGCTCACAAATACCATTTGATGGATGATGACATGGATAGCCAGTTTGAAGTAATAATGTCATATTTTGACAGTAAGATAATCATGCAGCTAAACACTATGAGACAGCAGGACTGAAAAAAAAAACACAAGAACTTGTCAGACTAATCCTGTTAAATTGCCATGAGCCACACCTCCTGTATGGGCTCAGTGGTAACAGCTACACACTTCCAGATACTGACCTCCAAAGTACCCATCACAGCTTGCAGTTGCCAAATTATAATTTATAAACTTGTTATACTTAAAACTAAGTATTAAATTTAGGCTTTAAACTCTTTTTCTTTATCTAGTTTGAGATAATGCCTGTAGTGAACTCATTAACCAGTGTTGTACAGCAGCTTTTAATAAACCAGACTTCATTGGAAAATTACTAAACAGTAGTTACTGGATGTGACAAATTCACTCAGATGGTTGAGTATGGAATCCTCACTTTGAACGTGCCTCTTATTGTACTGGTTGGTAAACGAGTGTCAACTAATGGCTGAGACATTAGCACAAACTGACAGAGCAGACATCCACAGACTCAAGCAGTTGCACATTTTATAGTACTTCAATGACATTTTTAGGTCTAAAAGCTTGTTTTAATGGTGACAGTAAAGGTTTCCACAGAAACTATGAAAGTATTTTTCATCATAATTTGACAAGTGCACATGTTAGTGCTCAGAGTGGGCACCACAGAATCTTCAGCATGTACTTTTTATAGTACTGGAAAACAAATGCCTGACAGCATTTGATAAGAGCAGATAAGTAGGCAAAACCACGCATGTAATTTGAGATATATGGTATCCTCACCATACATACACACATACAGACATACACACATACACACAAACACATCTGTGGTGTTTCTCACACACACACACACACACACACACATATATATATATATATATATATATATATATATATATATATATATATATATATATATATACATGTTGTACATTTGGTAGAACATCAATCTGACAGAAGATTCATCATTTGGTAGAATCACATTTAGTGACCTGCATGTAGTAATTGTATTTTCAGGTTGAATTTTGAGAAGTGGTTTAGCTGGCTGAAATTTTTCAGAAAGTGTATTGTTTTTGGTGCCTTTTCTGTGTGCTTTAAAAACTTACTGATGGTCTTGTTATTTTGTAAGGGTTATGCTCAGTAAACAGCACAAATGCAGGGAAATGTGATTATTGCTGATGATATAGTAGGATATCAGTGCTGGTTCACTGACTGTGTGCCAACAGTGATGCCTTATAGAAATGTGGTAGAAGTACATGTTCTGAAGGATTCGAAGTGTGAAACTCAAGCATACCTCTCAACCTCTTAGAGCAAGAAATCTGGCAAAGCCACAACTAATGGGGGTGACAAAATAAAAAAAATAGGGACAGTTTTTTAATATTGCTCTTACAAACTTAGAAAGGTGATAGAATAATAGGTTTTACATTAGCGTGAATTTTTTGAAAAGCATGATGTTTGCAATGCAAATGTGTGTCATTATTTTATGACTTTAAATCTGCATTGACATACCATTAATTTGGCAGAAGCCCAAAATTTTATGAGGAAAAGATTAAAAATATGAGACAAAAATTTGGACATTCTGCTAAAATCTGGACAGTTGAGAGATATGGACAAATGCATGTAATAATGAGTCATGTCAATCCTGGTCATCCAAATCATGGCAGAAAGACAAAATTTTGATAAGGAACACACATCTGGCCATCCTGTGAACATTTGGCCATTTGAGAGGTATGAATGTGAAGTATATGGCCCAAACACAGTACAGGATACAGTATCTATAGTACATAGTATTGTGAAATCCCATTCCTGGCATTCTGTACTGAAGCTGTGTAAATGATCTGTAAAGGTACATGGACTGCCACGTAAAATAAACACTCAAGGGAAGTGTGTGTATTGAATAGGGATAAACAGATGAACTGTAGGAATGAACACAGGAAAGGAGGGCAAGTGAAACAACCTAATGTACAGCAGATGATGGTATGTCAAAGGAAAATGGTTGTAGCCACAACACCAATCACATATCTATATGGTAGAGTAGGGACTGCATAGTGAAAATGTGTTTTATGTGACTGTCACACAAGGTGATATAACAATGGGGAGAATGTCTGTGCGAGATAAGCATCCTTACATGAATAATGCAGAGGACATCTGTCAGGGGTCTGACATACAATTGGGGTAGCGAACATATTGTGAAGTTGTGCAAACTGATTTGCCTGAATATGAGTATAATCTCAGCAGAGGTCTCCAGCAAGTGGGGAACAGGTAAAGGATCATGGAAAACATAAAAAGAACCAACCACAATCATGGACAATATCAGAATAATACCAATATTAATCCCATATCTCTGATATAACATATGTGATTTAGAGTGATAAGAGATGATTCTGCACAAACACAGCTAAACAACTATTATGATACATCCACACTCTATGAGGGTAACAACACACAGTGTCCTGGCATTAAAGCAATACAGGTTAATTGATTGGTGTGCATGGCATACATATATATATATATATATATATATATGTATATGTATATATATTTATATATATATATATATATATATATATATATATATATATATATGTATGTATATGTATATATATATATATATATATATATATATATATATATATATATATATATATATATATATATATATATATATATATATATATATCTATATATACACACACACACACACATATGTATGGCACAATTCATACTGTCACAAATGATATCCATGCCATTAATGTTGTCAAACACCTATGTATTTAGTGTGCATCTGCTGTAACAACTTGACTGGTGTTCCGCACTGTCAGACAGATATGCCAAAAAGAATACTTAGGTATGACCAGTAAGCTGTGTGACAGTTCACTCTGACAAAAATTGGTACACTTTTGTTACACATCACTGGAAGATGTGTAGGCAGGTAAATGAAGAAGGGTGCATTGTATTCAGTTATTGATGTGATGAAGGCTGGGAACTATGAAGGTATTTTGGCCTCTGATGTGGATGTCCTTCACGTACTCAGTACTTATGTTGCATACAAGGGAATAGTCAGCACTGTGACCATATACTGGTGCACGTTGCACTTACCATCTACTCCAGGACACAGATCACATAGCTATTGGTCTGATTATAGGGTGTGATATCCACATTATACTTGGGTGGTGTGTTTGTTTTCCTGACTTAACAAATCCCCTCATGTTTTCTTGTCATTGCAGGTGTTGTTATGGCTGTGGCAGCAATCGTTGGTATGTGTGGATACTAAGTGTATTATACTAATATCAAAGCTGGAGTCAACGACTGCCCACAATCTGTAGCCCTTCAGGTAGCTGTTTGGACACAGGATGTGTATGTCATCTGTGATGTCCATCACTTAAATAATGGACAGGGAAGGGCCTAGCAGACAGCCCTGATGTATGGACCTTATCTCTGGACCTGAGATATAAGTCACTTCACACATTTCAACATAGTGAGATGCCATGTATGTGATACACTGGTCCACCCACTTGATGATATAGCTGTTTATGGCCACATATGACAGTGCTGATTGTATACCTCAGTTTGGATTTCTGTTAGATCCCTTGACCTGGTAAGATTCCACAGCATGATACTGTTGTCATCATGCATGCCCTTGATGGCCTCTTTGAGGACATCTGTCAGATGTAACAGACATGATGTAGCATTAACAACTGACACAGGTCTGTTGCACACATCCAGAGTATTGCTAGTGACTATCTAGAAGAAGTCCATGATGGCATGCTGGTCTACCTCACAGTTGAGGAGAGTCTGGATGTCTCTATATATGCATGCATTAGGTGCTATGCCCCCAACTCAGATGAATGCATGTTGATGTACACCCTTCTATTGGAACATAACCAATGTGGAGGGTGTGTTGAAGTATGTATTTAACAGTATCAGGAAAGTGTATGTGCTGAGTCACACCATAGGTGAACTGTGTTGTTGTTACAGCCCATTGATTCCATCTGATAGGCCTGGATGAAGTCAAGACAGTACATACTGCCTATCGTGATCTGGCCTATGGTTTTGACACAATCCTCCACACAGGTATCATTGAGAAACCCTCCCAGCTGGGGATTAACCCTTATGTCACTAGATGGGTAACTGACTGGCTCACTAAGGAACACATACTGTGAAAGTTGGTGAATCAACCTGTACCAGTAAAACTGTCACCACTCGAGAGGAGAAAATATACTAGATCTCATTATCACAAACATGGGGACAAAATGCTCCACACCGGAAGTATATCCCTCATTGGTGAGATCTGACCATAAACTAATCTCACTGGAAATCCACATCCCGCCCCCACCCCAAACAAAAAAGACCACAGTGAAGAACTTCTCTAAAGCAAACTTCACACTACTCAAGACTGGTGTGGTATCCTTCAAGGCCCTTGAGCCAGTGGAAACTACAACCCAAGCTGCGGAAGCCCTTACAAATGCCTTCTATGAACACCTCCAGGACTGCATGGATCAGGCAATCCCAAATAAAACCAAGACTATTTCCACAAAGGGCAAATGTCCAGTCTGGTGGACCCCAGCCATTAACAAACTTTACAATAAGAGGAGAAAGCTATTACATGATAGAACAAAATCCATAAAAGGAAAGTCACCCCTGATCATTATTAGTAAAAAAATACGAGCACTCATAAAATCAACTAAGGCCAATTTTGAGAGAAAAATTGCCATGGATTCAAAGGACAATCATAAGGCCTTTTTCAGCTATGTTAGGAACCTGGGTGGAAACTCCCAGATATGCTCAGAATTAGTCTAAAATGATACAAAAATCACTGAACCCACAGACATTGCCAACATACTGGCAGACAGGTTCAGTGCAAACTTCACCCCCCTCTCCCCCGTAAAGGAGCGATAACTATCCCAGCGGAGTGTAGCCTCCCAGACATCTCAAATGTGCAGGTGAAAGCTGCTCTCTCTAAAGCTAAAAACACAGCATCAATGGGACCAGATGGTGTCCCCGGCTGTGTTCTACACGAGCTAAATGAGGAATTAAACCCGCACATAAGGCAGCTGTTTAATCTCAGACTTACCACAGGATACATGCCCAAGGAGTGGCGTACGGCAACTGTGGTCCCACTCCACAAAGGCGGTGCCTCTATGGACCCTGGTAATTACCACCCCATAAGCTTAACAAGTCTAGTCTGCAAAGCTATGGAGAGGATCATAATGGAGCTCATAAACAAAGATATAGGGGACTTGCAGACATTGTACCCGACCCTGTTTGGCTTCGTCAAGGGCAGATCATGCCTTTTGAACTTGGTTGACTTCTTCGAAACAGTCACCAAGGCCATTGATGAGGGAAAGGCAGTCCATACAGCCTACCTTGACCTTGCAAAGGCTTTCGACACAATACCCCACTTGGGTATTGTAGAAAAATGTACCAGCTTAAATGTAAACCCATATGTCACAAGATGGGTTGCAAACTGGCTTAAGGACAGAACCCACAGGGTTAAAGTAGCTGGCGCTATGTCAGACTCCAAGCCGGTCACAAGTGGTGTCCCACAGGGCTCGGTCCTTGTCCCCCTATTGTTCGGCATCTACTTCTCAGAAGTACAGGCCAACATGGGAGGACTTTGGCTGACAAAGTTTGCAGACAACTGCAAACTGGGCGCCATAGTGGAAAGTGCATCGGACACGGATATCCTTCAGAAGGGATTCACGGAAACAGATAGCTGGTGCCAGAGCCATGGCCTGAAGTTAAACGCCAAAAAATGTATAGTCATACCCTTCGGGAAAAACAAGGTAACCCCAAGCTACCATATAGGTGGCAATCCACTAAGCACAGAAGAGGTTATCAGGGACCTGGGGACCCAGGTTGACAGTGGCCTTTCTTTTGACACTCAGGTTGCTAAAGTGGTTAGAAAGATCTTCTACATTGCCCACCTGATCATGAAGGGATTCACATCCAGATCTAGTGAGGTCATTGTTCCCCTGTACTCTTCACTTATCAGACCAATGATCGAGTACAATGCCCCATTCGGGATGTATCTCACCCAACATCTGCAGCAATTGGAGAGACCCCAAAAGTTCCTCACCAAAAGGATAAAGGGACTCCAAAATTTGTCATATGCTGCCAGATTGAAGAAACTCCAGCTCTATTCAGTCGCATACCGTCTGCTCAGAGGTGACATGTGACTGACATACAAGGCCATGTCCAACTCGGAATTGATGGACATGCTCCACCTCAAAAATCCAAATCCACCAAAACCACTAGAGCAAGTGACTTAAACCTTAGCACGGATATAAATAGGACGTGCTGGAGGGATAGATTTATCACTCAGAGACTCCCTATGCTGTGGAATAAAATCCCGGTCCATGTGAGGCAGAGCACCTCGCTGGCTCTGTTCAAGAGAAATCTTGACCTGTGGATGGGAGATCGTAGGTTTACCCCGGGAATCATCTCTGTGTCACTGCTGGACAGAGGCACAACAAACTAATGGGCACAGTATTTTTTCATATAAGGGGTGGCGTAAGCCACAAAACTTTGGGCTAGGCTTATAAATGCCTTAGGGCAGATAGGCTAGTATAAACCTATGAACCTATGAACCTATGAACCTATACTCAAACCTCATCAGAACATTAATAGAGTATAATGCTCTCTTTTGCATGTTCCTCACCAGAGACATGCAGCAGCTGGAGAGACCACAGGTCTTTCTTATCAAGGAAACACTCAGCCTACAAACCATGCCATGATGTATGTGGATAGATTAAAAGCCATGTCAGTATAATCTGTCTCATATAGGATGAAAGTGACTTTTGCCTGGCCTCTAGGACAGTCTCTGACCCTGGCAGATGCCCTATACTGACCATCTAAAAAAACTCCAGTTATACTCTGTGGCATATCGTCTACTTAGAGGTGATCTCTGCTTAACATACAAGGCCATGTCAAACCCTGAGCTGTTGTACATGCTCCACTTAAAGAAATTCCAATCCCTCAAGAGCCACACACTCCAGGTATCTAAACCTTGTCATGAACAAAACATGCTGGAGGGATAAGTTCCTGACCCAGAGACTCCCTAGACTCTGGAATAGACTGCCCATACATGTCAAGCAGAGCACCTCCTTGGTGCTCTTCAAAAGGAACCTTGATGATTGGATGGGAGATAGGAAATTCACCCAGGGGATCACGTCAGTCACCCTGCTAGAAAGGGGCCAGGGAAGTAAATATTGAAGGAAGAAATATACAGAGAATTGTTATGGCTAGGCTTGTATAGGCCCTTGGGCCGATAGCCTAGTACCAACCTATGAACCTATGGCCTGGTGGGAATACTGCATGTCCACAAATCTGATATAGCTGATGAAATCAGCAGTGGCTGTTGAGGAGAATATGGTAATAACATTTTCAAAGAGGCTGGTGCAAAATGCTCTCTGTAATGTCAAGCAAGAGCATGAGCAGAGTTGACTGCAGTGAGAATAAAACCCCTACATATCTAAGTACACAGACTACAGAACCTCATAGTTTATGCAAGCTCCACAGATCAAGTTTGACTTGGAGTGTCTCAGACAACACTTTATAGATGAGGACAACAACATCTGTTGAGGAGAATATGGCAATAACAGCGTGCCACATGCTGATGTAAAGCACTCACTGAAATGTTAAGCAAGAGCACAAATGCACACTTGACTGTACTGAGAGTAAAACCCCTACTTATCTAAGTACACAGACTACAGAATTCAGTACATTACGCAAGCACCACTGCTCAAGTCTGACTTGATAGTGTCTGAGACAACACTTTATAACTGATGACAACATTAGTGTCTGTTGAGGAGAATATGACAAAAACACTGTCCCACATGCTGGTGTAAAATGTTCTCTGTAATGTCAAACAAGAGCACAAACACATATACTTGACTGCAGTGAGAATAGAGCCCCTACCTATCTAGGTACACAGACTACAGAACTCAATACATTAAGCAAGCACCATAGCACAAGTCTGATTTTGACAAAACTGCATGTCAGCCTATTGTGGATGACATCAGCAGGCCATGTTGGAGAGAGGATGTTGGGAGGCCTACCTAGGTTCATAGCTTCATAGGTGCATAGAAAGTTACTAGCCTCATGGCTCTAGAGCATTTACAAGCCTAGCTGTGTAAAAACGCAAGTACCCTTATTGAGCACAGTTAGATGGTTGTTGTTAGCAGAGCAATTGTGTGAGCAGCACTGACTGACCCTGTCTATGAGAGATATAGATGCCACCCCAAGGCTGAATTTACAATCAACCATCCAGTTGTCAAGGTTGTGTTTCCATAGGTTCCTTGAGGAGCACTGCTTTACATGCAGTGGGAGAATATTACAGAGGAGTGTCAATCACTGGGAAATATATCAGTTTCCCCAGCATGTTCTGTTTATGTCACAAGTTAGGTTGAGATCCCTGATGAAAGTTATTATTGTCCCATTTGGTTTTCAGATGTCTAGCATTTCCAGTAGGCCAGGGTCTGATACTGTTCTGTAGGTCAAGCATAGGTCACCTCTAAACAGCCTGCATGATACTGAGTACAATGAAAGTCTTTCAGTCTTAACATGAATGTCATGTTTTGGATGCCCTGGATTTTCCTGTTCACAAACCTCTGTATTTTCTTCAGTTGCTTTAGGTGTCTGGTGAGGTACAGCCAGAAGGTAGCATTGTACTCGATTATATGTTTGATAAGGCTAGGGTACAGCAGAGCTATGACCTTCCTGGTGTTGGATGTGATGGCCTTATTTATGAGGCGTGCAATGTAGAATGCATGTCTCACCACTATAGACACATATTGATTGAAGTTTAGATTGCTATCAACATATGTTCCCAAGTCTCACAACACTGAGTTTGAGCTTAGAGGCATGCTATGTATATCATAATTAGCAGGAGTACTTCATTGCCAAAGAGGACAATGAGGCATTGTTTGCTTTAAAGTTCAGTCTATGAGTTTCACAGCAATCATTTGTCTGTGTCAGGCCCTTCTGTAATATGTTACCATCATTTGGTACTCTATTGACTGCATCCAGTTAACTGTCATCTGTAAACTTGGGAAACCACAAGCCATTTACCCTTTGCCTGGAGTACTAAGAAATAGTTTTCAAACAGTCAAGGACTCAGCACAGATCCTTGTGGTATTCCACTGGTAAATGGTCTAGTGGTAGATGTGCAGTTCCCGACTTTGACAATCTGTGTTCTGCCAACTTTGACAGTGTGTGTTCTGTCAGTGAGCTAGTTGGCTATCCATCTAGTAAAGTATGGTTAATTCTCAGATGGGAGATTTCCTCTATGATACATGAATGGGGGATAGTACCAAAGGCTTTGGATAACTCATCATAGGTGGTATGTCATGTTATCCCATATCCAGGTATTTGGGGTCAGTATCTAAGAAGTCCACTAGGTTTAATAAGCAAGATCTACCCTTGACAGAACCAACATGGATCAATTCAAGTGTTTTGAAAGTCACCTGTGTCCCTGTGGATAAGGTCCATGCTGATGCCTTCCCTAGCCTTGCAGATAATGCTTTTTAAGCCTATGGGTCAATAGTTCTAGTTCAGCATGTTACCAGATTCATATGCATTACATATCACACAACACCAGATATCAATTTCTGTAGTGTAGGTGATATATGTGTGAAAACAAAGTACTGAGACACAAGGGTTGCAGTGAATGGGGGAGCCAACACATGGCTGTATTCTAAATATGTGGCATATTGTTAGACAGGGCCTTCACGCTGTACGTTTTCAAATGTAATTTCATATCATAGACAGGAAATGCAGAGTGCACAGCAATAATACATACTAATTTTTACTTTTCCATAGCGTGGTGAGCAGTAGGTTTGCACAACAATTGGTAAAGTATTTGTACATGCGAGATACACATTTCCAATACTATTCATGTTTGCTTGAAGCTAAGCAGTGTGCAAATGTGAGCTGCACTGCTAAAGTCTGAGAGGCAGCACTGAGTGGGTAAAAAACACCTACTGCTCATCTGACTCTGTGGCATCAGGTGTAAATGCATTAACACATTTCTTTTTGAGCCCAGATGATACTGGGTTGGAATCCAGGTGTATCTAGTACTTCCAAAAACTTTTAAATAAGCATTGATAATGTAATGACATGCATTCTTTATAGTACATGTGTTGCTGTGTGTTGGCATAGTGCAGCAGGTTTTAGTGACATTGTGGGGAGGTAACCGCAGATTTTTTTCTGGTGTTCACCATCGCTGCTCATTGGTGCACTATGCGCACCTCAGTGCAAACATGGGGCCCAAAAATTGATGGGATACATTGTTTTTTCTGCTAGTTATGTGTGTTGTGATGGTATTTTTTGACCAGATTAAAGTGGTGAAAATGGTGCATAGAGGAAAGTGGTGAAATGGGTACCAAGTGGGGGAAGAACAAAGGGAAAGCAGTATGGGAATGTGCAAGAGGGAGGTAGGAAAGAACCATAGCTATCCATTTCTTTAACAGTGTTAACTGAAAATATGAGTAGAATATTAACTGAATTTGGACTGTCACCATGACAAAGAGGGGTGACCACAACACAATCATGTTGTATAGCTAACTGGACCGAATCAAGTGTGTCAAAAAGACATATGTGCAAAACAGAGAACTATCTATGGTCCGTTTTTCTTTTTTTTTGTTGTTTTTGTGGGACAGGTGCCTGTTTATTTTTTATTTCAGTGAGAGAGAAAGCTGAGGAAGGGATGTAGGTATGTTTAGGTCAGGTAAGTTGGGTAAGTGAAGAAGCAATTGCAGACAGACAAGACAAGCATGATGAGAGACAGGGACAGTGATGGACATAAAAGGTTGGGGGACACCCAGATTGGGGTGAAGGAGGGGACAACCCACACCCATGACTGTCAAGCTTGGAGACCAAATCAAGTCCCACTGGACTGTCATCACTGTCTCCTTACTTTGCTGGTGGGTAGAATGCTTGATATCTCCTCCTGTGGCACATGAGGGAGAGCAGCCTCTCCATCTGGCATAGGCATACACCAATGGTGTGATGCACCATCCTATGCACCAATCCTGGCAACTTACTGTGGGTGATGAAATCACCACCTCTGCCACTGCACACAGAGGGTACCACAGGACCAGCCTGTGTGTCAGGACTATCTGAGGGAGCAGATTGTGCAGGGGCAGCAGAGACAGTGCTGCCAGGTTGGCTCCTAGATGTGCTGGGCATCAGTGCTGGAGTCGATGGAGCGGGGGCAGCATGATCCAATGGGGTTGGCCTATCTCACCTTGGTGTGCAGCATTTAGTTATGTAAAATAAGGAATAAAGAGTTTAAGGCAAAATGGAGCCTCGGTATTCCACTTGAAAGTCAGATTTATTGAAGCGCTTTTCATCCAGTTTTATCACTTGAACTTCTCCAGATAAAATAAACATAGTCAAACTTCACTTTTAAATACCATTCCTTTTTCTGTCATGTGACCATTCCAAGACTTCATTTAAAAAAACATATTAAAAGCATTGCTAAGAAACATTATGTTAAAATACAAGTACTTATACACATATTTGTTTGCTTTGAACATATTCACTGTTTATAGTCTACCTTTTTAGGTTTTTTAATTTTAACAAACAGTAGACAGAGCACACATCATTGAGGAAAAGAATATACTCAAACACAATTTTGCACTTTTTTAGTGTGCATCCTCACTACCAGAAAAAAATCAGTAGTCAAAGGGCAGCTAGTGAGAGCTGCGAGGATGGTATCCACTAGCATAGATTTTGATCACGAGTGCTATAATTTGAGACGAATGTTCTTGAAAAGAGCTTATCCAGCCCCTTTATTAGATGATCTAATAGAAGAAGTGAAAAAAAAAATAATATTTTTTATAAACCTATTTTGAATGGGGACTTTATATATTAAAACACACAAACTGGGAGAGTAGTGGAGAATATAGTAGTAGAAACAAACATTGGGCCGGATTCACGAAGGCTTACACGGAGTTTAAGAGTAGTGTAAGCCTCCGTGTAAGCCTCCCGATCCAGGAACAGCCCAAACCTCCGTGTAAGAGACAGCTAAAACGTCTCTTACACGGACTGGGCATGGAAATGCTCAATACCTCATTTGCAGCTCAAAGATATGCAAATGAGGTATTTGAGCGATCCAGGAAGCCCAAACCAGTCTGTGTAATGGACATTTTAGCTGCAGAAATGTACTCAGCTGACAACTGAGTACATTTCTGTAAAATTTACAAAGGAGCTATGTCAACTCCAAATAAAGGTTGCATATGTGTCATCTAGCATGCCAATGGCCAAATATGTGGCCATTGACATTAAAAAGTGTTGCAAAATTATTTAAAATAATTTTTTTTTTTCAGGGGATTTTGATGTTTAACTGCAGCTCACACCCGCACAAACAGGGTGCGCTGCCTAAAAGTGAAAACCGAAGCTTATAACCCCACAATTGTGGGTTTTATGTAGTACATGGAATGACAATGCAGGGACTAGCAGACCAAAAACAATATGGCCACCGTGTAGTGGTTGCCAAGGGGGGGAAGCTCAGTGTAAGAGATGTAACTAAACATTACCAGGCAATCCTATATAAATGAGGGTTACAATACTGAATCATACTGCCACATAGCTAATGAGCACTGTTCAAGTAGTGTAAGAGTTACAGAAGGGGGAGGAATAGAGTAAGAGGTAGGTGACATCATGGGGGGGAGAATGATAGAAATAAATGTATCACATTGGAGAGCAGTGTAACGTGACAGATGACAGACAGACATCAGGGAGAGAGGTGTAGCCCAACAAAACACTAGGAAAGTCAAGAAATAGAGGGTGTACACTATCCCTACACTCAAACTTTCTTGATATACATGCATGCGCACGTGTGCACGCGTGTAAGGCAGGTTCACCATGTGGGAGCGTGTTGCAAACCGTTTTAAACGGTTTGCGTGGGCGTGCACATGTGTAAGGCAATGTACACATCAGGAAGCCTGTTGCCTGATGTATAAGGCTGTGTGCACGTGTTTTACCATGAATCAGCCAAGACCAAACCATGTAAGTATGTGTGCGCGGGTCTAAGCCACTGTGAGTGTGCTTAAGCTGGTGTGCACATTGCTCCCCCTGAGGAAACAGAGAGGAAAAAGGAAACAACCAGATTACAAGGAAGCTGTCAGAGAATACTGCTGGAGTTAATTGGTGATAACAATTGGAAGCAGGCAATTATACAGGCAGACTAGAATCCCAGCCCAGCACTTAAAACACTTCAAACAGCAGTGCAGGGTGTTTCTCTCAAGAGATACTGCAAGAAAGGAGTAAGCTATCAGAATTGAAAACTGAAAAAGCTGAACTCAGAGCAGAAATGCTAGGGGCTGCCATAGCTGTTATAATCAGGCATAGGCGAATTGCTGAGGGTGGTGACAATGCAGATGCTGACAGACAACCCAGAGTGAGGAGAAGGAGAAGAGTATACAGGCCCAGGGTCACCTACCATGGGTTACATGAGCTGGAGATAGAGCGCTACAGAGTGGACAGAGTCCTTCTGCAGCAAATTGTTGAGCTGTGCAGGCCACGTCTCACACACAGAACCAACAGAGGGGAACCCATCCCAGTGGAAACCAAGGTATGTGTTGGCCTAAGAATACTAGCAGCAGGTACCTTCCAGAGACCAACTGGTGATATGATGGGGATATCACAGGCATCAGCCTCCAGGGTACTGAACCAGTTTCTGGATGCCATGTCAGCACATGTCGGTGATCATGTATATTTCCCTAATGCCCGTGAGGTAGTGGCCAGCAATATGTGTCTCTTCCAGCAAATAGCAGGATACCCTGAGGTACTGGGTGCAATAGACTGCACGCACATATGCATCAAAGCGTCCATCAAATGCCAGGTCGTGTGTGATGCCCAGGGCATAATAATGAATGTGTGTGCTGGCTGCCCTGGGAGCTACCACGATTCCCACATCTGGCATCTGACGCAGCTGTACCAATCATTTGCCAGTGGGGACTTCCCACATGGACACCTAGTGGGGGATGCAGGTTATGCACTTGAGCCATGGCTGATGACACCCATCAGAAATGCACACACAACTGAACAGGAACGCCATAATGAGGCACACGCACAAACACGTAATGTCATAGAGCGTGTGTTTGGGCTGCTCAAGTCACGGTTCCGGTGTCTGGACACATCTGGTGGAGCCTTGCAGTACACACCAACTACATGTACCCAAATGATCATGATATGTGCTATGCTACATAATATGAACCTGCGGAAAGAGCTGGAGCAGGAGCAGCTTAGGGGTGGGCCAAACATACCGCCACCATTGCCAAGGCCACCACAGGCAGAGGGTGACTCGGAGGAGGAACAACCTGACCTTGCCCCAGTAGGCAGAAGGAGGCGTGCCCAGTATGCCCTGGCCTTGGCAAAGCGGCAACGCATAGCACATACACTGGCTCAGTAGGAACACTGGGACTGATACCCCCTCCGACTCACTCATATAGTAACAGGGACGCCTAACATGACACAACCTGCTTCCAAACATGTACAGGGAGTGTAGTATGTGCATCCGACAGAGGGAGCCCTGCAGCACCACCTGAGGCATGAATGCCATGTGTTAAGTAATGTAACACCATGTACCATATGCACACCTGAGGACCCTGACTAACATCCACCCTCACCAATCATGAACCACAAAAACACAAACCCACCTTCATAGGTACCACAAGGGATAGTAACCTAGATGTAATGCTACCCAATGCCAGAAGTATAAACAGCAAGATGCGTGCAGTGTAAGCACACAGTATAGAGAATGTAGATATCAGTGCTGTAATAGAAAACTGGGTCAAAGCCCACATCAGCACCCTAACACTACCAGGTCACACCTCATACAGTGATGTACAGCTGCAAAACATGGAACAAGCTACAAAACGAGGGTGACTAGCAATAAATGTCATGGATAACCACACCCCCATGTTGGTACCACAACAAGAAGCAGCATGGATTAGCCATGGTCAAATACCAATGGCTAAAACTGCCTACCACTATATAGCTTGCTGCAGACCACTGTCCTAATAGCAGGAACTGCACCAGGCCTATGTTGGAATACATGAAGATATCAAGCCCCCCAAACCACATTATATTGCCTGACTGCAAATACCTACACATACGCCATAGCTTCATAGTTTCATAGTTTACTACTAGCCTATCTGCCCTAGTGCATTTATAAGCCTAGCCATAGTGATGTGGCTATTGCCACCCCTTATAGTGGTAATAAGTGTACAGAATAGATTCCGAATATTGTGCCTCTGACTCAGTAGTGACACATTATGACCCCTTTACTTAATCGAATTAATTGACTGTGCCTCTGTCTAGTAGTGACACAGGGAGGACCCCTGGGGTAAACCTACGATCTCACATCCACTTGTCCAGATTTCTCTTGAAGAGAGTCAGTGAGGGACTCTGTGTAACATGAACTGGGATTCTGTGGTAGATTGTGAGAAGCCTCTGAGTTATGAATCTGTCCCTCCAGCATGTCCTATACATATATGTGCTAAGGTTCAAATCTTTAGCTCACATGGTTCTGGTGGATTTGGATTGCTTGCAGTGGAGCATGTCCATCAAATCCTGATTGGACATGGTCTTGTATGTCAGGCATAGGTCACCTGTAAGTAGGCGGTATGCTACTGAATAGAGCTGGATTTTCTTTAGTCTGGAAGCATATGACATGTGTTGTAGACCCTTGATCCTCTTGGTAAGGTACTTTTGGGGTGTCTCCAGCTGTTGCAAGTGCTGGGTGAGGTACATACCAAATGTGGCTTTGTATTCAATCATGGGCCTGATAAGGGAGAAGTATAGGGGTACAATGACCTCCTTTGATCTGGATGGAAAACCCTTCATGATAAGGTGGGCAAGATAGAAAGTCTTTCTAACCACTTTGGCAACATGGGTGTCAAACGAGAGTCACTATCTACATGGGTCCCCAGGTGTCTGATTTTTATTTCTGTGCTCAGTGGGTTGCTGTCTATGTGTTAATTTGTGGGTACTTTGTTCCTCCCAAAGGGGATGACTACACATCAGTTGCATTCAGTTTCAGGCCATGATTCCGGCACCAGCTATCTGTTTTTGTGAGGGCATTCTGTAGGATGTGTGTGCTGGCTGATGTATTCACTATGGTGCCTAGGTTGCAGTCATCTGCAAACTTTGTCAGCCACAACCCTCCTATGTTTGCTTTCACATCTGAAAAGTAAATGCCAAATAAGAGGGTTCCCAGGACAGATCCTTGTGGGACACCACTTGTGACTGGCTTTGAATCTGACAAGGCACCTGCAATGTCAACTTTATGGGTTCTGTTTTTTAGCCATTTTGCAACCTATCCTGTGACATATGGATTTATATTTCAGCTGTTGAGCTTGTCTATGATGCCTGAGTGGGGTATTGTGTCAAAGGCCTTAGCCAAGTGCAGGTAGGCTGTGTGGACCGCTTAGCCCTCATCAATGGCCCTACTGACATTTTCAAAATAGTCAACTAGGTTCAAAAGGCAGGATCTGCCCTTTACAAAGCTGAACTGGGTGGGATCAAGAGTCTGTAGGTCACCAATGTCTCTGTTTAAGAGCTCCATAATGACTCTTTCCATAGCTTTGCAGACAAGGCTGGTTAAGCTTGTGTGGTGGTAGTTCCCAGGGTCTGTGGAGGCATCTCCTTTGTGGAGTGGGACCACTGTTGCTGTACGCCAGTGTTCAGGTACATATCCTGTAGCAAGGCTAAGGTTAAATAGCATTTTTATATACGGGTTTAGCTCATCTTGGAGTTCACGTAGCACACAACTGGGGATACCATCAGGTCCCATTGATGCTGTGTTTTTGTCTTTGCTGAGTGTGGCTCTCACATGGACATCTGAGATGACAGTGAGGTTACTTTCAGCTGTGATAACTATCTTCTTTTGGGGGTGAGGGAGGGAGAAAATTGCACTGAACCTGTCTGCCAGAATGTTGCCAATATCTGTCGGGTCACTGAAATTTATGTTGTTGTGTTCCAACTCTGAGCATATCTGAGGGTTCCCACCCAGGTTTCTGACATAACTGAAGAAGGCATTGTGGTTATCTTTATTGTCTTTGGTGATTTTTGTCTCAAAGTTGACCTTGGATGTCTTTATGAGAGAATGTAGCTTTTTACTAGTGCTGATCACAGCTGCCTTCCCTTTAGGAGATTTAGCTCTGTCTTGCATTAGTATCTTTCTTTTGTTATACAGTTCGTTTATGGCTGGGGTCCACCAGACAGGCCACTTTCCCTTGGTGGAGAGGGTCTTGGTTGTATTTGTGATTGCATGGTCTATGCTTTCTTGGAGATGAGCGTTTGTGAAGGAGTCACCATTGTGTGTTGTGGTTTCCACTGGCCCAGTGGGCTTAAAGGATACCATCTCAGTCTGAAGAAGTGCGAAGTCAGCTTTTGAGAAGTTTGTCACTATACTCTTTGTATTATACTAGCACCGACACATTTGTAGAAAATTTCCCAGAATCCATCAAACAAAATGGACATGCAAAATGTAACACTTCCACAAGAGGGGTAAGCATACTGGATGTGATAATCAGAAATATGTGTACTGGATGTCAAGATGAGAAGTGTATCCCTCACTGGTAAGACCAGACCATAGAGTAATCACACTGTAGTTACACATCCCGAACCCAGTCCCTGGCCAGAATACCACAGTGAAACACATGTATAAAGCATAGCTTGCACCCCTACAAACCAATGTGGAATCCATGAAAGGCCCTGTGCAAGTCCAGAATATGGGACACACTGCAGAACATGTTATACAGGCATTCCATGAACACAGCCAAGAGTGCTTGGAGTCTGCAATCACAAATAAAAACAAGACACAATGCCATACACCCAGGCATCTGGCATGCTGGACTCCAGCAATTACTAAACCATTGAAGAGAATGAGGAAGCTACCACATGATAGATCAAACATAAAAAGTGAAGTAATCAGTGATCACTAGTATGGCAATAAAATGTGTCCACACATACAATCCACTAAGGCCAGGCAAAACAAGTAGAATCTGTGAATCCAGAGGCAATGTGACACCTGTCCCAAGTACACACACAACAACAACTCAACCCAATAAATAGAAATATGTGTGATAGACACAACCAGGTAGCAAAACCGGAGCCTGAGCACCCCCAAATCAGTACTGTCAAAACTAGTCAGGAGGACAAGGTAACCACATACACCACAAACCCAGTCCCACATAGACCTACAACGACTGTAAACCAAACACATAAACACAAAAACATTCCCAGAGGCCCTAATTACAAACACACAACACCAACATAAGCCTCCAAAGCAGACACCCAATAAAACAACCTCCAGACATAGCACATGTAACACATAGTGCACAAAGCTGGTGTGCCAAACAGTCACAGGACAGAAGGAGAAACAACATGCCTGATACAGTTGTAATAGGTGACTCCATAGTGAGACATGCTGCTGTTCCAGGGATGGCTTGCACCTGTTACCCATGGATGTCTGGATATTGCCTAAGGCTTTTGCAACCTACAGAGATCCTTTTGTAGGCAAGGCTGAAAAGACTAACCCACCACCATAGAAAACAAAACTGGAAAGAAACAGAAGGGTAATGCTGATCAATGCCAGATGTGTAAACCTCAATATGCATGCTCCTGAGGCCCTCTCCAGTATGGAGAACATCGATGTCTGTCCAGTGATAGAAACCTGCTGCAAGCCTCATGACAGCACACCAGCACTACCAGGTAATACCACATATCATGTGTTATGGCCACAAAACCTGGAACAAAACATAAAAGGAGGGTGAGTATCCATATTCAGCACAGACACCTATATGTCCAGTTAACTGACAATGCTTATGTCATTGCAGTCCACCCATGTGCAACTAACCATAGGCAAGACTGCTGTACAGTCTGTAGCATGCTACAGACCACACTCTCACACACAGGAACCCCACCCCACTGCCCTGAAGACAGTGGGCAGTATGAATGTACCACCAAATACAAAACAAGGTACACACAAAATACCACATAGGTGGTAAACCATTATGTATGGAAGGAGTAATCAGGGACCTAATGACACAAGTGGACAGTAACCTGTTATGTGACCGTCACATTGCCAATTTGGCTAGGAAGACTGTCTATATTGGACACTGTATCATGAAAGGATTCACATCTACGTCAACAAAGGTCATTGTGCCCCTATACTGTTCCCTTATCAGACCCATAATGTAGTACAATGCCTCATTTGGGATGTACATTACCTGTCACCTGCAGCAGTTAGAAAGACCTCAAAGGTACCTCACCAAGAGTTAGAAAGGGTCTCAAATATATGTCATATGTTGCCTGGCTGTAGACACCACAGCTGAATGCAGTCACATACTGCCTACACAGAGGCATTGTATGTCTGTTGTACAAGTCCATGTCCAACACAGAAGTAATGGACATGCTCCACCCCAGAAAACTCAAAGCCATCGGAGCTATGTGAGTCAGAGATGTCAACCTCAACACATAAACAAATAGGATGTGCTAGAGGGACAGATATCTAACCCTGAGGCTCTCCACACCCTGGAACACAATACCACTACATGTTAGGCAGAGCCCCTCACTGACACTCTTCAACAGGAAGTTTGCAAAATGGATGGATAATTGTAGATGTACACTGGGGTCTTTACTGTGTCATGTCCAGACAGAGGCACAGATAAGTAAATCATAAATGGCCATAATATTCACATAGCAAGCGGTGGCAAAAGCCACACACACTGTGGCTAGGCTTACAAATGCCCTAGGGTGGATAGCCTAGTATGAACCTATGAACCTATTATGATACAAATTGTACAGGACACTAAGGATAACCCTAAGGCTGCTGCAACTGATGGTAGGAAGCGTGTTGTGAATTCCCAGATATGCCCTGGATCACACAAATATTACAAACAACATACCAAACACACACACGTATTGGCAACATACATCCTGACAGGTGCAGTGCAACCCCCCCCCTCCATAATGCAAAATATCTTTCCCAGCAGACTGCTGCCTCCCTGACTTTATGTCAGCCTTACCACAGGATATGTACCTAAAGAGCAATGTACAACAACAGTGGTCATTCTCAAGAAAGGTGTCGCCTGAATGGATACTAAAAACAACCACCACAGAATCCTGAGAAGCTTGGTCTGCACAGCTATGGAAAGGATCAGCATGTACCGCAGACATAAAGATATTGGGGATCTATTGACACCCGACCCTACCCAGTGTGGGTTTATTAAGTGCAGACCCTGCCCCTAAACATGTGTGACTCAGTTGAAACAGTAATTGAGGTCACTGATGAGGGCAATGTGGTCCACACAGCGCAGCTGGACCTTGCAAATCCTGCCATACAATACCCTACGTGTTCAATATAGATATGCTCACCAGCTTATATATCCACCCCTATGTCACTAGAGGGGTTGCAAACCAGACCAACGACAGAACTGACATGGTCAGACATGCTGCAGCCATGTCAGACTACAAACCACATATAACAGGTATCCCACAAAGCTTGGTCCTGGGACCTTCCCCATCTGGTATATATGCCCCATAGGTACAGGCCAACATGCAAGGACTGTGTCTGAACATGTTTGCAGAGGACTACAAACTGTCCAACATATCTGACACTCCAGCTGACACAAGCATCCCACAAAAGGGCCACATAGAAACAGACAACTGGTGCCATAGCCATGTCAGCAAGTTAAATGGAGAAAACTGTATAGTCAACCTCTGTGGATATACAGTAAGTGACCACCAATTACCACATAGGTGTTAACCCATTACATACTTAACATGTAATGACAGACCTGGGTACACAAGGTGATAGATATCCTGCAGTGGACAAACATGTGGCTGTAGTGTTAACAGAAACAATCCATATACCAACCTAATCATGAAGGTTATGACATCTAGATAAGGGGAGGTCATTGTGGTTCTGCAGCTATCCTTCATCAGTGTTACAATTGACTACAACAGCCCCAGTGGGGTGTACCTCAGCAGACACCTCCATCAACTGTAAAGTCCACAACAGTACCTCACCAGGAGTATCAAAGAGCTTGAACAGCTGTAATGTGTTGCCTGATTAAACAGAGTGCAACTCCACACATTGCCATGCTGGCCACCCAGACGCAAGCTGTGCCTGATGTAGAAAGCCATGTCCAAGCTGGAATCAAGGAACATGCTGCACCTTGTACAATCTGAATGGCAGTGAGCTATGCACATGAGGGACCTGAACCCCAGCACTGACATACATAGGACAAGCTGTACTGCATTATCAATAACACAGAAGCCACCCCCATGCATGAGTAAACTACCAGTACAGGTTATCCATAGAGTCGCATGTTGATTCTCCTCAACAGGAATCTTAATGAGTGGATGGGAGATGGTAGGTCTACCCTGGGTATCACTGTTATGTCACGGGTAGACAGAGGCACAGTATACTAAACATGACATATGTCATGGCAAACTACACTTACAATGTGTTGAAGGACAAACACACTCTCTGACTAGCATTAGAAATGGCCTAGGGCACATCGGTAGTGTTTGCCAATGTACACCTATGTTGTGGAATACACTACTGATGTTAGATGAGGCTGTTGTAAGTAGTTAATATCTGAACATAATGCAGGTTGTTGTGCTCACTATGGAAATGTAAAGTAGTGATAGGACTAAAGCCCAGGATACTGTCCACCACAGTGAAAGTACTGAACCACTACACTATACAGTACTACCGTGTTAGGTCAGTATGAACGGATGTTGACAATTGTATGCAAAGTATCCCATGCAAACCCTGCAGGCACAGTATAATCCCTGTTGTGTTCACACAAAAAGCATTTGTACAGTAACTACACAACATGACACAGAACACACAACCATAAACAGGAGATATTTGTTGAAGTTCACACTCATCCACAAATGTGATGGGCTGCAGAGTTCAACATATGGAAAGCTCACACTGGGCATGCTCACACACTTTGATAAATGAGACATCTTTCACACAACATGCCATGGGAAGGCTGAACTGGGCATGCTCACACACTTAGTCCAAATATCAGTTTAGCATTTTGCCACATATATCTGGTATATACGTGTTATTCCAGTAACCAACAACATTATAGCAATCTGACCAGTGCTCACACTTAAATGACTACAGAGACATACATGATATAGTGGATTTCCCCATATGCAAACATCTTCCACAGATACACAAGTTGTTCATACAAACAGGAAATGTTATGGCAATAAAGACCTGCAAACACTGCTATCAGCACCAAATAATGTGCATCTGACAGTTAAACATATGGGTGTAGAGGCCAACACTAGGCTGTTTGCCCTAGGGAATGACAGCTTATCCAGAGTGTGTGTGTGTGGGTGATTGTGGTTGGTCTGTGTGCAAGTCTGTGTGAGGGAAATGTTCCTTTTAGCAACTGGGAAAACACACCACAGGATGCTCATTCCCCTTTCTAAATACTGATGATGTGAGCACCCTATAAGTATATCAGGAGAAAGGAAATCTCCTAGTAATCCGAAAAGCGTGTTCTGCTAATGCGTCCGTCTCTAGTGTCATAACATAGTTAGGTAGGGTTTTGAATCTGGCAAGTGTGTGTGTGAAGAGGGGTTAATGTGTGTGTATAAAAGGAACATCCCTTTTGGCAACTGTGAAAACACACCACAGGATGCCCATTCCCCTTTCTAAACACCGATGATGTCAGCACCCTATAAGTATATCAGGAGAAAAGAAATCTCCCAGTAAGGTGAATAGCGTGCTCTGCTAATGTGTCCGTCTCTAGTGCCATAACATCATTAGGTAGGGGTTTGAATCCAGCAAGTGACAAGTGTGTGTGAAGAGGGGTA
This sequence comes from Protopterus annectens, assembly GCF_019279795.1. NCBI lineage: Eukaryota > Metazoa > Chordata > Ceratodontiformes > Protopteridae > Protopterus > Protopterus annectens. Next base: position 705,451,222 of record NC_056729.1, read on the forward strand.
AGTGTGTATGAAAGGAACATCCCTTTTGGCAACTGTGAAAACACACCACAGGATGCCCATTCCCCTTTCTAAACACAGATGATGTCAGCACCCTATAAGTATATCAGGAGAAACGAAATCTCCCAGTAATGCGAATAACACGCTCTGCTGATGCGTCCTTCTCTAGTGTCGTAACATAGTTAGGTAGGGGTTTGAATCCGGCAAGTGTGTGTGAAGGGGGGTTAGTGTGTGTGTAAGTTTGTATGAAAAGAACATCCCTTTTGGCAACTGGGAAAACACACTACAGGATGCACATACCCCTTTCTAAACAATAGCACGATTATATATGGCTTTTGATTCCAGACATGTCACGTGTGTTTTGCTCACACAAAATGCCCATGTGTGCGGTTTGTTTCTCACAATAATGCATGACATCGATTAAACCAGTTATGGCAATGCACACATGATGTATGTGTGTGCCAAATACACAGATGTACCTGTGACCTTCAATAGTTACCATGTGTGATGCCTGCCACATGTGAATACATGGTATTTGCACTGGGTAACATTATGATTGTGGCCTTCTGTGCAGGTGCTGCATGTGGGATGTGTATATACAGTGTGAAATGTAGATGCTATCAAGCTAGTAGTGAGGGATACACACCTGGTCTGGGGCATATAGTCTACATGTTGTTGATGAACAGGTGCTGCATGTTTTCACCTGTTGTGGGAGTGGTAAGAAGTTGTTTCATAGCAATGCAGTGACTGCATGCTAAGAACCTTTAAGCTAGGGTGTTGTAGCTACAGTAATTCATTAGCATTCAGTAATATGTCAGCATTCCTGGTGAGGGTATGATGCCAACCAAGGTCAGGGTTCTACCAGCCTGTGCCACTTGCTCAGTGAGCCCTTCCATGTTCCCTATCATGTATTCCAGTGAGGGACATCCCACGTCAGCTGTAGTGGCATGGACAATGACTGAGTCATATGTGTCCATGCATCTGACTGACCTGTATGCTTGTGTTATGTGGTGTACCATAGTGCCCCATGAGCATATCACTGTGACCTTCACCTTGTCCAGCTTGGTGAGCATGACCTCACTGTACCGGACAATAAAAGTACCTAACACAACTGCAGCAGGAGTGTTGTATAGCTGTACAGATTGTGCTTGTTTGGCACACAGGATTTGTGTGCTATGTGTTATGCGTGCTGTGTTCAGGCCTAATGTATGCCTGTGTGCCAGCTGCAGAGGTGTCTGCCACTCAGGCAGGATGCCATTCTTAGGCTCCACAAATGGCCCGGTGTGCTCTCGTGCTTGTATTGCTGTCAGTGTAGGTCTATATCAGACTGGTATTGCAGTCACTGTAGTATTTCATGCCACCTGACAGGTTATGCCAGTACTGGGTTCAGAGTGCTTAGTCCACAGTTTGGCTATGTGTTTCCATCTCATACATGTGTTGTACATCCATGGGTAGGGGATAGGGTTGACTGTGTACATGTGGCAGCTGTGACATTACTACATGACTCACATATTCCACAACTGTACCATAGAGGTGACTGACAACTGACCTTTGCACATGCTACCATAGTATTGAGATTGCATTGGTGATTAACAGCACATAGGGCCAATGGTGAACAAGATACATAGGTTCATAGGTTCATACTAGGCTATCTGCCCTAGGGCATTTATAAACCTAGCCAGAATGTGTGTGGCTTTCACCATGCATTGTAAATCTATCTTGCTATGCCCTTTTCCAAGGTTAGTATACTGTGCCTCTGTCTAACAGTGACACATAAGTGATACCCAGGGTAAACATACAATGTTCCATCCAGTCATTAATATTCCTCTTGAAGACAGTCACTGAGTGACTCTGCCTAACCTGTATTGGGATACTATTCCAGAGTGAAGGGAGCCTCTGAGTTATGAATGTGTCCCTCCAGCATGTCCTATGTATATCACTCCTGAGGTTCAAGTCTTTCCAGCGTGTAGCTTGATGGGATTTGGATATTCTGAGGTGCAGCATGACCATTAAGTCAGGGTTTGACATGGCTTTATATGACAGGCACAGATTGCCTATGAAGAGGCAGTATACCACTGAGTAGAGCTGCTGTTTCTTTAATCAGTCAGTATGTGGCATATGTTTGAGCCCTTTGATCCTCTTGTTGAGGTACTTTTGTGGTCTTTCCAGTTACTGCAGGTGTCTGGTAAGGTGCATGCCGACAGGGGCATTGCAGTCAATCATGGGCATGATGAGGGATGAGTAAAGAGGCACAATGTTCCCCCCTGATCTACATGTGAATCCCTTCATGATGAGGTGGCCTATATAAAATGTTTTTCTAACCACTTTGGCCATGTGGTTCTCAAATGAGAGAATGGTATCAACTTGTGTGCCCCAAGGTCCATAATTCCTTCTTCTGTACTTAATGGATTAACACATATGTGGTACTTTCTGGTCACTTTTGCTAAAGGGGATGACTATACACTTTTTGGCATTCAGCTTGAGGCCATGGCTGTGGCACAAGTCGCCTGTTTCTAAGAGGTCCTTTTGGAGGATGTGTGTGTTGGCTGGAGAGTTGATTATGGCATCCAGTTTGCAGTCATCTGTGACTTGCTCAGCCACAGTCCTTCCATGTTGGACTGTACCTCTGATAAATATATACTGAGCAAGACAGATCCCAGGGCTGAGCCTTGTGGGACACCACTTGTAACTGGTTTTGAGGCTGACATGGCTCCAGCAATTCTAACCATGTGTGTTCTGCCCTTGAGCCACTGTGCAATATATGTAGTGACATAGGGGTTAATATGTACACTGGTGAGCTTCCCTAGAATGCACAAGTGGGGTATTGTATCAAAGGCTTATGCTAGGTCCAGGTAGGCTGTGTAGACCACTTTCCCCTTGACAGTGGCCTTGGTGACTGTTTCAAAGAAATCAAACAGGTTTGAGAGGCAGGATCTGCCATTAACAAAGCCAAACTGTGTATGATGCAGTGTCTGTAGGTCCCCAATATCTATATTTATGAGGTTCATGATGATCCTTGCCATAGCTTTGCAGACCAAGCTATTCAGACTTATGGGGCGATAGTGTCCTGGATCCGTTAAGGCACCACCTAAATGTAGAGAGACCACAGTTGCTGTATGCCACTCTTTGGCCACATATCGTGTAGTAAGGCTGGGATTGAACAGTAGTGTTATGTCTGGGTGTAGCTCTTCTTGGAGTTCATGTAGGACACAGCCTGGGACACTGTCTGGTCCCATTGATGCAGTGTTTATTGCTTTGGAGAGGGCAGCTCTTACCTGAGCATCTGAGATGTCAGGGGGGGTAGCACTCTTCTGGGAGAAATATTTGCCCTTTTGGTTTCGGAAGGGGGGAGAAGTTAGCAGTGAACCTGTCCACTAGGATGTTGACAATGTCTGTGTGTTTGGTGTTTCCTTTGACATCTTGGACTACCTCTGAGCATATCTGGGAATTACCACCCAGGTTCCTAACATAACTAAAGAAAGCCTTGTGATTATCCTCAGTGTCTTGTGGAATCTTCTCTCAAAGATGGTCTTAGACAATCTTATGAGTGCCAGTAGTTTTCTTCTAATACTCATCACTGATGCCTTCACATTTTGGGAGTTTGTTGTATCATTTAGTAGCTTCATCCTTCTATTGTATAGTTTGTTTATGGCTGGTGTCCACCACACAGGACGTCTGCCTTTGGAGGATTGGGTCTTGCTTTTATTTGGGATTGCATGATCCATGCATACCTGAAGGTGTCCATAGAATGCCTTTATACAGGTATCTGCAGTCTGGTCCATATTTTCAACAGGCCTGGGGGCTTTGAAGGTTTCCACATCATTTATGAGGAGTGTGAACATGCTTTACATGAGTTGTTGACTGTATTCTTCTGTGCAGGGGGTGGCCTTGGGATGTGAATATCCAGTGAGATTAGTTTATGGTCTGATCTTACCAGTGAGGGATACACTTCTGGTCTGGAGCATAGAGTCCCCATGTTGGTGATGATCAGGTTCAGTATGTTTTCCCCTCTTGTGTGAGTGGTAACAAGTTGTTCCATAGCATTTTGTATATAAATTCCAGTAATCTTTGGGCTAGGGTGTTGGAGCTACAGTCATGCTCCCAGTCTATGTTTGGGTAGTTTAACTCACCCAATATAATGGTGTATGGACAGACCTACATATTTCCTACTGTTTTCAGGAAGGCCAAGTGCGGTTCTTGTGTTTGTGAGGGTGGTCTGTAGCAGGCTATAACCTGGAAGGCAGTTTTACCCATTGTTACTTGCATATGGATAGTCTCTGATGTTTGGTGCTTTGCCACCAACCTGGAGGTGTGGGTATCTTGGATGAATATCAATACACCCCCTCCTTTTGTGGTTTTGTGCAAGTTTTGGGCCTGAAAAGCATGGTATGAGGTATAACTTGGTAGTGCTGGGGAGCTGTTGGTAGCCCTGAATCCGGTATCTGTTACTGCACAGATAGCAATGTTCTCCATGCTGAGGAATGTTTTGAGTGTGTGCATCATCAGGTTTAGAGTCCTGCAGTGGCATATATGACTGCACACATGGACAGATGCCAGATAAGTCATATGCAAAGTGTCACAGGCAACGTACATGTGAACAGGAGAAACAGTGACATTCTGTCAAGTGAGATATGAACATACATATAGTAAGCTATGCAGATGGCACTAGGAGTCCACATAAGCTGTGTAACTCTTCATGGCAGGTCGGATCAGTATTCCAGGGTAACTGCAAGGAAACATGCATGCAAACATAGCTACTGTAAGCAGGGCTCCATGTAGTCCATTGTACAACAAACAAGCTGTACTACTTTCAGTAGGTAACACTGCAAATGCTCACCAGCTGACATATGAATACCTATGTCACCAAAGGTGATACTTACCAGACCACGGACAGAAATGACATGGCCAGACACGCTGCATCCCACATGAACACATATCACAAGCAACACAGACCTCACAAAGTCAGTGTTCTTAACAGGCACAGCCCATAAGGCCAAACACAATGTGTGACACACCTATAATAGGTGATGCCATAGTCAGACACACTGACGTCCCACTCTCCAGACTGAGCAAGGTGAGGGTCACATTTAGCTACCTGTCAGGTGATAGAATGTGCCACATAACACAAGCACTCAGGTCACTCCACAGCAAGTACAAGTATGAGGCAGTCATTGTCCATGCTGGTGTGAACAACCTGAGACGTACCTCCCTGGACCACATGAAAAGAGAAACAGAGGAGCTCTTACATCACCCTCTCAAACTCAGGAATCCCACACAGCCTTCATGAAGACACAGGAGAGTATAGATTTCTCTGCAAACACCATCATACTGGGTGACTTCAACTACCCAAACATAGACTGTGAACATTACTCAAGCCACAATACCCAAGCTCTAGAGTTCCCATAGTTCAGAAACTCTTTAGCTATGGAACAAGTAGTCAACATTCCCACAAGAGGGGAAAATATACTAGACCTGATCATCACAAACATGAGTACAAAATGCTCACCACTTGAAGTATATCCCTCTGTTGCAATTGAACCATATACTAATCACACTGGAGTACTGGATCCCCCACATATGCAAACCTCAAACACATCTATGTGTGTGCGGGAAATGCCCCTATTAGCAACTGTGAAAGTACACTACAGGATGCAGATTCCCCTTTTGAAACACTGATGATGTCAGCACTCTATAACTATATTACCTGAATTAAAGCTCCCAAGTAATTCGTATAGCGCGCTTTGCTAATGCATCTGTTTCTAGTGTCATAACATAGTTAGGTAGGGATTTGAATCCTGCAAAGGGAATGTATGTGAGTTAGTGTGAGTGGGGTTTGTGTGTGCCTGATGCTGTGAGGGAAAAGTGCCTTTTGCCAACTGGGAGAACACACTACAGGGTGCACATCCCTCTTCCTAAACACAGATGATGTCAGCACCCTCTAAGTACAGCATTATAAAGGATTTTTTTCACTAATGCAAGTAGCGCACTCTGCTAATGTGTCTGTCTTTAGTGTCATAACACAGTTAGGTAGGGGTTTGAATCTTGCAAACGGAAAGTATGTGTTTTAGTGTGAGTGGGGTTAGTGTGTGTGCACAATGCTGGGGGGGGGATGTGGCTTTTGCCAAATGGGGCTACGCACTGCAGGGTGCACATTTCCCTTAACAAACAGTGATGTTGACAGCACCCTATACAAACAACATGACAAAAGACAACTGCCAGTATTCAGTATAGTGCTACATGCTACTGTAACACGCACATGTACCAGAACATACCTAGATAGTGTTTTGAAACCTGAATGTGGCAAGTGTGTGGATGTGGGATGTTTCTGTGTGTGCATTTCCATATGGAAAACATGTTGGATGTGGCAATCAGGGAACCACAGTACCTGATGCACATTACACTTTTAAACTAATGAGGTTGCCTGCACCCTGTGAGTACAGGTAGAGAAGAGAAAATTGGTAGTATTCCAAATAGTGCACTTTTCAAATGTGTACCTGTCATGTGTCGACAGCTATACATGTAGGGTAATAAATAATGGAAATGGCAGGTGAGCGTGTGCATGTGTGGGGGTAGCAGGGTGTGTGTAAATGCATGTGTGACAGAACAGATACATATAGCTGAATCTACAATACAGCACATGATGCACATTCCCATAGTCAATGGTAGCATGTGATGGTGTGCAGCTGGTACACTTTGGTAAGTAGTATGGGTGCAGATAACAATTCAGGACATTCATACAGTTACTGCAGCAGGAATGATGGGATATACACACAATCATAGTGGAACAGTGAACAGTTACCAACATGTTACTACTTATACACATCTATGTAGTCACCCTGTGCATCAGCAACGTGTTTACCTTTTCCTGCATTGATGTTGTAGTATGCAGGAGGTGGCACAGTGTCATCATATGCACAGGGTGTGGGTTAGGTATGCCCAAGCCAGCCACTGGTACCACCAGTTGACATGTGTGTGTATGTGTGTTTGTGAGGGGCAGCAGTACAGAGTGGACCAGTGTTGGTGCAGTGTGTGTGTGTGTGTGTATGTGTTTGCCCTAGGTGTTAAATTTCTGCATGTGTGTAAGCACGCACACAGTCCCACATAATGGCTGCCATGTACAGGGTTTTGTGGACAGCCACAGACTGCACCTGTCAGGTCATCCAGATCAGTGTCTGTGGGCACGGACACGGTACCTGTGCCTGGCAGGGGTGCTACGGACCATATCCGGTACTAACCCAGACTGGGTACTATCATCGGAAGCGGGTGTGTGTTGACTGGACACAGTTCCCTGTTGGGACTGTCCAGAGCCATGTGCACATGGTCTCCTGGGGTGTCCTGATGACAGCACTAACCCAGCATTGCTGGGGCTGCTGCTGGCACTTGAGGTGCATGAGTGGGCCTGTTGTTGTCCACGGTGACTGCCAGCTGGTGCTGTTGCCGGCATACGGCCACGTCGAACCAAACACGTTGAACACTTGGACCAAACAACAAAAGGATGGGGAGTATCAATATTCATCAAAGATACCCACACCTCCACATTGGTGGCAAAGTACCACATAGGTGTTAAGCCATTAAGTACAGAAGAAGTACTTGGGGACCTGGGGAACAAACTTGATAGCAATCTGTCATTTGACAACCACGTGGCCAAAGTGGATTGAAAAACATGTTATATAGCCCAGCTAATCATGAAGGGATTCACATGTACATCAGGGGAGGTCATCGTGCCTCTTTACTCATCCATCATCAGGCCTATAATTGAGTACAATGCCCCTTTTGGGATGTACCTAACCAGACACCTACAGCAAGAGGATCAAAGGGCTCAAACAGATGCCATATGCTGCCCGGTTAAAGAAAATCCAGCTGGACTCAATGGCATACTGCCTGTTCAGAGGCAATCTATGCCTGACGTATACAGCCATGTCCAACCCAGAAGTAATGGACATGCTGCACCTCAGGAAATCAAAATCCCATACAGCCACACGCTCAAGAGACCTGAACCTTACCACTGAAATAAATAGGACATGCTGGAGGGACAGATTCATAACCCAGAGGCTCCCTTCACTCTGTAATGAACTCACAGTACAGGTTAGGCAGAGTCCCTCATTGACTCTCTTCCTTAGGAATCTGGATGAGTGGATGGGAGATCATAGTTGTACCCTGGGTATCACTTCTATGTCACTGTTAGACAGAGGCACAGTATACTAACCTCGGAAAAGGGCATAGCAAAATAAATTTTAATTGGGTGGCAAAAGACAAACACATTCTGGCTAGGCTTATCAATGCCCTAGGGCAAATAGCCTAGTATGAACCTATGAACCTATGTGTACTGCTATACTACTTCTGCCATATGTTGCATGTGTGTGTGTGTTGTGGGGGATGCGCAGGTAATGGCCAGATATTTCTGCACAGGCAACACTTCTGAAACACTCTGGGTGTTCATCCCAACATACTGTATGTGTGTTGCCATCCAACACTGTTATGTGGACACACATTACTCAGCCTGGATATACATATCCCAACAACACCACAAGCACAGTACACTACCTTGCTATGTATGTATGTAATTACACAGTTATTCACTAGTTAGGACTGTGATGCTATCCATGCAGCCCACTGGGCCAGTGGAAGCCACAACACACACTGCTGGCCCCTTTGCAAAAGCTTACCACAGACATCCCACATAGTGCATGTAATGTGCACACACATATCTAACCCAGACCGTATGCACACCACTTATTTATCCTGTCCAGTGGACTACAGATACAGGCACATTGTATAACAATAGCAGGAGGCTACTGCAGCACAGAGCAGATTCACATGAAGGCAACGCATCTGTGGTCAGCAGTGGTAAGATGCTTCACATTCACCAAATGCACAGATATTGGCAACATTGTTGCAGACAGTTTAGGTGCAGGTACTCCCCCCCCATTCTCCTACACAAGTGGAATTAGTTATCACAGATGAATGTAACCTCCCTATCATCTCACATGTCTAGGTGAGGGCCACCCTCAACATTGCAGAACACACAGCATCACTGTTACAAAATGTTATCCCTGGATGTGTGATACGTTCACCCCTAGAGGACATAGCACCACATTACAGACTGATATTAAACCCTGGCCATACTACAGGATATGTACCTGAACAGTGTCATACATGCACAGTGGTCCCACACTAATGAGGAGGAACCTCTACTGACCCTGGGAACTACTGCATCATATGCATAACTGGCCTTGTGTTCTAAGCTATGGAAGTTTTAAGTATGGAAGACATGTACAGCAATATTACATATAATAAGCGGTATGCACAATGCTATTTCAATTGCCCCTGCCTCTATAGTAGAAGAGGAAACACATGGTTGTAAAATTTTTAACAAGGATAATTTTTATATTTACAATTATACTGACTTACCTATTTCTAACAATCATTTTGATTTATTTACAAAGGGTTTGCAGTTTGTTCCAAGCAAGCACAGTCACCTTCCCAGACTGTTGATAGAATTTAAAACCTTTATCAGAAATCTCAATTTAACTTTATTTTTTAAAAAGCAGTTGCAAATGGACACCCCATTAGTGAGAAGCAGCACTTTCAATCCACCCACCCATCTTTCTTTAAAAATATTTGAAGAAATGGTGGAAAAGATTTGGAGGGAAAGTTTTAGGGGCAACAATGGTCATGCCTCTACTAACTTTCCACGTATTTTTGAGGACATCATGCAGGACATTAGGAAAAAGCACATAAGAGTAATGAAGCCAGATAAGGGAGGGGGAATTGTACTAATGTTTCAGCATGATTATGAGAATTATTTGCAAAACTTGGTGCAAAACGATGACATCTATGAACCAGTATCTCAAAATGAATTAAATATTTCGGTTGACAAAATAAAATATGGTTTATATGACCATTTGATGCAGGGTTGCATAGACGAAAAATTATACAACTATTTACTAGTACCCAAACCTAGAACCCCCACCTTATTTGGAATACCTAAGGTGCACAAGGGCTTAGACCCACTGAAATTCCGGCCCATAGTTGCAGGAGCTGGCAGCATAACAGAACCATTAAGCATATTTATAGATCAACATTTAAAAGAATACACAACTTTTTTACCATATGTTTGCAGGGATTCATGGGAATGTTTAAGCAATATACCCACCGACTTGGACAATTCCAATTTTTTGATGGTGACGGTGGACATAGTTGAACTTTTCCCAAGTATTCCCCACAATCAAGGTATGGAATGGTTTTCACAGATGATTGCCACTGAAACTAAATTAAGCAGTAACATAATCAACTTAATTATTGAATTTATGGACATTGTATTAAATAATAATTTTTTGTTCTGCAATGGGGAATTTTTCAAACAGAAAAGTGGAGTAGCAATGGGTGCACCATGTGCCACGACTTACGCAAATATAGTACTACACAAATGGGAGTTGGACCATATACACTCAACAAGTTGGAAGAAATACATCAAGCACTATAGGAGGTTTCTGGATGATATTTGTATTTTTTGGGGAGGTTCATAAAATCAGTTGAAGGAATTTATGCAACATTTAAATAATTCCACTGATTTTCTTTCATTTACATTTGAAGTAAGCAACACAGAGCTACATTATCTAGATGTCAAATTATACAAGAATCCTGTAGGAATGGGATTAATATCTTGTATTTTTCGTAAACCCACTTATTCTAACAGCTTTTTGCACTTTGAGAGTGGGCACCTTTTAAAGCAAAAAATGGGCATCATTAAGGGGCAGCTCATTTGGGCATCAAGAATATGCAGTACTAACTTAGCATTTTCACAAGAAATTGATTTTTTAAAAAAGTTATTCTTAGACAGAGGTTACCCTGAGCAGTTATTTCAATCTATCAAAGAAGAAATAATATTAAAAACGGACCGGGAATATTCCCCACTATTAGGCACACAGGTTGAAATTTGCAAAAGAGAAGCGGCTGATGGCACAAATTTCACAAAGAATTTTTTCTATACATTTACTGAGGATTCGTTAATTATAGAGAGAACTATAAGGAACTTGTGGCCGATGGTAACCATGCAGGGGGAGATTTCAGGGCTTGTTCCCACAAAAATAGGGTTTGTTAAAAAAACCAACATTAATCTCAAAGGGTTATTTGAAAGGAATTTAACAACTGAGTTAAACTTGCTGAACGGTAGCATAACTGGACACAATGGAACATTCAAATGTGGAAAATGTAATCAATGCCAATACATTTTACAGGGGGCTCAAGTACGCATCAGGGCAAGAAACATAACTTTGCATACCAAAGGCCATTTTACTTGCAACATCACAGGAGTGGTTTACATTGGTCTTTGCCAAGTTTGTCCGGCTTTCTATGTCGACAAAACTGACAGGGCTCTTAAACGCAGAATATATGAGCACCAATATGACATTAGTAAATGTAAGGACACAAATGCCTTTTACAGGCATTCGTTGACTTGTCCACAAATGGCCATAAGGTTTTTCATCATTGACAAAATACAGCAGGATCAAAGAGGGGGGGATTGGGAAACTTTACTGGCCATTAGGGAACTTACTTGGCAGTTACAGTTAAATGCAACAAGGCATCCTGGTTTAAATGAAGGTACCAGTTTGGCACCAGTATTGAAAAAGAAAAGGAGCATGCTTTGATGCCCTAGAAGTGCTTTAAAGTTCATATTCATTTTTATTTTCATTTTTTATTCTGTATATTTTGTCCTTTCAAAGGTATTCAGTTAGTCTTAGGATTTTAAACAATGTATGGTGTTGTTTAAAGGGGTTTTGTACGAGTTGGAATATCAAATCTGTTTATTCATGGCTATCCAGCAGTTTTTAAATATCGCTTTTTTAACATTTTTGGTCAAGTACATGCTAAGTTTATTACAAATGAGGTCACTTGGCAAATACTAGTTGAACTATTTCATTTTCAAATATGTTCAAATTGTCAGTAGCATCTTTATTTATCTTATTTTAGTTTATTGTGACTGATATTTTCAAAAAAACTATGACCGACTGATTTTTAAAGAGTATTAGTAGCAGTCAAACAAGTTTTTAAGAGTGTATTTCCTTACAATGGATTTTATGGGGTTAAACATCTTTATTACTGAATGTTTTAATACATAATGGATTAATTACATTCAATCCATCATAATTATGGGGATGTATTAATGAATTATCCAATTGAGACAACGTGCTTGCTGTATAAAGGCTGGTCCTTTTTATTCATTCACTTACACTTGAGAAAGCCTTGTAAGACCGGGCGAAAGCGCTCGTGATTGAACCTGTTTTTGTTTTGCTTGTCTTTGAAATAAATTGGTTTTCAATATTAGACTTCGAGAGGAATATTTGCATCTACATTATTAGCAAACCTGCTTTTAAAGGGACTGTTTTAGTCGGATATACGACTTTGACTCACAGCACAGCAGTGGTAGTTATTTGTGCTCTAACTACAGGAGTTGGTGGGTCCTCTTCCGGTTTTGTTATTTGCACTTCTTTTTTCGTTATTCACAATATTACATATGTATATATATCAGGACTATGTACACACAACCTATCTTATGGACATACCTATAGATAGTGAACTATGATACATTTGGAGGTTTCAGAGTAAACACAGTATTAACCTGCTAATTTGCATTACCTGTGTTTGTGTCAGTTGTTGCTGTGTCACTGGTGCTAATTGCTGTTTGCTGCTGCTGCTACTGGTTTTGTTGCTGTGATGATGCAGTTTTTCTTTTTTTATCACTGCCTTTCTTTCTTTCTTTCTTTCTTTCTTTCTTTCTTTCTTTGTTTCTCTCTCTCTCTCTCTCTCTCTCTCCCTTTCTCCATTGGTTTGGTGCAATGAATGTATTGCATGTGTGTAGTGTTAGTACTGGATGCTTTTGTAGGTATCTGCATAGGTCCATGTGTTGGCCTCTGCACCAATTGTAAGGCAGCATTTGCTAATTGCATGCAGCCAGTTGTGTACTGATTGCATGTCTCACTGTGATTTCAGGACAGTGCTATAAAAGGGTATGTGAGATAGGCGTTGCCCTTTCAGATTGTAAGGGCGTGGACCATGCTGATATGCTGTCGACAGTGTTCTGTGAGTGTGAAGGTTAGTAAGTCTCTCATGATTCATGCTGTGTTGTAAATTCATGTTGCTGCATTTCTCTCACCTGTTCCCTGTAGTGAGTGTGTATGCATACTGACACCTACAACTATATTTCCATATGTATTAATATATATATATATATATATATATATATATATATATATATATATATATGTGTGTGTGTACATATACATACTTTCATATATGTACATTAGCTTACATTATTAAGTACAAGCTAACAATTAGCAGGGCTGTTTCTGTTAACACTAAACTAGTATGGGAATCCAGTAATTAGGACAGTAAAAGTCTACCTGACATTCTTTGGGTAGTACACATCCTATATTGCCTTTATCTTTATTCCTACTATTACATGTTATACTTATTTTAGCACTATATTCCTGTATGAGAGTCATGGCTTAGTGGTAGGTCATACAGACTAGTGTTACAATGGTCTTGTGGTAGGGCCTAATAGTATGCTTTTATTTTGCTTTCAAATTGAGTACAGGGCCTGTCAATCAAAGTGCTGAAGGCACCGTTAAGCAGTTAAAAGGGTTAGTAAGTCTCACAGGAGTCAGGCTGTGTTGTAGATTTTGGTTGCTGCATTTATCTTCACTGTTTCCTGTAGTGAGTGTGTATGAATACTGACACCTACCACTATATTTCATATGTATTAATATATATATATATATATATATATATATATATATATGCATGTGTACATATACATACTTTCATATATGTACACTACCTTACATTATTATGTACAAGCTAACAATTAGCAGGGCTGTTTCTGTTAACACTAAACTAGTATGGGAATCCAGTAATTCGGGCATTAAAAATCTACCTGACATGCTTTGGGGAGTACACATCCTATATTGCCTTTATATTGATTCCTACTATTACATGTTATATTTATTTTAGCACTATGTTCTTGTATGAGAGTCATGGCTTAGTGGTAGGTCATACAGGCTAGTGTTACCAAGGTCCTGGGTTTGAGACTGACAGTGGGAATTTATTTTTCTTTCGAAATGAGTACAGGACCTGTCAATCAAAGTGCTGAAGGCACCTTTAAGCAGTTAAAAGGGTTAGTAAGTCTCAGAGGGGTCAGGCTGTGTTGTAGATTCTGGTTGCTGCATTTAACTTCACTGTTTCCTGTAGTGAGTGTGTATGAATACTGACACCTACCACTATATTTCATATGTATTAATATATTTATATATATATATATATATATATATATATATATATATATATATATATATATATGTGTACATATACATACTTTCATATATGTACATTACCTTACATTATTATGTACAAGCTAACAATTAGCAGGGCTGTTTCTGTTAACACTAAACTAGTATGGGAATCCAGTAATTCGGGCATTAAAAATCTACCTGACATGCTTTGGGGAGTACACATCCTATATTGCCTTTATATTGATTCCTACTATTACATGTTATATTTATTTTAGCACTATGCTCTTGTATGAGAGGCATGGCTTAGTGGTAGGTCATACAGACTAGTATTACCAAGTCCTGGGTTTGAGACTGACAGTGGGAATTTATTTTTCTTTCGAAATGAGTACAGGACCTGTCAATCAAAAGTGCCGAAGGCACTTTTATGCACTTAAAACCAGGTCTGCGCTCGTTTGCGCAGAGCTCACGCATGCGCACTGGCGTTTAGCTCAGCGCACACAAGCGCACACCTGGGCTATTTTCTTTGAAAGAAAAGAAAAAGGGGTGACAGGAAAGTGGTGAAAAAGGGGTCACAAAGAGGGTAAGACAGTAGGGAAACAAGCTTGGGATTTGCAGGAGGGATGTAGGTGAGGCCCATAGCTGCCCATGTCTTTCTCAGCAACAGCTGTGCATTAGTATGTAATTTGGTGTGACATTTGAAACCTTCCACCCCTGAGAGAGGTGTAAGGACAACATTAATACCTGTTGTACAGCCAATTGTAATTAACAGTTTCAATGTCCAGCGGACATGTGTGCAACATGGACAGCTATGTATGGGGCGTAATTTTTTTGTGGGTACAGAGTGCCCTTTTTTTTTTTTTCAGGTGAGAGTGGTATGTCAGGTGAAGGTAGTCAGTATAGCTGGGGAGGTAGGTTGGGTAGGTTAACAGACAAGACAGACAAGACGCATACAGGGGCAGTGTATGACACATGTGGGGGGGTTACACAATTGACGGGGATGGAGGTTGGGATATCCAGGGCACATGAGCCCACAGATGGCAACAGTGGAACTGATATCCCCACCCATAGGCAGTTGCCACTGTTCCTTCACAGCCCAGGATGGGGCTGTGCTGGGGGCTGTGCAGGCGGGACAATGGGCATGCCCATAAGCTGTGCCACCCGGGCCTCAAGCTGGCGTAGGGGCCCAAGAACAGAGTCTTGAATTTCCCTTCGCACCACAGACCGGACACCTTGGAGGGTGAGTGGACAGGCTCCTCCGACCATGCTTGCAAAGGAGGGACAGGCCCCATCCCCTGCAGCGCTTACACCCGAAGGTGGCACAGGGCCACCGGAGGAGGGTCCGGCCTGGGCACTAGTGCCAGGTGCAGTCGCCAGATGATGTGGGAGAGGTGGGTCCGCTGGGACCCGCCTTCCCAAGCGTTCTAGGTTTGTGAGTATGTTATGTTATGTTTGGGTTAGTAGCATATTATTCCATTCAAATTAGTTGTAACAGCATGCATTGGTATTCCCATTAAACAAACACCCAGAGATTAACACCATTGAACAACAGGCATATCAATATCACATGCATTATTTGAACAGAAATACACAATCAAACAACATGCAGGGTTGATTAATGGCAACAGGCCATCAGGTTTGCAGGTATGAACAGGGCACATGCAATAACAGACATGCATATATTTTTGAAACAACAAGACAAATGTCCATGGGTAATGAAATGTTCACATACCAATATTTAGTGAGTTTTTTAATTTGCAATTATAGGGTGGGGTGGAGAAAGAAATGTTGACACATTCATAAATTATACATTGATATACATTTGTAATAGAAACACAATTAACTTGTGGGTGATAGTTTTCAAATGATTTTTAATTGACTGTCATGCTAGACCTGTTACAGATACATCACTATCCTAGTTATTTTGAATTTGATCAGATACATCATCCTGCTACATTTTGATGACAGGGCAGGGGACAACTATGGATGTTTAGTATGTCAGACAATCATTCATTCTATCTGAAAATTGTTGACTGTGATCACCATATACAGATTTTGGCTTAAACATTCAAGATTCAGACACACTGAAATCATTTTGGGATGTTAATTTTTAATTCCCACATGCATTTAGTTCTGTAGAACCACACTGAGGCTTATATATTCAGGAGTTATTACTACTTTATTTATTGATACATGACCCTTTCTGTCCCTCTCACACATCCTGCTATTTCACAGTTCAGGTTGGTACTTCTAGGTTTTGTTCACATATTAGACCTGTGGTGATTCAAACACTTTCCAGCAGCCTCACTTCTGTCATGATTCAGCATTTCAACAGGGGATATATCTCACATGTGATTAACTCAGCTTCTGAAGCTGTACTCTTGAGACTACTGCAGGTTATACTACATTTAATTAATGGTGGGACATCCATATTACATAACTATTTATTTCTATCAATTATATTTCCAGTTTCACTTGCATACTGATGAACTTGTTGCAGCCATACCTGCAGACTTTCACTTGTTGCTTGCACATTCTATTACTTTTAATCAATACACTGCAGTGTTCTGCTACGTGCTACACTATAATATTTATTTACAAGTACTAGGTGGGGTTACTAACCTGCATGGTGGCGCAGCCGCACCAGCCTGCTGTCATGTGCCCTGCGATTCGCAGAGCGGACACCTGCAGCTGTAATACAAAACAAGTAATATTGGAATACACATCTCCATGGTATCAGCTAGTTGAATTCCTTACATACATAAGTAAAATGTAACTTACTCAGTAGTGGGGCGTTGGGCATATCCCGGGCCTCCTGGATCCATTGGGTCAACTGGTCTTCTTTACATCGCTTCAGGTCTGCATGGTGGTGACGGACCTGCTCACCAGTACGTGGAATCCCAGTAGCACTAGTGAGATCATGAGCCAACTGGTCCCATGCCTCCGCCCTGTATGCTCCCCATGAGACCTGGCCCTGCATGAGTTGGGCCTCATGATGGTGAACTAGGAGCCAGACCATGTATCTGGACTCCTCAACGCCCCACCGCTGTGCTCGAAAGCAACGTCCCTCCCCTACTCCACTTATTCTGCCTGCTGGTCTATTCTACAATTGTTTATGCTGTGTATTCCTACCTATGGGGCTTATATATGCCGATTTTCCCACACATTTCTATGATTGGCCGTTTTGGAATTGTATCAACTTCACAGAGACTGCTTTATCCTGCTCCATTTTGGATTACATCCTATATATATATATATATATATATATATATATATATATATATATATATATATATATATATATATATATATATATATATATGCTATTTCTGCATTTCAAAGTACTGCTGTCATGGCTTAGTGGTTTAGTACCTTGACTCTAGTGCATGGTGTCCTGGGTTTGAATCTAACCACTGATTTTTAATTTTTATGACGGTCTAGACAGGCTGAGGGGTGTGTCTGTGTAAAGGCACTTTTGATACAGCTTGCTTAACGTTGCCCAGCGGTTAGCTTGTGGGCGCGGCGCACACCTCCGCGCAAACGGTGTGCGCTGGGTTAAACCTTAATTGGCTATTAACACACATGTTAAGCTAAGCACAGCTAGTTGCACACAGTTTGAGCCTGTTAAACCAGTGCTTAGCTACGGGCAAGCAATTTGCAGCCTTTGAAACACTACTCAGCTACGGGCACTCTGTCTCACCTTGTTTGACAGCAGCTTAGCAATCAGTACATTTCTAAATATTTTTATTATTGTATTACTTGAAAATATATGATCCATTTCATTCCATTTTACAAAAGGAAATACTTTTACATTTGTACAATACTGTCAGGGGCCTTTTTAGTGCTTATTTACATATTTAGTTCTTATCTCATTTTCCACTGATTGCTAACTGCAGTTGCGCTAGTAGCACACCCGCGCACACAAGCGCGCGCATTAGCAAACATTTACGGGGTTTTAAAAAAAAATAAAAAAGTTTTCATTTTACATTTTATAACATCTGCTCACTTTTTACATTTTACATTGCTGGTCTGTGGGGGCATGTGTTGTGTAGTGTGTTTATTCACATTTCCATGGCCTCTCTCGTGGCTGTTTACTTTCTGCCATTCTAGACTTCCGGGGGCGTGTCCGCTTGCAGGGCTTAGCCTATGGACACGCCCCCTACTGTCTTACATGGACCGTGTAAGAGTTACAGTGTGATTCAGCATGCCTCATGCACCTCATGCATATGCATGACATGCTGACATCACACCGTTTAACTGCAGCCTCCGTGTAAGAGTTATAACTCTTACACGGAGGCTTCCTGAATCCTTGCCATTAACTATAATATTGGATTTGTTGTCACTTTTAATTTAGAAGCTCCTAATATTAAACAAATTCTAAATATGTCAAACAACAACAAGGTACTCCCAACAGAGTAAATGCCTCACCACGGAAAATGAAGAAAATAGTAAGTCCAACAACAGCACCACGTATGAGGCGACCACACTCACTTGAATTATCCAGAATACTCAAAGAGTGTATAAAAGCAAAGATCTTTTATTCACATAAATCCAACAGGTTTTTATTCACATAAATCCAACAGGTATGTGAATAAAATATCTTTGCTTTTATACACTCTTTGAGTATTCTGGATAATTCAAGTGGGCCTGGTCGCATCATACGTGGTGCTGTTGTTGGACTTACTAAATTCTAAATAAGAATTGGAATTTCCTAATGGAGGATAGGGAAGTACTGGAAAAAGTAGGGATGTGACCAAAAATTATTTATAGGAGGGGTATGGACTTAATGATCAGAAAGTAAAAAAAAACATTGAGGTGTAAGACTCCAGGTATGCATAAGTGTGGCAGTTTTTCCCTCTGTAAGTATATAGAAGGACACAGTGTGGTGATTAATGGAAACACTTTGAAATGTAATAACAAATATAACTGCAACTTTAAAATGGTGATCTATCTTGCAAAATTCCAACAGTGCCCTTCATTCTATATTGGAAAAACAGAACATAAATTAAAAGAGCGAATTTATGAACATTTATATAGTATCAGCAGGAACAAAGTAGACAATGCATTGGCTAAACATACAACTATAAACTGCAGTCACACCTTTAAATTTTGAGTAATAGCTCAGGTAACAATAGATCCCAGGGGTAGACCCATAACAGTAATTTTAAACAATTGGAACTGTTGTGGCAAGTAGGCTTGAACTATACATTTTTCCTGGACTCAATGATATATGCTCTGTTTACTGTTTGTTAAAACTAAAAAAACTAAAAAGGTACAGTATAAATAGTGAATGTGTTCAGAGCAAACATATATGTGTATACGCACTTGTCTTTTAACATAATGTTTCTTAGCAATGCTTTTAATATGTTTTTTTTAAACAAAGTTTTGGAATGGTCACGTGACAGAAAAAGGAGGGGTATTTAAAAAGGAAGTTTGACTGTGTTTATTTTATCTGAAGAAGTTCAAGTGATACAACTGACAAAAAGCACTTCAATAAACCTTATTTTCAAATAAGTACTTTCAAAAAATATATAACTGTGTCCTGCCTTTCTAAGCTAGTATAGTCCAATTTTCAGGTTAGTGCTGAATTCAGGACTGTGTTGCAAATCTCTGTGTTTGCCCATACCTTACTTAGATAGGAGGAAGTTTCTCTGTTTACCTGTGAGAGAGGGGAGCTTTGAGCAGCCTATCTGCCCCTGGAGGAGTGGTTTCACCCCAGAAATTAGTAGTTTATTGGACGTTTTGGGCTAATTTCTATCTCTTTCATTTCCCTGCTATAAATACTGTATTTGTCTGGTTTTGCATGCCGGGCAGCACCGATTAGCTAGGGTAAACTATTCAGATATATATATATATATATATATATATATATATATATATATATATATATATATACACACACATATATATATATATATATATATATATATCTATATAGGTTCAATATATATATATATATATATATATATATATATATATATATATATATTGACTGTATCTGCCCAAAGGCATTTATAAGCCTAGCCAGAATGTGTTGGCTTTTGCCGCCCTCTTAGATTAGTTCCTTGTGCCTCTGTCCAGCAGAACCACTGAAGTGATCACTGGGGTAAACTTTCTGTTTCCCATCCACTCATCAAGGTTTCTTTTGAAAAGTGTTAGCAATGAGCTCTGCCTAATGTAGATTGGAATCTTGTTCCAAAGCATGGGAGGTCTCTGGGACAGGAATCTATCCCTCCAGCACATCCTATTTATTGTTGTGGTGAGGTTTAGATCCCTAAAACGTGTGGCTCGAGGGGATAAGGTTTTCTTTAGGTGGAGCATGTTCATCAATTCTGGGTTGGACATGGCATTGTATGTCAGGCAGAGATCACTTCTGAGTAGGTGGTGTGCAGCCAAGTACAGCTGAAGTTTCTGTTTGAGGCCAGTGATCCTCTTGGTGAGGTACTTCTGTGGTCTTTTCAGCTGTTGCAGCTGTCTTGTAAGGTACATCCAAAATGGAGCGTTGTACTCTATAATGGGTCTGATGAGTGATGAGTAGAGGGGCACAATGACCTCTTTTGATCTGGATGCAAACCCTTTTGTGATTAGGTGGGCCATGCAGAAGGATTTTCTAATCATTTTGGCAATGTGATTATCAAAGGTGAGATTACTATCTACTTGGGTCCCCAGATCCCTTATTATGCCTTCCGTATTTAGGGGACTACCACCTATGTGGTAATTTGTGGGTAATTTGTTTTTTCTAAAGGTGATGACTATGCACTTTTTGACATTTAGCTTGAGGCCATGATTTTGACTCCAGGTATCCATCTCAGTGAGACCCTTTTGGAGGATGTCTGTGTCAGGTGGAGAGTCAGTTATAGCCCCTAGTTTGCAGTCATCTGCAAACATGGTCAGCCATAGTCCTCCTGTGCCTGCCTGTACCTCTGAGAAGTATATGCCAAACAGGAGGGGTCCTAGGACTGAGCCCTAGGGAATACCACTTGTAATCGGTTTAGAGTTGGACCTAGCTCCCGCAGTTCTCACCATGTGGGTTCTGTCCATGAGCCAATTGGCAGCCCATCTTGTGACGTAGGGGTTTATGTTCAGGCTAGTGAGCTTGTCTATAATACCAGAATGAGGAATGGTGTCGAAGGCCTTAGCGAGGTCTAAGTAGGCTGTGTGTACCACCTTTCCATCGTATAGAGCCTTGGTAACTGTCTCAAAGAAGTCCACAAGGTTTAGGAGGCATGATCTGCCCTTAACAAAGCCGAACTGGGTAGGGTCCAGGGTTTGGAGGTTCTCAATGTCTCTGTTAATGAGTTCCATGATGATGAGCTCCATAGCCTTGCAGATCAATCAACTCAGGCTTATAGGGTGATAGTTCCTGGGGTCTGTTGTGGCTCCACCTTTGTGAAGCAGAACAACCATTGTTGTGCACCACTCTATGGGTATGTAGCCTGTGGAGAGGCTGAGTTTGAACAGTTTGTTTAGGTGAGGGGTAAGTTCGTCTTTAAGCGAATGTAGGATGCAGCCTGGGACACCGTCTGGTCCCATTGATGCTGTGTTTTTGTCTTTAGAGAGGGCTGTTTTAACCTGAGTGTCTGTGATTTCAGAGTATCTACATTCTTCTGGTATGGTTAAGGCCTCTTTTGGGGGTGAAAAGGGGTGAAGTTTGAACTGAACCTGTCTGCCAGGATGTTGGCGATATCGGTCAGTTCAGTGTATTTTTTGCCATTCTGCACTAACTCCAAGCAGATCTGAGCATTGCCACTTAGATTCTTGGCATAGTTAAAGAATGCTTTGTGATTATCTTTAGAGTCATTGGCATTTTTCTTTCAAAGCTTGCCTTGGATGACTTTATGAGGGATCATTGTTTCTTGCTGATACTGATCAGGAATGTCTTCCCTTCTTGGGATTTTACTCTTTTCTGTACTAGTTTCTTCCTTCTATTGTATAGCTTGTTTATGGCAGGAGTTCACCAGACTAGCTTCCTTTTCTTGGAGGAGTGAGTCTTGGTTTTGCTTGGGATGGCACGATGCACGCATTTTTGTAGGTGCCCATAGAATGCATTAGTAATAGATTTTGCAGATTGGACAGCATTATCCTTCAGCATGGAGGCTTTGAAAATTTCCACCTCAGTCTTATGTACCGTGAAGTTTGCTTTAGAAAAGTTTTTCACCGTGGTTTCCTTGTCCGGAGGTGGAGGTGGAATGTGGATATCCAAAGTGATTTGTATATGGTCAGATCTAACTAGTAAGGGATTAGCCTCTGATGTGGAACACTGGTCGCCCATGTTGGTGATGACCAGGTCCAATATGTTGTCACCTCTGGTGGGAGTATT
Source organism: Protopterus annectens (assembly GCF_019279795.1). Classification (NCBI taxonomy): domain Eukaryota; kingdom Metazoa; phylum Chordata; order Ceratodontiformes; family Protopteridae; genus Protopterus; species Protopterus annectens. The sequence continues at coordinate 705,473,827 of NC_056729.1, forward strand.
GAACAGTTGAACCAGGGCATTTGAGTTTATAAATTCTAGGAAATGTTGGGCAAGGGAGTTAGTACTTGAGCAGTTTTCCAAGTTAATGTTTGGGTAATTGAAATCACCCAATATTAAGGTGTTTGTTAGGACCTTTATGTTTCCCAGTGTATCCAGAAATGTGGAATGGGGTCCTGGGACATGGCGGGTGATCTGTAGCAAGCTATGGATACAACCCCGCCTTTTGTATTTCAGTTTGGGTTCTGTGGCCGAAATGTATGGTATGTGTTGTAGCCTGGTAGTGCTGGGGTGCTCTCTGGAGCCTTAAACTAGGTTTCTGTTACTGCACATATATCGATTTTCTCCACACTGAGGAGTGCCTCAAGTGTGTGCATTTTGAAGTTTAGACTTCTGGCATTGAGTAGCATTACCCACAGTTTTTTGTTACTTGTGCTATTTACGGTGGTGGGTTTGTCTTTTGAGCCTTGCCTAAAAAAGGCACTATGGGATTGGCAAGAGCCTTGGCCAGTATTCGAAAGCCTAAGGGTGACAGGTGCAAGCTGTCTCTCGTGAAGCAGCATGGCTTGTCGAGCATGTCATCCCAGGAGGGCAGACACTGGATCCCCTTTGAATGACACCAGAAACTTAGCCAATTGTTGAAATCTAGAATTTTTTTCTGTATACCGTTTCATCATTCTTGGTTAGGGCAGGATGCTACTCAGGGTCAGGGTCATACCGGCCTGGGCTACGTGATCAGAGAGCTCTTCCATGTTTCTTTTCATGTATTCCAGGGAGGTACGGCTCAGGTCATTCACACCAACATGGACAATAACAGAGTCATATTTGTACTTGTTCTAGAGTGACCTGAGTGCTTGTGTTATGTGGCAGATCCTGGCACCTGACAGGCAGGTAACAGTAACCTTCTCCTTATTCACCCTAGTGAGTGGGGGTTAGTGTGCCTGACTATAGAGTCACCTATTACTAGTATGTTGTGTATGTTATTTTGCCTTAAGGGCTGTGATTGCATGGCACACTGGTTTTGTGAAGTATGTTTTTTATGGTTTGTGTAGGAGGATGGAGGTTGCGTGGATGTTTGCTTTGGAGGTCTCTGTTGGTTTTTCAGGTTTTTATTTAGAGCCTCCCAGTATGTTTTCATGTATTTATGTGTGTTTTTTGCCGGTGCTGGTTTAATGGGTCTATGTGAGACTGGTGGTGTGATGCAAGTATTTCCCTTCTCCTCTTGACTGTCTGATCCAGTCTTGGGTTGAGAGAGCTTAGCCTCCAGTTTGGCTGTATAATAGCATCTCTCGCATGTATTAGTGTTTGATGGTAGGAGGAGAGGGTTGTTTGTGTACATGAGGCAGTTGTAACATTGCCTCAAAATGCCCAGATTCACCAGTTGAACTGGAGAGTACACCTGACACTGCCCTTTGGACATGCCTGGATAGGTTCAGTGAACTGTTTTACTGGATGGCTGGTAAGGTCGAATAGAGAGCCTTGGCCTTCTGTACAGTACAGGAGGGTTTAGTGCTAGAGTTTATAAGTGCTTGCTATAAGTTCAGAGCAAGTTCCGGGCTGAGAAATGAATGACTTCAGTGCTTAAGTTGAAAGTTTGTCTAGTTCCTAGGGAAAAAATTGAAGCGGAGACTTTGTGGTGCCGGGAATAGTTTTACCCTTGCTAACTGGTGCTGCCTGACACACAGTACTGGGCAAATGTGGTATTTTTTTGCAGGGAAATGAAAGAGATAGAAATTAGCCCAAAATGGCCACTACTAATTTCTGGGCTGAAACCACTCCTCCATGGACAGATAGGCTGCTCAAAGCTCCCCTCTCTCACAGGTGAACAGAGAAACTTCCTTCTATCCAAGTAAGGTATGGGCAAACACAGAGATTTGTAACACAGCCCTGAATTCAGCACTAACCTGAAAACTGGACTATACTAGTGTAGAAAGGTGGGAAACAAGTATATATATATATATTTTTTTCATAAAATAAAGCAGATACAATCAAAAAAACACTTTAAATGCACAGAAAAGGATACTTATTGTTATATATCACAGAACAGAGTTGTAATCAATGCCCCTAGTAATAAAGTAGGAAGCAACACAAATGCAGTAAAAGCAGCTGAATAAAGTGCAATATATATATATATATATATATATATATATATATATATATATATATATATATATATATATATATATATATATATATATGTATATATATATATAACAATAGAAAATGAACAAACTGATTTAAACAAGTTACCCAATTAACCAGAAAAAAGCTCAAACCTGAGCGCTGTTCCAGCAGTCTTCAATCAGACAAGTTCTAACTGCACACTCCTGCTACTAGGGCGCAGGCGAACCTTCTCCAAAAAAAGATGGCCTGGATTAGTGCTCAAGTTATATAAACAAAGTTAGATTCAGCAGGCCTGAATCTGGTCTATGCTACAGCAACAAGGCACACCAATTTCAGAAAGAAACAGTTCAAATAAGTAGACACAATAAGCCTGTGACCAGAAATTCCCAGCTCAGGTGGGCAAAATACAGCCTCTCCTCCCACAAGAGTGCAGACCACAACCCTTTTAATGTAGAATAACTGGCCTGAAGCCCAAGTGCTTAAGCCAGAACTAATACACTTTTAGAATAGCAGACACTGGGCCTTCAATCAGCAATTCCCAGCTTAGAAGGATGTAAGCTACCTGTCCTGCCACAACAGTGCAGACCCCAAACCTACTTAATGTAAAACAGCCTGTATGAAGCCCAAGTGTGTAAACCAAAAGACTTAGAATAACAGTTACAATGTAATTAGGCTACTACCAAGCAGTAATAAATGCAGCAGAATAAATAAAATTGAGTACTTTTAAGAAAAGCAAAATAAAGTGGGAGGAAACACAAATACAGTAAAAGCAGATGAATAAAGTGCAAAGTTTCTTTTTAAGTGCAAAGAGAGAGGAAGGAAGAACCTAAGTGGGTTGGCTTTCTCAAATCTTCTCTCTGTATTAAGTAGAGTGAACACTAGACTCAGAATATGATCTCACTGTACTCGGTTAAGTGAGCAAATGAGATGGACCCAGGAGGAGTGTTCTAATACAGACTTACAGGAGGGGCGGGCAATTCCAGAGCCACCAACACTAATACCAACACAGGAACAGGGAGGGTGGGTGAGGAGCTAACTGCAGAGAGACACACAGCACACTGTTCAATGAAACACACAATTAGGAAACAGAAAAAAAATGAAAATACAGTACTTTTAAAACTGCAAGTTTGCACTTAACAGAAGACTAAAATACACTACTGCAAGTTTTACTTAACTTCAGCTTCTAATGCAGATGTTTGTAGCCAAGCAAGTCTCTCAGATGTTGAGCATAAAATGTTCAAATGCATACATACCACATGCTTCCCTCAGTCTCTACAGTCTAGGATCATGGGCCTAGACATTGAACGCCTGACCCCTGGCAGCTGGAGGAAAGAGCAGAAAAGAACAGTAGAGCATAATGCATACCAGTTTTGCCTATATTAAGCTTTCTAATTCTTTCAAGTACTTTCTTTATTTAATATGTACACAGCTGTTGGATGTCCACAGTCCTAAATTCCTCCAACCAACATTTCAGAGTATCTCTCTTTCTTATCTGTAGGTCATTAAAATGATGCTTACATTACTCTCCAATGCATGAGATACCAGTGGTACTGGATACAGCCTAGGCTAAACTATTCCACACCTCAGACCTGTACTAGTAGCCAGAATAGTCCCCCTGCAGAAGCCTTTGGCTGTGGTGATTTGTCAAGAGTCCAATAAATATCCTGAACTCTTGGACACCCCACCTCTGTGCTCTACACATGGCATCTTCCCCACTAATGCCAACCATGTCTACTGGCAGACATAGAGCAGAGCAATGGAGACTGATGTTTCTTGCTAATTCCAGTTATCACATTTACTGGGAGTGTGTAAACCAAGCAATGCGTTTGCACAACAGTAAGTGGAGAGCAGCAGTGCCAAGCAGTGAAGAATTAAATAATTGCAATTGGAAGATTAACACTTTGCTTAGTTTGATGGGTATCTAACTGATGTAAACCTGGAAATATGTATATTGGAAATTGAAAGCTAACTGTTAGGTGAGTTAAGTTTTCAAAACCTGCACTGGGAGGTCAAATGTAATAACCTGACCCATTTGTTATTACCTTTATACACTGAGAACATTGATTTTTACACTGTGGGATTCAAAAGTAGGCATATGGGACAAAACATTTTCTTTCACAGCATTGAGTTTCCATATTTGCCACACAAGAAGTGTTGCTCAGACATCATCAGGAATTATACATAAATACATGTGACAGTTTGAGCTGTTACATATGTATGTGCAATACCTGATAAGGCTATTGGATATAGATCTAGTTGCCTATGTGTCTTAGGCAAATATGAAACCCATGTAAGTCTAGATAGCAGAATTATACTTACAACAATATAGTACACAATATAACCTCAGTCATAATCTGAAATCACAAAATGATGTCTCATCCCTCATACATATAATTCATATCAGCTCCACTATGTAAAGTGTTATATGTGAGAGTGAATATAATGGGAAGTGGAACAACAGTAAAATTGTATGGAATGTCCTGTATTAGAACCCAGGACCATGTGCATGTCAGTACTACAATTACACCTGTTGCCACACGAAAGTTGAAATAACACTTGTCTGTGTTTCAGTTCATTGCTATAAACTGTACTGTTACAACACTAAAAAAAGTTGCACACTCTGTACTAGACCCAGAACCATCTGTACCCCAGGCCTACACTTACACCTGCTGCAACAGGACTAGTTACATGACATTCCCTAATTTACTAATCATTCTTAAGCTATCTGTGTTAACTGCCATGCAGCACCCTTAGCAGGTTTGTGAGGTGTCCAACAGAACTTACTGAATGTTTCCAGTTTCTATTTTTAGCTGTCTGGGTCCTGTCTGCTACCTGGATGTTCTAGTTGTCCAGTTTGTACACTGCCATGGCTTCATGCAAATGAGATAAGCATAGCCAAACTGCCATTCATTTCCTCCATGCCCATGATTGTACTACATGGCACATCACAAGACAAAAAAGGGAAAAAAGACAAAAAGGGATAAGTAGTTGAAATGAGGAAAATCAATCCATAACATACACACTAAAAATGTGATGGTTCACATGAGGTATTTCTACATAAATCTGCATTTGAACTGTCACTCCAATGAGCCTTCAAAACACAAGATGGGTGCCTTATCCTTTTTTGACACACAAATAGCTTTACAGCAAGGAAATTAAATCATTGTGCACAAAACCAACTGTAACATCATCTACAGCAATATGAAACCTTACAACTGTTATTTGTACATTTATTTTTGGATGTAGTGCACTTAGTGATCACTCAACCTGTTATGATTATTGTTTGCAAATATATAGCTCTGGCTTACCTCTCTGTGTTATTTGGTCATTCTTCGGTTATCTGACCAGTAATCTAAGACATGCAGTCTGTAAGCCATTCTATATTATTGGCCTTAAATGTGTGAGGATATTAACTGGAAATAACATCATATGCAGTTGTCAACAAATGAAGGGCAGGTTAGATGTTAATAAACACAACCTGTGAAATTTGTGCTGCTTACTTATATTTCCAACTTTGCATAAAACACTTTGTAGTTCTAACCTGACACACACACTGGATGCAAGGCAGCCTGTAGCACTGTTGTGTTTTCCTTCCTCAAACCAGTAACCCTTCACAATTGCACTCAATTAAGAACAAACACTGAGGGAGTGGCTGCACTATGTTTACATCTCCTGTACGGAGCCAAGTATTTGGGATTCAACAATTCTAATCAGTTCACACCTCATTTGCATCTTCACTATGCTAACAGCTCTGAATCTACACCATATAAAAAGGCAACCATGTAGCTAGGCAAACTGAAGGTGAGGAGACTTGTTTATGTGGAGAAGACTGAACATATGCCATTACTTTGGGATATATCTGCATAGAGGATTACTGAACTTAAGAAGGTATGCTTGCATTTTGTCAACTATGTACTACATATGATGGAATGTAATTAAGAAAAATCTGAAGCAAAGTGTTTACACTTTTATCTATATACACTAGTTAGATGTATACTGATGTCATCAACATATTTGTCAAGGCATTTCACAGGTATACATGATTATCAAGCCCTTTAAATGAAATGCTCTGTGATAAATATGTATACATGTTTCAAGGACAGTTCATTTGATAGCACTTTTAACATTTCAAAGATGATTTGTTAGCAAAATGGGCCATTTGCCTGTTCTTTTGGGGGAAGCAAAGCTGCTTTTCTGTTATGGCACAAACAAGGATACGTTGCTATTGTTGCTCTCCTTTTTTTTGCATCCAGCCTGTTGTTCATATTTCACATCTCTAGATTCTTTTATGTTTCTCCAGTGTGTAATAATGAAATACTACTTTTTCTGTTTTATCTCGGAAAAGTTATTTTGTAGTTATGTGATACTTAGGTGTATTATCCATCTGTTGTCTTTTAGGTCACCTAAGATTATGCCACCTAGTTGTGTCAATCATCAAATACCACCCTTTACTGATGTTGAGAAATCAAGTGATAGTGGATGCTTTTAGGCAACATGGTGCCCTCCTGCTTGAAAGGGGAGATATGGCATGCAGAATGCAAATTTGGCACCAGACTGTAGATGATGTTAATGCCATGGGTGGCCACTACAGGACATATGCACAAGTGCACCATAGGGTCACTGACAAGATCACATCTGCACAGAGGAGAGCAGCTGCAGTGGGCCATGATCAGATGGGTAGAGATGAGCGTCTGCTATGAAGCCACAACAAACATCAAATGAAGAGTTCCCAGCCACTGTCAGGGATCCAGAAAGACCCCAGGAACATGCAGAACAGCGTGTATGTGATGTCATAGGAACAGTTTCAGGGATAAGCAAGCATCTCCCAAAAGGAGTTTCCAGGTAGGCTTTGGTATCTCAATGGTTGAATACTGTTGTATAGCAAAATAATTGAAATAAGTACATTATTTCTGAGTCACAAGATTTTTTTCTTTTTTTGGGGGGGGAATTGAAAATTGCTACAGTTACCAACACATTCTTATTGATTAGCTTAGGTTGGAGTTGCTTTCTTGTTGAAAGTATATTTAATGGACATATAAAGTATTAACCCCTGTGTTACTGTTAACTGTGATGATGTTGCCTTTAACTTTTGCTTAACTTCTTCTAGGACCATCTGATTTGAAGAGGAGAACCTCATTCTCAGATGGTAGTCCGTCTTTATGTCAGTACTGATGAGCAATTGAAAGAAATATTTTAGTGCATGATGTTGATGTCAGGACTGTTGTGTGTATTGCTCTACTGTCTGTAACAGTGGCACCACAGTTAGTTTGTTAGCATACATCAGAATATAGTAGTGTAGTTATTAGTTTTTTCATGTGTTTGTTGCTTTTTATCACAGGTGATCCTGCCAGTGGAAGTGTGGGACCTCTACCACCTGATGTCAGTGCATCAGCAGACTCTGATGATAATGGTGGCCAAACAGAAGCACAGTCGGAGGGGGGTGTAAAAGTTGAATCTGACACTGAGGTAGAAATACAGCCATCCCCTGCAATTCCATTGGACACAATCAGTAGGCCTGTGACTACCCATTCCAGTGAGTCATCAGCTATATTGGACAGGTGGAGGGTGAAGCCATTGATCAGAGAAGTGTGGTTACTGTGGGTTCACTGCCTGCAGTCACTGTCTTTAGCCAAAGTGTGGGTGAGGTGCCATGCAGGAGGGTTGTTAGGGGTGCTAAGCAGAGGCCTGCTGTCCCTCCTCCTCCTGATCCAGGTGTGAGTTCCTGTGCCACTCAACATATGTTTAGGGCCATCATGGAGAAACAGGCATGTTCCCATAGGTGCTCCAGACAAATGCTCATTATTGTAGTTGTGACACAGTATGACATGCATGACTGCCTCCACCAAGTTGCCAATTCAATGGATCAGATGAATTATGTTAGAATGAAAGGTGTCTGTGATGCAACAAGGGATGTCTGTCAAAGAACTAGCAGTGTCTGTGATGGAACATCTGCTGGGAGGGAATGGCATCCTCATTGGCATAGATCAGCCACATCATCTGCTGTTAGTCAATGTGACATTGCCCAATCATGCCCCCATAGTGGCAGTACTTCCACTGCTCAATCAGTGGGTGAGCTATCCACAACCAAATGTGGCAGAACATGGGGTCATGGTCCCGGGTGTCCACATGAAGGGAGCTCATCCAGCAGACATCAGTCACATTCAGGTAGCAGCAGTGCATCTGACTGTGGGAGTGGATGTGCCAGTGCAACTCCTGGCAGAGCCAGTTCTTATGTTCGGGGATGACAATGATGATGTCTATCATGCATGGCCCACATCTGTCAAACATACCAAGATGTAGAGCTAGCACATAGCTTGGCAGTGTTCATGCGGACACTCACAGAGCAATTTCAGTGGAGGACTCCTACAGACACACACACAGCAGTTACATGGTTCAGCCATGCAGCTTAAAACCCATTTTGTCTCACTGACCATTTGTTGTTTGTTTCCAAATTTCTGCCTGCTTCTCATTTTTACTAACACACACTCACTGACCTTTTGTGTCAGCCTATGCTTCCTGCCTCCCCAAACAACACCCCTTTCAAGTGATGATAACTGTGCCAGATACCTGTTTTCTATCTTTTTGATGCAGGGATACATAAGATTTGCATCTGATGCTCAGGGTACATAGCTGATTTTGTGCTTAATGTATCTGCATTTGTGGTGTTGAACTGGTAATTGTACCTTTGATTTATAATGGCCTTAGAAAGTTAGACAGTTGATAGCATCAAAATCTCTCAACTTTATTGTAAATAATCTTGTGAGGGTTGTGAAGTCTGAAACTGCAATGTGTATCATTACTTTCTAACTCATGTCTTTAATGATTTTCTAGTACAAACATATGATGCAAAACTGAGGGCATGCAGTGATCATCAGTACTTTTGAGAGGTATCACTGTGTGAATCTTTAATGCCTGAGGCCTACTCCTTACTAATGGACACAGATAAGTCAAATAAGTCTCTGCTATCACATGTTACGGTCATTTCTGTATAAATCTCCCACCTTTTACTTGCTTACAGTACCAAGTAATAAATGCAAGGATATGCCACCCATTCCTATTATTACACAGTGCACTCCAGGTTCAAGACTTACTTTACAAATGCAGCAGTTGCCAAAGTTTTAGCTCAGGGCTGACTCTGTCAGATGCAAGAAGTACACAGCCAATACAAGGGTAGGTAAAGTTTGTGAGAGTAGCCTGGCATCAATATTAATATATGTATTGGCAAAGGAGGAAGGGTTTAGGCCTTTAAGTGGTGAGTGAGTGTGCTATGCATTGTCCCTTAGCCAGTGTGAGAGCATATTGAGCATGCCTACATCAGCCTACATCCACAGCAACTGGTGGTCCTCCCCCAACTCCCCTCCCCATCTTTGTGTGGCTGTGGTGTCCTGGCATTGGTGGTGGGATGTATGCTCCTTCTCCTTTCGAATCCTGCTGAAGCTGTTTTCTCAGGATGACGTTGTGTAGCATGGCACATAGTGTGAATATTTCAGTACATGTCAATGGACTGTACTGCAGGGCTCCCCCAGATGTGTCTAGGTACTGGAACTGTGACTTCAGCAGCTCAAACACATGCTCTATGATATTTCTCATTTGAGCAAGCCTCTTGTTATGACATTCTTTAGTGAGTGTGTGTGCATTTCTGATGGGTGTCATCAGCCATGGTTCCAGTGCATAACCTGCATCCTCCAGTAAATTAACTTGTGGGATATCTCCCTAGCAAATATTTTATACAGTTGGGAGGTGTGCCAGATATGTGAGTTGTGGTAACTGACAGGGTTTCCAGCACACACATTCAAGATGATTCCCTTGGCATTACACACAACTTGGCAGTTAATAGAGTGGAAGCCCTTTCTGTTTATGTAGAGCCTATCCTGTTCCCTGGGTGGTGCCTTAATTTCTATATGAGCGCAATCTATGGAACCCAGTACTTCAGGGTATGGCACCCAGTACTTCAGGGTAATGTGCTACATGGTAGAACTATTGCATATTTCTGGCCCTATCCTCAGGGGTACAAGGAAAATATATGTGGTCATTGACATGCTGTAGCATAGTATTCAGAATTTGATGGCAGTTCCTGGATGCTGATGCCTGAGACACCATCAGCATGTCCCCTGTTGGTCCATGAAAGGTTCCTGTAGCTAAAATTCTAAGTGCTACACATACCTTTGTCTCCACTGGGATGAGTTCCTCTCGGTTTGCCTGGCTCTGAGTAGAGGACAACAGAGGTTGCAGAGTTCTTGTAATGTGTTTCTATCCACCCTATAGTGCTCTGCAATTTCCACATTATGTAGGTTATGATAAGTTAAACAGAGTCTGAAAACTTTGCTCTTTCTTGGCCTAGGTCTTTTAGCAGCAGCAGCAGCATAGACTTCAGCCTGTTGCACATACAAATGAATTAAAGCAACAGCAGCCTCTAACACTGTTTCTCTGTAGACTCCTTTCCATAGCTGTATTCCATTAAATTTGAGACTACATAGTTGCTTTATAGCTTGTTGAATAGCTTCTTCATGTTGGATTGGCTGATTAGCCTACAATTCAGCCGGTTATGTTGTAATTAGCATGCCATGGTGTTTACCTTGTTTGCACAATGGTACAGGGCTCTACACACTGTGTAGAGCTGCTTACTGAATTTAAAACATTGTGCTACCTGTGAAGCGCACACAGTAGAGATAGACCGTGTATGCTTTATTGAATTTGATTAACTGTGCTAAGAGACCGTATGATTCTGCAGTGCAGGCTAATACAATATTACTTAAGTGAAAGCTGTAATAATTGTTGACAAGAAGAAGAAGACAAACAATGAATGTATCATTATTTTGCTTTAAGAGTCCTTATTAAATACAATAAAGCTGAAGTAAAGAAAGTGAGCTACTGAAAACAGTTTCACTTGCCCAGTTTTAGTAATTTTTTTTCCAGTCCAAAAACTCTTAACATATTCATGTAACACACGCATTTTCTCTGTACCTATACCTCTGATGAAAGTAAATTCTAATCATTTTATCCATCTCAGAAAGGAAACTTCTGTTAATAATTAATGTCTTTAATTCCTATCCCCCTTTCCCCCTTAGATGACGTACAGATGCAGTAATGAACAAGTGTTCGAAAAATATGTATTAAAAATATGCATGCTTAGTGCATTCGAGGTTCAAAAGGGTTAATGCATTTATTCTGTTCACATTGCATGAATCTGCACTAGCTGCTAAAGACATTACAATCCTGTTATGTCATAAAATATGTGCAGCTATGATCTGCTTATGCTTTGGAAATTAACAGGAAAGCATTTGATTTCTGCTAATGTCATAAAAATAATAATAAATGTTTCATTTCTACTAATGTCATGAGACTTAAAGAGTTATTGATTTTCTGCTTATGCCGAGAAAAAGTACACAGCTGCAGAAGCTATTGATAATGAAAACAAAAGCTGCTTGAAAATATAAACCATATTCAGCAATACTTGTACCTAAGCTAAAAGTGTACCTTAAAATGTAACACATGTATATTAGAACTGCATAACTGAAGAATAAAAAGTTTGTAGTGGGCTAAAAATAAGGCCCCAAGGCCAGATTGTTTTTCTCAAATGTTTTTCATAAATCCAGTCATGTCAGCAGAAAACCCAAGTAACATTTTTTTATGTAACACATAGTGAGTTTTAAATCTGGACATGTCAGCAGGAAATCTAAATAACATTTTCTGTAAAACAATACAGAAAGCTGTGTCTAACTACGTCAACCATAGAAAAGTAACATTTCATAAAACTATAAAAGTAGCATACTGCTTACTAGTAATTTAGACAAAAACCTGTATCTGCATGTTTTGTCTCCTTGCTGCAAGTAATAAAGGGTGCCTAACCTGAACCTTACGTAAATTGGTCTTTAAAGTTTTTTTCCTTTGACAGATTGGTCCTTCGAGCCGGAGCCCTCACTTCACCTCGGATCAGATGGGCCAGGCGGTTGAAACCGTATGGGAAAGAAACCAAATCGGTTCTTCTTACATGAAAAGCCCTCCGACTGAATTGTCGTACAAAAGAGGCCATCCACTTTCTGATCTGCGATTGAAGGACGGGTCTCCACGAACCAGGTGATCAATCATGTAGGCTCAGGTAAGGTAAATCTACTTTCTTTTGTTTTCTGTTTCAGATCAGGGACTAGATTTGTATTGTTTTTGTCAGGACTGTATTTTACAAGTCAGGGACAAAAAAGATTACTGTCTTGTCATAGATCAGGAGAAACAGAATAGGTAGGCAGTCATTTTAAAGAGACTATAACAAAATCGTGGTACCATGTTAAAAAAATAAGAAAAGTTGTGTAACGATCAAAATGGTAAAACAAAATGGGTAATAATTGCACAAAAAGACCCCAAATCCACCTTTAACCGAAGACGCAAAATACATGCAGTCGCAGCGCACTGACAATATTAAATACTATTCAAAATGGGTTAACAAGTATAAATTCGACAAAAAATTAAAAAAATCCTTGCTTATCAAACTTGTCAAACAGCTCAAAACCGATTCCAAAGGTCGGGTAAAAAAGCAACGCCAATTAAGAATTCCTCAGGCACACAAAAACAAAAAAACAACAATTCAAAAACAATGTTTTTAGACAAAAAAAAAACTTAATAATAACATCAGCACCTCCACCTCCTTTACCAGAATATGAAACAAGTGAACAGGTTAGTCCACCCCCACTATATCCTGTAGTCACTGCAAATAGAGATATTGTAAAATTAAAACTGACTAAAGTTAAAAATCCCATTGAGACCAGGTCTCAAACACGGGCAGGTAACTCAAATAAAGGCATTAAGTTATATCAAATGGTTAAAAATTCACGATCTATGAGTGAAAAAAAAAGATGCCCACTTATAAAAGTACCTAATCCTCAGGCAGGACAAAATAATCAGGACCCAACTATTTTAGTATATAGACCTTTGGACTCTGAAAAATATCTGGAAAGCCACTGAAGGAATTCCCCATCCAAAAGTTAATTTTAAAAAATTCTCAAAATATCTACAAGAAATAAGGCTGAGTTATAACTTAAACGGAAAAGAGGTAGAAAAAGTAGTTAGACAAATTGTGGGGCCAGAATGGCACATGATTAGTGGGAACTGGAATCCCCGTGACACTGCACACAGACCCCTCCCACATAGCAGCACAGAATTAAACAACAGAGTAAAAGGTCTTACAGACTGCATCTCTGAAAAATGGAAACCTAGGGCAGACTAGACTTGCATTAATCAATGCATCCAACAAAAAGGTGAAACTATTGACCGGTATTATGCCAAATTATTAAAATGTTTTAATAACCACTGTGGAATGCAGGTTCCTAAAAATCAAACATAAGATTCCCCATATGAACAGCATTTAAAAATGCATTTTTAAAAGGCAGTATTGCACCCATAAGCAGTTTTATTACAAAACACATGGTAGACCATCATACAAGCAGGTTACAGTCATTACTTGAATATGCTAGGCATGCCAAAAGGCATTTTAATAGCAAAAAGGAAAAAAAATCTCAAGTATTTTCTGTAGAAAATGGAGCAGAAGTTTATGTAGTACAGTCCGGGAAAAAGAGCAAGAAAAATGCACAGGAAAACAAACAATCTGATCAACAATCAAAGGACTTTAAAGGGCGAAAGAAAATGGGTAAATGTTTCAAATGCAATAAAAAGGGACACTTGGCAAGGGATTGCAGAAAAAACAAGAAGGCAACCACTGAAGACAAGGAGTGTGAAGACTGACTATATGATAGTCAGGAATCACTAGAAGGGCATAGCAAAAAAAGGACAAATGAGAATGTGATAGAGGGAATAGAAGATGTGACAAAAAAGATAGAGGAAGTGCAAGAAGTTAGTGATAGTGAAGAAAATAAAATATTAGACCTAGCTTTATTGAGCCTGGAGCTCTATTTAGCAGACACAAAACCAAAAGTTACACTCTTGGTAAAAGGGAGAGAAGTCAAATTCTTGTGTGACTCAGGGGCATCATGAACCCTAATACATCCCTCCAAACTGCCAGAAAACACAAAGTCACCTGATTACATACTGGTAAAAGCAGCTAATGGACAGCTGTATCGGGAGCCCCTCTCCCGTAACATTGCGATAACTGATCCGGTTTCAGGATTGACTCAAAAAAGCAAAATAGTTCTTTCTGCAAAATGCCCAGCAAACCTCTTGGGCAGAGACCTCATGCAGCTATTTATTATAGCAGTAGTCCCAGCCATGCAGGGTATGGAAGCACAGCGACAAATTGATACCTTTGCAGTGCAATCAAAGAGTGAAATGTTTTATTGGTACAGCCAGGACTTGGTTCTGACTGGTCCAGGGACTGTGGCCGAAGAATTAATAAATGTAGCCATCAGCAAGTTCCCCTCCCTTGACATTAATAAGCAACACTTGTTGCACTGTACCCTGTATTATTGTAACACACCAGGACCTGACAAAAATATAAGCAAAATTTTTTAAAAATCATGTAAACAGATTGATATTACGTAATCTGTACTGAGACACAAATGGGAACAGTATAGCCAGCTGTTCATTGCCCCAGGAATTCTATGCACTCTATAAATCTAATCGATTACCACATGTTAGCTTAACCAAGGACAAAAACATAAAATGGGCAGACCTAGAAAAAAAAGCCAGGTGATGGAAAAAACAGACAGAATTAAAATTGTCAGAGCAGGAAATACAAATACAAAAGTTGGATTGAATAACTCAGACCCACCCAGCCGTACACTTGCAGTCTAGTAAGGACAACTGATTAACACTCCTATTAAAGGAAAAAAAATTGCCTTACAAAATATACCAGAAACTCTCTGGTCGACAAAAAAGTCAGATGTTGGACTTATTCATACAGCGGGACCAGTTACTATCACGCCAAAGTCAGCATTTAGACCACAAAAAAGACAGTATCCCTTAAGAAAAGATGCAGAGGCAGGAAGCAAACCTATCATAGCAGCTTTACTTAAGGAAGGGGTGCTGATAGAATCTCCTGATTCACCATGTAATACACCCTTATTTCCTGTTAAAAAGCAAATAAAAAATGGCTTATGGTCCAGGATTTACAAGCTGTAAATGATGCAGTAATACCAAGGGCACCTACGGTGCCAGACCCACACACCCTGTTAAATGATTTAAAACCTCAACAGAAGTATTTTTCTGTGGTAGACATCGGCAATGCATTCTTTTCGATACCAATACACCCTGACAGCCAGTATTGGTTTGCATTCACATTTCAGGGGAAAAGGTATACATATACGTGACTACCACGGGGGTATTGTAAAAGTCCAACAATACTCTCACAAAAAATGGCAAGCAACTTGGTGGGATTTACCCCACCAAGAGGCAGTCAGATTTTACTTTATGTTGATAATATCTTGCTGGCGGCCCCCACCCAGCAGGATTGTAGAAAAGATGCCATAGCGCTATTACGACTTTTAGCCGCTAAAGAACATAAGGAAAATAAAAATAAACTGCAGCTTTGGAAAAAACAAGTCAAATACCTAGGATATGTAATATCCAAAGAAGGTAAAACATTAGATAAAGACAAAAAAGTATCAATTTTGCAAGCACCAAAACCCACTACCAAGAAGGAAATGATGTCCTTCCTGGGTACAACTAACTTTTGCCAGAGTTGGATTCCAAACTATGCCTTGGAATCTGCACCTCTGACTGACCTGATATATAAAAAGCCTATGGCAGCACAGGATTTGTTACAATGGACACCAGAGGCAGAATCTACTTTCTGCAAACTAAAACAGTTAATAGCATCCTCATTAGTTCTAGGATTACCAAACTACCATAAACATTTTTTCCAAACTGTAAATTGTAAGCAAGGTTATATGACATCAGTGTTAACACAACAGCATGGAGACAAGCAATGCCCCATTGCTTATTATTCATCACAACTAGACCCAGTGGCACGGTCCTTACCTCACTGTGTACAAGCAGTAGTTGCAGCTGCAATGGCATTACAGGCTTCAGCCTCAGTAGTTTTATTCCACCCTCTCACTTTGAGAGTGCCTCATGCAGTCGCGATTATTTTACTGCAAGAGAAAGTAGCATATCTTTCCCCTGCTAGGCATCTTTCCTGTATGACTATATTGTTGAGCCAACCTCACATGACAATTGAACGATGCATGACTTTAAACCCTTCTACCTTACTCCCAACCCCTGCAGATGGCACACCACACCACTGCCTGCACGTAATTGAGCAAAAGACACTACCTAAAAAAATCTCACAGATGTCCCCTTGGATGATGCCGAGGTGACATACTACGTAAATGGATCATGCAAAAGGCGTCCTGCAGGACAGAACCTAGTAGGATATGCAGTAGTTTCTGACACTAAGATTATAAAAGCAAAACCTTTACCACACAACTTATCTGCACAGGCAGCAAAATTGATTGCCTTGACACGGGCATGTACCTTAGCAAAGGGTAAAAGTGTAAACATTTTTACTGACAGCCAGTACGCTTTTTCTACTGTACATGTTTTTGCGCAACAGTGGAAAAAATCGAGGAATAATAACATCTACTGGCAAACCTATCAATCATGCACAGTTTATTTTAGATCTTTTAGAATCTATTCAGTTACCTAAAAAAATAGCTATTTGTAAATGCACAGCTCACATCAAGCAACAAAATAGGATTTCAAAAGGTAATGCGAGAGCTGATACAGCTGCAAAACAAGCAGCTTCAAAAGTATTTCTTTTAAATGAGAAACTACAACCCTCTGAGATTTTAGACGTAAAAATGTTAAAATCAATGCAGACACTCACTACGCAAGTTGACAAACAAAAATGGGTAAAACGAGGAGCAATTCTCGAAAAGGGGCTGTACATCTCTAAAAAAAAACTGATACTACCATCTAATTTGTTTAAATATGCAGCTTTGTTGAGCCATGGGCAGTGCCATGTCTCAACAGGGGGGATGGTACAGCTGGTGAGCCAGGTGTTCACAACATATGGATTTACAAACTACTCTAAAAAATGTTGTTTGATGTGTCAAATTTGTAACAAACATCATGCACAAGGGGCATTAAAGCCCAAGCAAGGGAGTTTCCCTACACCACCATATCCGTTTCTGTATGGATTTCATAGAATTGAACAAATGTGAAAATAAAAAGTATTGTCTTGTCATTGTAGATATGTTTTCCAGATGGGTGGAAGCCTTTCCAACCAAAAATCCAAATGCAGTCACAGTGGCAAAAGTTCTTGTCAAAGAAATCATCCCTAGATTCGGCATTCCGGAAGGGATCTACAGTGACAATGGTACACACTTTGTAAACCAAACCATACAGTAGTTAAGTAAGCATTTTGGTATTTCTTTAAAAAATCATTGTGCATATCATCCGCAATCTGCAGGGCTAGTTGAGAGGCATAACGGAATATTAAAGAATAAATTAAGAAAATTAATAGCTGAAATAGGAAAGAACTGGGTATATTGTTTGCCCCTGGCACTGTTGAGCATGAGAACTGTTCCGACTGCAAAAGGATTGACTCCTTTTGAAAAACTGTTTGGAAGGGCTTATTTTACACCCCAGTGGAAACTTCTCATGCCCACAGACCAGGAAGCTGACTATACACTAGCTGAATATATGAGAAATGTGTTGAATTCTAAACATCTGTTGCAGTCAAATTCTGTTTCAGATAAAAAAACAAACTGAAACATTGGAAGTGGCAGTGATCCCAGGGGACTGTGTTTGGATAAAGGCCATTAAGAAAAAAAACTGGACATCACCATGGTGGAAAGGTCCATACCAGGTGCTTCTTTTGACACCCACTGCAATCAAAATCACAGAGTGAGCCTCGTGGATCCACCTGATGCACTGCAAACTAGTTATAAACTTTGAACTGGACAAATATCTTAGCTCTCCATCGGGGGCCCTCAGCACAAAGTCTGGCTACAATGGTGGGTCAGATCAATAGGACTGATCCGTCTCAATCCCAGTGAAAAAAACATCGGTGCTGAAAGTCCTATTAGGGCAGAGAGTAAGATCACATGTCAAAAGCAAAAATGATAGAATCCAAAAAAATCCAAATAAAACTACTCGGGAGAGTCGAAGAAAACAAAAATGCAGAACAACCATTTCCTCAGAAGTATTGCATAATCATCCTGTTGACTGTACTAGTGACAATAATCTTTTTGTTGTGGCCATTCCTTTTCCCAGCTACACAAACTGAACTAAATAAACGTGGAGAGTTGCACGTAGAGTGGCACCCCAACTTCAACACTTACCAGGCAATCAAATATGTGTATGCTGAGACCTTCAATGTTTCGAATTGCTGGATTTGCACAGCTTTGCCAACAGCATACGGGGGGTTATTGTTAACTTCAGTACCCCTAGGAGCCAACAAGACCTGGGAAAATTTAGTCTATGATACATCAGATGTTACATCACAAGATAAAGTAGCATTGCACTTGTCTGTCTGACAGAAGGGGACTGTGTGTTTTTACAAAAATGATACAGTTCAGGTGGGTTGGAGCAATTGCAATGTGACTGTTCCTTATAAATGCTACACTAAATCTGATAATACCAGATCTTATTGCAATACAAACTATGATTCATTTTTTGAATTGATGCACAAAACAATTGAGAAAGTAAAACATAATTCTGTTCTCTACAAACAACTGTCTATAATTGGCAAAAAAATGTTTCACGCAAGACAAGCATATGTTTATAGTAAAGTTACTACTAAAGTAAAAGACTGTTACATTATATGTGGTAGAAAAGCATATAAATGGTTACCTGAGAATTTTTCCAGCAGTTGTTTTTTGGGCTACCTGGTTCCGGCCATACGACACACAGCAGTTTTACCTCAAGAAAAAATTCAAAATGTTCGAGAAATCAAGAAACCTGTCAATCCAGTGGGACAAATTCATGCACGCTGAAAAATACATCATGCTGTGGGCGATGGACTGACACACATGGACTTGAGTGATACTGTTGTATTGTGGGCAGGCATATTACCAGCATATAGAGAAACAAAATCAATCTGGGAGCTGAAAAAACTACCTAAACTTCTCAAATTAATGAGTAATGCAACCTTTTCCACCCTAAAATTAGTGACTGATAAACTGAATGCCATGAAAACTGTAGTGCTTCAAAACTGCTTGGCTCTTGACTTCACCCTAGCGGCAAGAGGAGGTACTTGCGCTTTAATCCAGGAGGAGTGCTGGTCATATATTCCTGACCACAAACATGAGACAGACAATCACCTTGAGGTAATTCAGCAAGTGTCGGCTATGACCAAGCCAAAACCAAATCCATTGATGGACTTTTTCCAGAGACTGTTTGGGGGGGGGGGCAGTATCCTAATAAACATCCTGATTGCCATCTGTGTAGAAATAATCCTACTGGTGGTATGTGTTTGCTGCTGCATCCCCTGCATAAAAAGACTGATTAAAGACTTTATAGACATGTCAGTTTCAAAAACCTTATACCAAGGTGCTAAACTTGAAGAATTGTTGAAAAATTGAAAATGCTTTCATAAGTTTAAACTAAATGACTCTCTTAAGTGCAAATCCTGAGTAGAAAGAGGTTAGGGAAAAAAATGTTTATGCTTATTTTGAAAGTAGAATAAAAGTATTAAAAGGAGGGAATGTTAGAAAAATATGTATTAATAATATGCATGCTTACTGCATTCGAGGTTCAAAAGGGTTAATGCATTTATTCTGTTCACTCTGCATGAATCTGCACTAGCTGCTAAAGATATTCCAATCCTGTTATGTCATAAAATATGTGCAGATATGATCTGCTTATGCTTTGGAAATTAACAGGAAAGCATTTGATTTCTGCTAATGTCATAAAAATAATAATAAATGTTTCATTTCTACTAATGTCATGAGACTTAAAGAAAGAATTATTGATTTTCTGCTTATGCCGAGAAAAAGTACACAGCTGCAGAAGCTATTGATAATGAAAACAAAGGCTGCTTGAAAATATAAACCGTATTCAGCAATACTTGTACCTAAGCTAAAAATGTACCTTAAAATGTAACACATGTGTATTAGAACTGCACAATCGAAGAATAAAAAGTTTGTAGTGGGCTAAAAATAAGGCCCCAAGGCCAGATTGTTTTTCTCAAATGTTTTTCATAAATCCAGTCATGTCAGCAGAAAACCCAAGTAACATTTTCTATGTAACACATAGTGAGTTTTAAATCTGGACATGTCAGCAGAAAATCTAAATAACATTTTCTGTAAAACAATACAAAAAGCTGTGTTTAACTACGTCAATCATAGAAAAGCAACATTTCATAAAACTGTATAAAAGTAGCATACTGCTTATTAGTAATTTAGACAAAAACCTGTATCTGCATGTTTTGTCTCCTTGCTGCAAGTAATAAAGGGTGCCTAACCTAAACCTTACGTAAATTGGTCTTTAAAGTTTTTTCCTTTGACAACAAGTAAAGGAAAATCAGATATATAATGTCCTGACAATAAACATCTTAACACAATGTCTCATATATTATTTTACATAAGATATGTTCTTAATTTTGTCCAGCAAATGCTACAGCCAGTTTGATTTGATAGTAACAGCAATTTGGTCATGTATATGATAAACCATTTACACACACAGGTAATAACTTTTTTGCAATTTCTTTTCATAACGCATTATCTCAAAAGATGTATCAAACATAAGTACATACAATGCAGTCATTTATGTTGATACAGAATAATTGAAAACAATGTTGATATGGTGTATTTGCACAATTTCTTGGAAAATATAATTTTGTATTTGGAAGATGTAAGCATTTGACAAAGATCCAATCTGCACATTATGAATCACAGAATTTCAGAGTTAAAGTCAAATTACAGTATTGTTTATGTAGTTTCACATACTGATGCCTTTTCAAATAGTCAGTGTCCTCATATGCAATGCCTCAGGACATCTACTGAACCACACTTCCTCACATATATTTTAATAAGTATGCTGATTTCAGGACATGCTCACCTGTTTCAGGGTATAATAAATAAAATGTCTGCTCATATTATTCTTGTACAGTGTATTATTGTACATTCAGTAGACAAGAAATTTTGAAAAACAGTACAGTTCATTACAACACAACTCTGCCACGAAATAAATCTTTACCTCTTAGAAAATAGATGCAGTACAAAGATTATACAAATTATTACAGTGGTAGGCTCAGACAAAAGAAAGAAACAAATGTATAATTTGGTTAGACTAGTAATACAAAATAATCTGTTCTAATAGAAGCCAGTGATTTCCAATGAGTATTAAAGTGCCTGGTCCTAGCAAAAGTTATTGCATTTTACCATTCTACACAGAGCACCTGCATGTGAGTGCCCTCTTTCTCTTGCTCTGTTTCTCTCTCTCTCTCTCTCTCTCTCTCACACACACACACACACACACACACACACACACACACACACACACACACACACACACACACACACACACACAGAGACACACACACACATACATATGTCTACTTTGAAACATTTAATACCCATAACATCTAATTTTATAACACTGAGACCAGAACATCTAAAACCTATAACATTGAATTTCATAATATCTAACACCACAAATCACAAGAAAATAACATCCCCTCCACATATAATGACACCAAACTACCAAACACACTTTTCACTACGTTTCTGCATAGGGCAAGCCCCCCTGCACCCCCCACATCCCCTGTAAATTAAGTATACCAACTCCAAGATCGCACTACAGTGGAAAAAAGTTAATTTCCTAACTCCACTGTATCAAGCCCCACTGCAGAAACGTAGATAAAGTGTGTTTGGTAGTTTGGTGTCATGATATGTCATTATATGTGGAGGGGATGTTATTTTCATGTGATTTGTACTGTCAGATGTGTTATGGGTTTTAGATGTTTTGAAGGGGGCCCATATATATATATATATATATATATATATATATATATATATATATATATATATATATATATATGTGTGTGTGTGTGTGTGTGTGTGTGTGTGTATATAATATACATGTATATATATATATATATATATATATATATATATATGTATGCATGTATGTATGTATATGGAACTGGGTCAGTCTGTCAATTGCCAATGAGTTGACAGACAAACAGTTAATACATTTTGGTTGATCACCTTCATCACTGACCACTTACAATGGTCTAAACAAAATGGTTAGGAAGTGTCCCCTTTTCCATCCTAATGCAGATCAGAGAGCTTGATGATATAGGAGTCAGTGATGAGTGATCAACAGAATGGGAGACTAGGTATCAATAAAAGTTTTGTAAATGGTTATTCACTTTCTATGTAATAATTTATATATAGATACATATATATATATATATATATATATATATATATAAATATATATATATATATATATATATATATATATATATATATATATATATATATATATATATATATATATATATATATATATATATATATATATATATATATATATATACATGTATATATAGCTATATATAGGAGCTCTACAGTATCCTGAAAGCCCAAAATCCTGAGACCAAAATCTCAAAAGTTCAAAATACTGAAAACTCAAAATACTGAAAACACACAGTATACTAACACTTATTATATTCCAGCACAAGTACATATAGAAACATATTACCCTTTAAATATAAGTAGGGGGGTAACCCCCCTGCACCCCCATGTGGAGGGGGCTGCACCCCCACACCCCCTGCCGCTTAAATATATCAACTCCGAGACTGCACTTCACTACACTAAGTGCAATCTCGGAGTTGATATTTTTAAGTAGCAGGGCATGTGGGGGGCTCAGCATCCCTCATGGGGGTGCATGGGGGCTTGCCCCCCTGCTTATACTTGAAGAAGAGGTAATATGGTTTGTGTTTTATTTGTTTCTGTATGTACTTATGCTGGAATATTGTAAGTGTTGATTTCCTGTGTGTTTTCAGTATTTTGTACTTTCAATATTTTGGGCTTTCAGGATTCTGTTTTATATATATATATATATATATATATATATGTGTGTGTGTGTGTGTGTGTGTGTGTGTGTGTGTGTGTGTGTGTGTGTGTGTGTGTGTGTGTGTGTGTGTGTGTGTGTGTGTGTGTGTGTGTGTGTGTATGTATACACACACACACACACACACACACACACACACACACACACACGCGCACACGCGCACACACGCACACACAGACACACACACACACACCTATCTAGTGAGTATGTAGTAACATTTTTAGTGTTTTTCTTAAGTAAACCTGTCAATGGAAACTGCTTTCTTAGTTTTTTAAGAAAAGTTTATTTACATGGACATAGGAAACATATTTTCTTGCACAAATATTTGGGAAATAACAAACAAAACCACACTCCATTCATAACATTATTTCCAGAGTTCAGTTTACTCTTGCAGTATTTCTTCATACTGATTGTTTCAAAGCAAAACAGTGCTTACATGCATTTGCATTTTCAATAGGCTTTATGAGTAGTGTATGGGCAATTTCCCTAGTCTATCAACAGCAGCGTTCCCTACTCAGCCTTTATGGACACCTTCCAGACTGCTTTTTGTAACATATTAGATGGTCTTATTTGCTACTTTTCTACCACGCAGAGGTTGGGAAGCTAAATAAATTCAGAGGCTCTGGCCGTTGTATACTCCAAGATACACCTGCTTCTCAGAGGTTGCTATAAAGACTTGAGTCTTTGTAGTTGGCTTACTTGCCTTGTGTTTCTCTCTCATGATAGACACTCTGTTAAAAGCAATCATCACAGATACAACACATTGCTAAACAGTCACTATATCATATGATCCTCACCCTCCAGTGCAAAACAACCATTTACAGCATACTTGGATAAAACAGACCATCTGCATTTAATTGCATGTAGCCCGGCCAATGATAGATGTTTAAACTATAAGGTTGAAGGGTCAAAGTCCATCTGAAAAATTTTGGGCTGCAGTATTTTTGCTAGTACAACCATTGTAGAGGGGAAAGATCAGTAATTAATAGAAAGCCCCTATAGAACAAATAGTATTTTAGAGTGGCGAGGGCTCATTTTGTGGAAAGGCATTTTCTCTCATTGTCTCTAACTCTTTCCCCTCTAGTCTCTAGCAGTATACCACCATTCAGCATTGCCAAGCTTTCTAAATACTAAGGCATTAGTCAATGTATATTCACTATATGAAACAACTAGTAGCCAAAGGTACGGTGCATCAGTGAAGGAAGATGGTGCTTATAAATAAATGAATGAACATGAAGAAAGCGTGTATATTAACATTTTAAAACACACTTTTTCTTCGTGTACATTCATTTATTTATAAGCACCAGCTTCCTTCATTGATAGTTGTCCCTTTGGTTATTAGTTTTCCAATTAGGTAAGAAGATGGGAAGACATACTACTGTGTCATGTATAACTCAATGGAGGCACTTCCCCCAGTATAGGTGCAGTTTATTTACAGTGCAGTGCAAAATTAAAGTCCACTTCCTAAAACAAATTTTAAATGATAAGCACATTTTTGCACATTACAGTTTTAAGTAACACACAGTTCAAAGTTTAAAGGTTATGAATTTAACAATTCTGAAGACTCTTAATAGAAATCAAACAGTTTTCCTTCAAAAGTGTATGCAAGCCTAATACAGATACAGGTTTATAATGGCTGTGACAACCATTAATGTTCTTTAATGTTTTCCTGTGGATATGTTCCAGCAAGTGCTATAATTCAGAACTAAAGCGGCCACATAAGGGTAGTGTGTGTTTTATATATTTATGTATTTTATATATTTTTTGAATTACTCAATCATATTTTTCCCTTTATTAGCCTACAGCACTGTTCAGTATGCCATCATTTGCAGATGTTGCTGTTAGCCTGTGTTTTGCTGCAGACTCTGATATGTACTGTTGCTTCGTGAATCACAAACTGCTTAGCGTGATGAGCAGGTGTTCATGAATCTGGGCCTTTCTAGACTGCCCTATGTAGCTGTCTGGAGATTCTTCTTTTATACCCTTTTGCAACGGAAAAGGTCAAGAATCAGATTTGCTCCATGACTATTGGTGTTTCTGGCCATTATAAACCCCACACGCACTTGCTTTTCTTTGGTTGTTATAGAGACATGCATCTTCCTAGTTTGCCTGCTTGCTCTCTCAGGATACATCTACTATCCCTAACAGATGCAATCCAACAGTGAGTATTGCTTATTTCAGGTTCAGCACTCACAATCCCATTGTATGTACATATGGTTGCAGTCTGTAAGAGTGAATGCTCTTAAGATTGAACCCTTATACAGACATGTATTTCATCTGCTTTCTATGCAAAAACCACAGAACAGTGAGGTCTAGGAATTTGCCCTTATCCCACAGTTGTGCGATCCTGGTGTTAGTATATGTAAAAATTGTAGGGGGGGGGGTGGGAGCACATCTCTCCACATGAGGAGTAATGGGGGCTTTCCCTGTGCAAAATATTGTTTTTTTTTATCATTTCCTTTTGAATTTGATAAAAAAAATCACTCTTTTTTTCTCACTCTTGTGACAGTTTACTTGCTGAGACAGTCATATATATTATACATTCATATTTGTCTATCTACATGTATGTGTGTATGTATGTCTGTATATGTATATTGGATGGTGCAGTGGCTGCATTATCACCTCACAGCAAGGGGTTCTCCAGTTTGATTCTCGGCTAGGGTGCCTTCTGTGCAGAGTCTGCATGTCCTCCCTGTGTTTGTATAGGTTTTTTCTGGGTACTCCGGTCTCCTCCCATGTCACAAAGACATGCATCTGGAGTATTTCTCCTCGGGCCTCCATTGAAAATTGGCTTTGTTCCAAGCTGGACTTAAACAAATGTTAAATAAAAATGTATATATAAATATATATATATATATATATATATATATATATATATATATATATATATGCAACCTGTTTCCTTCATTCCTACTCTGTATATCCCCTTCTTCTTCCTAAATCCATTCTACTAAATTTAATAAGGTGCTGAACTGTAGTACAGTTTATATTTGGAATAAGTCATAATACTGTGTTGTATGCATTACTGCTCATGGGCAATTCTGAAAGAAGTGCCTAAGTCGTAATGTGAGCACATTTTACAGTCCATGAAATGTTTTAAACAATTTTGCTTTTTTCCATGACTGAAGTTAACCTAAATGTGAAGTTATCAATGGAACAGGAACTGTTATCAACTTCAGTGCCTGCTGTCATATCAGCTCTGACAAGGATGCTATTCATTCATACTGAATAAACAGCAAGCAAGTGCTGGCTATACATGCCTCTCAACTATGCACACTTTTACAGAACACCCAGATTTTTGCCTCTTATTTTTGGTCTTTTCCTCATCAAAAGTGTGCTTTTGGCAAATCACTGAGTATTGAAATCACTAAATAATGAAATAAATTTGAGTTTCAAACTTTATACCCTCTGGAAGGATGTATGCTAATGTAAAAATTGTTATCCTATCAACTTTCTAAGTTTATAAGAGCAATATTTAAAAATTGTCCTTATTTGGGACCTTTGACCCCCCCCCCCATCATTTTTGGCTTTGTCCTGCTTTCTTGCACTAAGAGGCTGAGACCTTATGACTGTGTGTGACTTGATTTTAGCAGATGTATATATGCAATTAGTGTTGAAACCTTGTCTTCCTAGAGAAAAACGTATTGTTGCCTATCACTAGACATACTCCTATCTCTGGCATTCCTCCTGAAGTTCAAATGGTTTTTAACCTTTGCAGATAATGGGTATCAAAAACAAGCTACAGAGTATAATCTGCTGCTACCACTGTACAACAGCACCAGTTGTGTCCCCTTCCAGGAACCACTACCTGCTCTAGCACTATCTGCATCCATTGTGCTTTTCACTGATACTATTACAGTTTACTTCTTCCTGGTCACATGCTGTATTGGATGAGAAATGGCAGCCAAATGTATAGAAGTATCAACAAAAGCAGTGGTCCCAGCACAGGGGCATGACTTGCATTGTTGAACAGTGTTAGCACTAGCTGTAGCTGCCTTCCTGACCTGTGTATTTGTCTGGCTTTGCACTGTTACTGTTATCGCTTTCTTCTTTCTGGCCAAATATTTTGAGAACTGAGAGCTGCCAACCAAATGCACAGAAGTGCTAGTGAAGACAATAATCCTTTCAGATATGCATGGCCTATACTGTTGAACAGCAGTATCAGTAGTTTGTAGACTGTAGGTGCTTTTGTGATCCTAGGGCAAAATGTCAATCTGCCCTGATTGTGCATCTATAGCACACCGTATATGCAGACACACATTTGAAAACATTGGATAAAGTAAATAGACTGTTAACCTGCCTTGAGAGTAAAGATATAGCAAAGTAAAGATCTTCTGAAAATCTGTACAATAATATATACAGACAGCCATCTGATAAAAGCGGATAAAGTATACAGCCAATAAAGCAATGAAAAAAGTATCTTTATTTCAATAAGAGTAAATGTCAGGAAGTCCTTCTACGTGGCACACCTCATCATAAAAGGGTTCTCATCCAGGAAAAAAAAGGGTCATTGTTCCCCTGTACTCATCACTCATTAGACCAATTAAAGAGTGCAATGACCCTTTTAGAATGTACCTCACAAGACATCTGCAGCAGCTGGAAAGGCCACAGAAGTAATTCACAAAGAGGATTACTGGCCTCAAACAAATGCCCTACACTGACTGCCTCAAAAAACTCTAGCTTTACTCCGTAGCATATCGCCTACTCTGAGGTGATCTCTGCCTAACATATAAAGCTATGTCACACCCAGAGCTGGTGGAAATGCTACACCTAAAAAAATCACAATCCCTCTGAACTACATGCTCTAGGGACCTAAACCTTATCACCACAATAAACAGTACACACTGGAGGGATAGATTCCTGTCCCAGAGACTTCTTGTACTCTGGAATAAGCTACCCATCTATGTCAAGAAAGGTTCTTTATTAGCACTCTTCAAGAAAAATCTTGATGAGTGGATTGGAAAATAGGAAATACACCCCGGGGATCACTTCTGTGTTTCTGCTGGACAGTGGTATAGAAAAATAACTTTTGTGGGTGGCGTAAGCTATGGAACCTTGCTGGCTAGGCTTACGTAGGCCCTTGGGCTGATAGCCTAGTACCTACCTATGAACCCATGAACAGAGACAGAGATCATCAATCAGTGAATCCAGATGATGGATCTTCAACACCCTCTACTTCCCGTTCTGTACATCGCCAGGTCCCGTGTTGCTCAGTTCATGAAAATGATGACACACTTGAACTCCAGAACACCTTGTATGATCCAGAAATGAACTCCCTGCATCCAACAAGAAAAGCATTATTAACATATCACATTCATTCTACAGTGGGAACCACAACTTACTTATGTGTTGAATATACTGTACGTCATATAAGCTGATTAGCAGATTGCAGTATACTTTGAAATGCCAAAAACCCTAGTACACTAATGGTTTATTTAAGCTGAGTAAAAATGGTAGCATCATGATATGAGATACAAGTGGACATACCAACATGATGTCTGCTGTAAATAGTCATACTGCCAAGCACGAGAAATCCAGTTCTGGGGAAGCTTTGCCATGCAGCCACTAGCAGATCCCTTCTTACCCACCCTTTGATTCCCTGTGGAGTTTTGCAGAGATTGTCTGTGAATGGTGAAGGTCACTATGCACATCAAGTTGCCTTTCTCAAATTTAGATAATGAAATTCCAGTCTATTAAATGTAATTGAGTCAAATTTAAAATTCTACAGTACAATGGTTCCTTTAAATAGATATGCGCTTACTGAGACTCCATTCATGGCAGAAAAAAATTGTACTGCAAGCTTTATGACTGGTGACTTTTGTCAACTACACACAGACTATCTTAATAAAATGAGGCACAGGCAGAAAAGTAAGACATCTGTGAGCAATATAATAATCACTAATTTGAGACTGATGTCAATTTTGTAGAGTCAAAGGCTAGGGTATCTCTAAAAATGTCCCTTACTTCAAGGAACAACAATCTTGATTCAGTAGATATATATATATATATATATATATATATATATATATATATATATATATATATATATATATATATATATATATATATATATATATATATATATATATATATATATATATATATATATATATATATATATATATATATATATATATATATATATATACACACACATAGATACTTAACATTCGCTACTCCTATGTGAAATTTTAGCCATTTTATAAAACCTTCAGGCACTAAATTTAATTCCTGAGCTGTTCACAGAGCAAAATGCTTTCCCCTAGTCCTGTCTGCTACACCAGGATTAGTTACATAATTTAAAAGTGTTTTTGCATTTTAACGGCATTACATTTAGGTATTGTATGTTATCTGTATAAAGCTACAGTCCTAGCTCTATAAGCAGTTCAAGCAGCAGTAAAACATACAGACCACAACTGCTGCCGTTATTTTGTCTATGCTAATATGCTAGGGGGATAATGTTAATAAAATGCATTGGTAGTCTGAAGGAGGTTAAATGTGTATAATATCTGAACGTAGTGAATGCCACAACAGTCCTATATTGTATATTCTCTGTTTGATGTTGATCTTGTGCTCTTCCTTAGCCTATGTATGTTATTTTTACTAAGTTATATGTATGATTATCTAAGTGTTCAATACCTCAGAAAAGTTATTGTAGCAGTGTGTATTTTATGTTGCTGTTACAATGGTTAGGCAGCCTTGCTTAACATTCCTACTCTACTGAGTCTGGCACTGTACGCTGTTGACATAATTCCACTAGCTAATTATTTGCTTAGTAGTTCATCTAAATGTATTGTGTCTCACACTAAGAATGATGTGGGTTTTATTTAATTTATTTTGTGATTTACGTGCCTCCGTTTTACTGTTTTAGAGTCAATATTCTGTCCACCAGTGTTAAACTCTAGTGATTCTCTTACTTCACTCAGTTACTCACTTCCACACTACCTCCCCACCTCTCTTTCCCTCTACTGCAAGGTTATCAACCAGACTTTCTTCATAGTTTTCTCAGTTTTCTCTTTTTTTTCTTACAGCTTGAAGCCTTGTGCTGTGACATGGGCTATCTTTCCAACAGCTACCTAGTACATCTAAGGAACCTCCCAACTGAACTGAAAGAATACCCTATCGGGAATACCAAGTAGCGCTTCCTACTGCCTCATTGCATAGGTGATAACCTACTGATTTTTACTGTAACTCTAACATATTATACTGTTTATCATATTCCTGTTGTTGGGCCAGCACACCCGTGGACCTACCCCGAGGCCATCCACCCCCCCCCCCTTTTCACAAACTTGTTCTGAGATTAGGTGTAGTTTCCTTTGTTTTGCCACTAGAGGGCAGAAAAGTACACAGCTTGTATTCCCTGTATCTTACCTGTATACTAAACCTCTCTAGAGTCGCTGTATGAACCTATTTTCAGCTATCCAAGTTTAACTTTTTACATAGCTAACCCTCCTGAAAGGAAATAGAAGATATTAACCTATAAGTCAGTTAGGCCGTAAGACAAAAGAGCTAGAAACGAACTTACCGTATCTAAAGATTGCTGCTATATTATTGCTTCTTATTCCTTCTCCCATAATAAGTAGACAAAAAGGACTCCACCAGTATTTCACAGGAATTAGTGTCTCAAAGAAGTGCCACATACCTACTAAAGTTTTGTAAATTACAGTCTCACTGTAACACTGATTACCTCTCAGCACCACTTGGCTTATCCACAAACTTAAACTTTTTACCCCCTCTGCCGATACGTTACCATCTGAATACCTACAGCAAGCAGCTAAAGTAGTCGCCTATCCTATATCCATCCTGATAAACTGTACTATAACTGAAGGAACCATTCCAGACCTCTTGGAAAATCTCCCACATTATTCCCTTACACAAAGGAGGTAACTCTAATGACTATTCTAACTACAGGCCTATAGTTCCCCTTTCTCCATTAGCCAAGATTATGGAAAAAATGTATTCACCATCACCTAATGGATTACTTAATTCAACATAACATTCTAGCAGACTGTCAGCATGGCTTCAGGCCTTTTTATAGTACCACCTCAGCTCTCCTATCCTTTACCAACACCATTAATAATAACCGTAATAATAGCACCCTCTCATCAGCACTCTTCATCGACCTGTCTAAAGCCTTTGATGTGGTTAACCATCTCTTACTCATAAACAATCTGTCATCCCTCTCTCTTGATGCCAAAGCAATTCTCTGGTTTAAGTCTTACCTTAGTAATAGACAGCAAGCTGTTCTTTGGGAGAATCAACTATCATCTCACCTTCCTATCTCCCTTGGAGTCCCTCAGTGCTCTATTCTTGGCCCTCTTCTTTTCGCTTTATGTATCAGTGACCTTCAAATAGCTATTCCTCAAGCCACCTGTATACAATATGCTGATGATTCTATGATCATATGCTCTGCCAACTCTATATCTGAACTTCAATATTTAACCCAGACAGCTTTCAACACAGTTGAGGCATGGTTCTTGAAACGGTGCCTTCTTTTGAATGCCAAAAAGACCAAGCTACTACTGTTTACAACAAACAGTAAGTCCTCCCCCATAGATTTATCCATTCAATCCAATAATGGCACCCTTATATCCCCCAACTGTTCCACCAAACTATTAGGAATCACAATTGATAATAACCTCACCTTTGACAATCACACTAATAACACCATTAAAACTGTTAATAAAAAACTGGGCTCCCTATATAGGATAAAACCTTTCTTAACTCCAACAGCCAGAATGACTATTGCCCACTCCCATCTAATTTCAAGTCTTCTGTATGCTGCACCCATATACACTAATCTAAAAAAAAATAATCTTACCAAACTAGCCAACTCCTATAATAGTATTGCTAGATTTGCCACTGGAAACCCATATAGAACTCACCACTGTCTTAAACTTCACCAACTAGACTGGCTCGAACTAAAAAAACTTCTGATACTTTCCCAACTTACCATTGTTCATAAGATTTTTTACCAACCCAACAACACACCAATACTCAACAACCTTATAGCACCCTATAGGAATCTTAATTCCTTACGCTCTTCCAATAAACTTCTAGCTAGTACCACCAAGTCTAACAACTTAGCTGGGGACTCACTGCTCTCCAATACCACTGGAAAACAATGGAACCTCTTGCCATCTGACCTAACCTCACTTCCATCCCTTCATTTTAAAACTCACTGGCTATGCCCTTGGTGTTACCCAGACTGATCCTCTGGATTTCTCTGCTGTTATCTCTTGACTTCCTACTTTCCTCCACTCTTTCCTGTCTACTCCTCTGAATTAGTAGCACCTATAAGCTATCTCTACTACTTAGACACAATTAGCTATCTTTTCTACTTGGCTATAAATGTATTCTGAAGGTAGTATTCCTGCCATTTCTTTATACTTCCTCCTTTTTCTACTATTACTGTTTAACTCTTTGGAAATAGTAACTGTCTGGAGTAAGCTAGAATAACCAAGGATTTAAATGTATTCTAATAATGTATTGGGGTTGCCCTAGATATTCATACTGTAAAATGATCTGTAGGTGTATTATGTATTAATGTAGTGTGTCTCATAGTCTTCCCATAATTTAAATTGTAATACCTGTCTTGTTTATTATAAACATTTTTTGTGTGGTGGTGGTTTATATGTGGAGCTTTTCTCCCCAGGCCTCTACTGAAAATGGAAATATATCCAGCTGGACCAGCCCGGTCAACAAATGTAAAATAAAAAAAAATAAATAAATAAAATATATATATATATATATATATATATATATATATATATATATATATATATATATATATATATATATATAGCAGGTGTCTGCAGGGCAAAGCACCTGCTACAAAAATATGGTTTCAGATTTTAATGTGTAAAGGTTATTCTTCCTCTGACTGCCTTTGTATGTACCATCTATAAGAACAGTTTTACCGCTTTTGCCTGCTATTATTTCAATAGACTGACAAGTTGAAATTGAATAGTAAAGTTGTAACAGCAGAAAGACAACTGCTATGAGTTAAATATCAAGATATTTCATTAAAGATAATTTATATTGGTTGACTTAGACATGATATATTGTGAACATACGGTCTGTAGTAATCTATGGCTGTCCTTCCATTATCTCACTAGTGTTTCCTCTTTAAACTTTCTCTGCTAATTAAGACTGCTGCCAGTTTACACAGTTTATCTTTCCTTTTTTTCCCAAGTAAGCAGAACCTATCTCTGATTAATTTTCATATTATGAAAAGATTTTAAATGAAGGTCCTTTTTTTCTGCTTTTTCCTCATGGTAAAAGAAAGAGCCTGATACAGCTATATCTCTAAATAGGTACCCTATCTGAGAAACAACTCCTGCTACTCTATGCTGGTGCTATTGAATATCAAAGCAAAATCCTGTAGGTATTAAATGTAATAACTACTCTTTTGATAGGTAAAAAAAAAGAAATAGACAGTGCTGAACACAACTATTCAAAATATGAGACATTATCTAATAGCAATACTATTGCTTAACACTCAGTAAAAGTCTATATGTAACTTCCAACTACCTTTATCAAACATATGGCCCTATAGAACAAGTGTAATAAGAAGAGGCTGGAACAGAACTACCTTATGTTAATTTGTCACCATTAATACAAACTTATGACTTGCTGCAGTGGTTGTGTAAATAAATTTGTGCTGTTTTATAAAGTAAATTACTGCCTTTCTTTAGAATACTTTGAAAATATACTCACATTTGCAGTGCCCCACTATAGATTGGTTTTGGCAACTTAATTTTTCAAGCTCTTTAACCCTGCTGCATTTGATCTTGCTGCGCTTGGGCTGGTTACACTCCCCTACCCTTCCCATAATGCTTACCCTACTCTCTCTACATTTATACAACTCTAAACCCCTCCCCTCCCACACGTACCCAATCATATAGCTAATTATTATAAACTACTCTGCTACACCTTTTTCATCATAAATTACCCTGGCTATTTGGCTTGTCACTCCCCTTCCCCATAACTTATTTTCCTTTACTTTTCTTTCCCTTTTCCCAATAATAATTCTACCCCTATCATAAGAAAACTAGCTCCAGTCATCACTACTTTCTAACACATTATTCCTCATTATGCCTATTTAAACTTTCTTTTTCTGTGCTATTAAACTACACATCACTTTTCTTCTGTAATTAGTCTCTACAGAATTTTAATTTTATTAAGATAATCATGTTATTTACTAGCCTAACCTTGGGTATACTATGATCTCTCGCCTATCTAACCTGCTAGCATAACTTGGCAGAATTTAAATATCATCTCACCAACTAAATTTGTTCGCACAAAACCTACTTGACTCTACTCCCAAAAGATCAAACTGTAACTGCCAGCATCTTCAATAATGTCCAAAATCTCCACTTCACGTTAAAAACATTTAATCTGTCATCTAAACAGCCCAAAATAAAACATATTGGAAAAATAAATTAAAAGAAAAAATAGAAAATCTTTGGTATCTTAAGGTCATCCTAACAGATGGTGATATTCACCCTAATCCTGGTCCAAACTCCCAACAATCACAACAACCTAATATTGTAACCATTACTGTGCAAACTGCATTATCATCTTACCTTACTAAACAACTAACTTTTTTTACCTTAAATGCTAGCAGTCTTAGAAATAAATTAATAGAATTTCATGTATGGATTTCTGTTAAGAAGCCAGATATTCTATCTATAACCAAAACATGGTTAAAACCAGACATATATGACTCTGAGATAACCACCTGGCTACAACATAATAGGTAATGATCATGTCAACAAGAATGTGGTGGAGTTGTAAAATTATACTCAAGCCAATAATACTTAATACCTTACAATGCTGACATAATATAACATTTCAAAAAAGCAGAAAACCTAGTCTCTTTCCTAAAGCTAACATATCAAGCATATATAACAAGTAATGATATATAATTCCATAACATTTCATAAATGACATTTTGCATATAGTTTTGGTTGTAAGCAAGTGATATTACTTATAACAATCTGTTCATCAGAGAATGTAATTACATTGATGTAAAGTATCAAGCAATGACAATACTTTTTTCCATGGATTGTTAACCAATGGTCTTGGAAAAAGCCTTAGCTCTTTAATGTTCATTTTTATGAAAATTGAGCTCTTCAGTAGAGTGTAAAAATCTTCCAAAGTTGGTGATATGTTTAAGTTCCATCTTCTGGTTATAGATTTCCTTGAAATTGCAAATATTGTCTATAACAAATACATATTTGTTTTGTTCAAATGCAGACCTTCGTTCACATTCAAAAGGATCAGTGCTTTAGATAAGATAAGGAATCTTTAAACAAAGCTTGTAAAAATGTATTAATTCCATTCAAATATGCTTTAATTTTAGAACAATCATAAAAAATATGATTCCAGTCTGCTCTATGTGTCTGTTCACATCTCCAACATATTCCATTTCTGGACGATCTGAACTTAGTCATTTTATCTAGGGTTAAAAAAGCTCTGTGTATGTGTTTACAGTTAAAGATGTTCCAATATTGTGTGGGGGAGCATATTTAACTGCTAACAAAACGTTTACTTTAGTTTTGTCATTTAGTTGTAATGAATAACCTTTTGAGATGTATTGCCAGTAAGAAGCTTTATGTGTTGTTTTATAGATTATTAGTTCTTTATATAAATAGTATATGCTATTTTAATTGTTATGGTCATTATATATAGTTCCATATAAGTGATTTATGAGTTTTGGTATAGTTTTACAAGAAGAATTATTAATTATTCTGCATAAATCTTGGGTATACATTAGAATGCTTTGTAGAGTCAGCCAATCCTGTGATCAAATTATATGTTATTTTTATCTCTTGTATGTCTAAATCTTTTAACTCTTTAATGCATTGTAACCAACAATAAAATGTATTTTGTTCCCAAGAAATGATTACTTCTCTATATATTTTATGGGGATAGCCTCTTGTTATGGTAAAAGGTACTAAGAGGTTAATCCAAAGCTTTAAATCCATATTAGCCTTTATAAGTTTCCTAAATGAGTTGTTGTAGTAATTAATCAAATGTGTTTTAGTAGGTTTTGCTATATTGTATTGCAAGCAAATATTTAGTAGGTACCAAGGTTTATTAATTTTATCTAATATTGGAGTCTTGTTTAAAAGGGTAAACTCATTTGTTGATATATCAGTTTATAGTTCTTTCCAATTATCAAGGTGATTTGGATTTATCCAGTATATAATAGTTTTGAATATGGATGCCTTTATATATGTTTCTATATCTGGAAAGTTTAATCCTCCTAGTTTCCATGGTTTAATATGATGCATTAAGGCAATCCTATTTCTCATAGGAAACCATTAGCATTTTAATAAAGATGAACTGACTTCTTTGAAAACACATTTTTCAGGAGTCAACTGAATAGCTGTAGGCACATACAAAATCTTGGGTAGTAAAGCCATTTTTATTAATTATAGTCTGTTTTCAAAGGTTAATAGTACTTTATTCCATCTGTCAATACACATTTTTATTGTATTAATAATATTGTTGTAATTCATTGATGTTATCTCATTTAGATCTTTACTTAACACTATTCCTAAATACTTTGGAGTAGATTCTTGTTTTTCTATAACTTGGCTTTCTTTAACCTGAACTTCTTTTTTTATTATTTAAGAATAAAACTTTAGATTTGGATCTATTAAAGTGAAGACCTGAAATCAAATAAAATTGCTCAATCACTACATCCAGCTCCTCTAAGGACTCTTTAGAATTAATTAAGGATAGTAGTATGTCATCGACAAAAATCATTATTTTGGAATTATATTGACTATATACATCCACCTTGATAATTGGAAAGAACTATAAACTGTTATATCAACAAATGAGTTTACCCTTTTAAACAAGTCTCCAATATTAGATAAAATTAATAAACCTTGGTACCTATTAAATATTTGCATGCAATAAAATATAGCAAAACCTACTAAAACACATTTGATTAATTACTACATCAACTCATTTAGGAAACTTATAAACTTCTATTTTTTAGATTATTGCATATTGTTTCAGCAAATACTTCAATGGCTAGAGCAAAAAGAATAGGCGACAGAGGACTGCCTAGTTTGGTGCCTTTCGTTATATGAATAGATTCCAATGTGAAAGGGCCTATTTTAACATAGGCCAAATTTTATATATATATATATATATATATATATATATATATATATATATATATATATGGGTCTACTTCATTTGCCCTAACTTCCAATTGAACGACACCCATTTGCCCGACCCCATTTGACCGAAATTTCATTTAACTGACACTTCATTTGACCGACACTTCATTTGACCAAAAAGTATTATTGGCAAGTGAATGGGATATGCCCCTTCCCCCACTGTAGTGCAACCCTGGAGTTAGACTATATAGTTGGGGTGTGGGGGGCACAGCCCCTCACAATGGGGGGTGTGGGTGTCAAAGCCCCACACTTACTTTTGTTTTACTAAACAATATTAAAGCAAAACTAAACAATATAATATGAAATTAAGTGGGGGCTTAGCACCCCACACCCCCCATTGTGAGGGGCTGTGCCCCCCACTCCCCCTAACTATATATTCTAACTTCAGGGTCACACTACAGTGGGGAAGAGGGCATATACCATATTCTTGCCAATAATACTTGTCGGTCTAATGAAGTGTTGGGCAAATGAAGTGTCGGTCAAATGAAATTTCGGTCATTTGGTCTCGGGCAAATTGGTGTCGGTCAGTTGGAAGTTAGGGCAAATGAAGTAGACCCATATGCATATATATATATATATATATATATATATATATATATATATATATATATATATATAATTTAATAAGTGAATGAAACAAGGGGGAAATTCGAATACTGCCAATATTCTAAATAGATAATCCCAGTTTAGAGAATCAAAGGCTTTCTCTATATCCAAACCTACTATACGTTTTTCCCTATTTTTTATTAATGTAATCTATAAGAGTGAGTATCCTTTTGATATTGTTGTCTGTGTGCCTATTATATATAAATCCTTTTTTGTCATTATTAATTGTTTTAGATAATGGTTTCTTGATTCTATTAGCTAAAATTGACATGGATATCTTGTAATCATTATTCAGTAGTGATATGGGTCTATATGAAGTACATAAATTTGATGTTTTATCCTCTTTTAAAATCAGAGTAATTAAAGAATATTTCCAAAAGGGTGGTATTATTGCATTCGATTGAACTTCTGTTAACGATTAATGGAGAAGGGATATTATCATTGGAGGGAAAAGTTTGTATAATTCCATAGTAATACCATCTATTCCTGGTGCTTTGTTAGTCTTGCCTTCTTTAATTCTGTCAACAATTTCTTTATAGAATATAGGCTTTTGTAATTCTGATTTTAATTCTTCTGGTGTTTTTTTTAATATTGATAAAATTAATATTCAAGTTTAGTTGGTCAATGTAAGAATTGTCTTTTTTAAAGTGTTCCATGTAGTAATGTCTGAATGCATCAAGAATATCTCCTATATCTGATACGTTCTTTCCTTTCATTTCATGATAAATATTATTAATATTACTAGCTTTGATTTGTGTTTAGACTCTTGTGGATAAGTTATGTAGATATTTTGGACAGGTGGCTAAAGAATTTACTTTTAATTTTCCTAAAGCTAAGCTAGTTTTATGTGTTAATATTTCAATGTATTTTTTATTTAACTTCTCTATTTTCTTTCTAATTTGTGGAGAGTCTTGTTTTTTTTTTC
Organism: Protopterus annectens; assembly: GCF_019279795.1. Taxonomy (NCBI): domain Eukaryota; kingdom Metazoa; phylum Chordata; order Ceratodontiformes; family Protopteridae; genus Protopterus; species Protopterus annectens. Next base: position 705,512,653 of record NC_056729.1, read on the forward strand.
AGTTTTTTTATGTAAGTTTGGATTGTACGTTTAATAATTCTGTGTCCCACTCTTTTAATTTATTTTTGCAGCAACTAATGGTTTTACCAAATATATAAGCTTTTGACGAGTCCCATATCATCACTTTATTGATTTCTGTTGTATAATTAGTATCTAGAAAAAAATGTAATTCTGATAACAGCCAAGGTTTAAATTATTTAATTTGTGTTATATATGATGGAATTTTAGAGGAGAGGATTAAAGGTTTGAAATCAGTTTGGATTTTTAAAATCAAAGAATCATGGCCTGAAAAGGGGCATGGAGTAATCGAGAAGTTATTGATTTTTAAATGCAGATCTTGAACAATTAATATTTTGTCTATTCTAGTTTGGGTGCCAAATCTACAGTCTTGGTGTGAAAGCAATAAAGACTTATCATCTTTCAGATTAAATGTATCTAGTAAATTAAATTAATCAAACTACTTTTTTAAAGATTTAGAGATGGAAGAAATTTGAAAGGGTCTCTAATTAGTAGTTTAAGAAGAATCTAGAATGCAGTTGAAATCTCCTCCCATTATTAAATTACCCTTATAATTATTAGAGATAAAATCTAAGTGTTCTGTGATTGTTCCTACTCCAATGCCAGAAAACATATTTAGATTTACCAACGTCCATATTCTGTTTTTTTAAATTTGATTACAACACAAGCAGTGAGACCTTCTTTGTCTTCATGTTTTTAAATGATTTCTGCCATTATTATATTATTTTTCCATAAGACTGTTACACCTATAGTCTTTGTCTTAGGAGGACATCAAGCTCAGTTTAAATAATCCTTGGGATTCCAAGAATAACTATCATTTGCTTTGAAATGCATCTCTTGAAGGAAGGCTACCTGAGCTTTGTTTGATTTTTAAATATTTCAATAAATCTGATCTTCTACTTGGGTTATTTTAACCATTTTTTATTCAAGGATAGTAAGGTTAAATCCATATCAGATTATTGTCAAAAAGATAAGATTTTATTCCTTTTCTTCCTTTCCCCCTTTTTTTGACGGTTTAATATAACCATCTGATAATAGCAAATTTTGTCTTTATGTGTAAGTATTTAAAGCAGATTGTTAAACCTTTCCCTATTATAAATATCCATAGAGTGCTATTTTGGTCAGGCTTAAAAATACATTTTTTATATGACATCAAGATAAACATAACAAAAAAATGATATAAGCGAATTCTACTCTAGAAATGGAATGAAAATCATTCCTAATCTAATAGATAAAAATAAGTCTATTAGATTATCACTCATACCTTTAACAGACATAACAAACCTCTGAGCTCCATAAACTATACTAATATGCAGAGAATAGTTTGTAAAGATAAAATGTCTATGTTCTAGGAATACTATTAATGATAAAAAATAGTGCAAAAACAGAAAAAAAAAAAATATATATATATATATATATATATATATATATAAATATATATATATATATATATATGGGTCCATATGACTTGGTCGACACTCATTTGGTCGACAGTTTATTTGGTTGACAGTTCATTTGGTCGACAGGCAGATTTGCCCCCTTCCCCAATGTTGTGCAACCCTGGAGTTGATATACATAGTTAGGGGGTTGTGGGGGGCACAGCCCCCCACATTGGGGTGGGGGGTGAAGCCCCCCACCTAAAATGCCTGTCGACCAAATGAACTGTCGACCAAATGAGTGTCAATCAAATGAACTGTCGACCAAGTCATATGGACCCATATATATATATATATATATATATATATATATATATATATATATGTGTGTGTGTGTGTGTGTGTGTGTGTGTGTTTCTTTTTCTAAGAACTCTGACTCAATTAGATAGTCATATAATGTTCTATTGTCCATACATTTGATAATAACATTAGTTGTAGTTATAACAACTTAACAATTGAAGTTTATATAATGTGAACGAGCGGCTGTATTGTTTGGGATGCAGCACTAATGGTATTATTCACATTTATTTATTTCAGTTTGATAACCGGGGAAGTCCACTGGTCCAGAAGAACCCATTTTCAGTGGAGGCCCGGGGAGAAAAGCTCCATAACTAAGCAAATTACAATGTAAAACAATGCAGTATAAAACAAGCAAATTACAATGTAGAAATTACAGTATATACTATAAAAGATAGCTCATACATATTAAACTGAGATAATAAGACAAAGGTGAAGTTAATTAGAGGCAAAGTACAAATGGTAGTATTTACATCAAATGTAGCAGAAATGGGTAAAATATTCATTACACAATGGAATATTCTGAAGGTGGGAAAAGTTTTAGTAGAAGCGTGCAGTTGTGGATATGTGTCAAAGGCATGAGAAACTATACTTCATAGTAAATCAATTAATATGTATTTAATTAAAGTTTTAATAATACCTGTAATTACCTTCCATAGACTCCTATTCAGATATTACAAATCATGCTAGTTCAGTCATTGGAGAATACAAATCACAGTTAAAGGCATTGCATACATTAACTTGTTTCTTGAAAGATATAGAAATATTATTTAAGAACTTGTTCTTTAGTAATATTGATAAATGTTGTAGATTGTGATTCTCATGCAGATACAAGGTCTGAAGTAATAAGTTAAAATATATTCAATTCCAATGTTATATATTTCCTAGTAGCTAAAAGGTCTGAAATATCATGTATAATTTTATAATAGACTCTTTACTCCAGGTTGTAACAAGGTACTTTCTCTAGGTGTCACATTCATGCTGATTTCCTTCATATTCTTATTTTAATGTCAGCTTGAAGTGCATTTGGTCTGAAGTAATGTCATATTGTTAAACATAACCCAGATACGTTTCTAGAACAAGGAATCAATTTAAACACATGTCTTAGATTATTATGTAATCTGCCAGTTACATTAGGGTAACAACACATACATATTGCTTTCTAGCAACTTTGCTGATTAAACTTGCCCATAATTAGTTGTACTAAGAGATTAACAAAACAATTATAATTGTAAAGATAATTTTTCCAGTATTCATCTACTATAAATGTTTCAAAAGAATTTACACCTCTATTTATATTAAATATTATGTAAATTCAGAAGTTGTCATCTATAAGGAAGGCTGTTTTGCACATTACACTGAGTCCGTTAGCAATATTAATAATTATATTGAAGCTGTTGAAAGATTGGATATCACACTAGTAGTAAGATATTCATTATGCATAACTAATACTGCAGTTGCCATAACTAAATGCATAAAGCTGAAAGTATTCTTCTCTTTAAATCCATCAAGAAAGAATATTCATTGCACAAAGTAATAAAGAAATAGCTATTAAAAATAAGTTGGAATACTTTTTGCAAACTTAAGATGTAATACTTATAGACTTTTTATATTTATTCCTCATTTTCTGGCTTATATATCTTATTTCTAATGTGTAATGCTTAGTGGAAACACAAATAACTGTTTAACTGTACTTATTGCGGCTGTGCCTACCGAGAATCATCTCAGAAGCTTTGCAGAGCCATTTGGAAGTGATGTCAGTGTTTTCTGTTGCCATGGGAACCTAAATGCAGTGAGAAAACAGCTTGGGCTTCAAGGAAAGCAGACTGAAGTGCTCATGAGGCTTGGAAATTTAAAAAAGATTCACTTATGCCTCCCAATTAAGCGAACTTTCCCTCCCTTTTCTTTTCCCCTCCCCATTTAACCAAACAAGCAAAGAAATAAAAGAAAAAAAAAGAAAAATAAAAACACAAAGGGGAAGCAAACCAAGATCCAGACAGCTGCTAAATGAAGAAAAAACTCCAATGGTAATCCAAAAACCGCAGACCCTCAATTCACAAAAGCATCAGCAAAGCCACCAATCACCCAACAACCAAAACACCAATACACACTCCATATCCTCCCAACTGAATAAAGAACACAGCAAAGGCTTTTCAAGCAGGCAAGCCCTACAACAGCTTCTGTGCATTATCATTTTTTTCCCTCTCTGCATTCTCAACAACCACTTTTTAGACCACTCAAACGGCTGCCAAAGCTTAACCACAAACATAGGTAGTGCTCTAAATGTTTACAACAGTCATTACACATTTAAATACCTCAGTAATGAGCACAAGATTGCACCCCTGAACAACAAATAGCCATATGCACATTAGGAAGCTGTTCAAACATACATCGGCACAAAGCAGCTGCAACAAGCTGATGAAGTGCTATTTTGTTATACAAATAGTAACCAGAAAACACACAAAATGAAAAATACAGGCTGCCCAAAGGCTCCAACTCACAACTGCACAATGCCCAGGTAGTAAAAAGTTAAAAGGTGTCCACTAAATGAAAAATTCCACTGGATGCCAAACAGGTAAAATATTTATTGCAGAACCAATCACGAACACAAACCACTAGTGTAAAAAACAGGGTTAGGTGCTTTCATCTGTAATCAGACTTCATCAGAACCCTGAACAGAAAATTCAACCCAATTATATACACAGTTCTACAGAAATAGGCGCCAAAAGTCTTAAAGAAACACTTCAAAACAGCTCTCTCAATGTAAAAAAACCCAAAACATGTATATATATATAGCCTGCCCAACACAAATACATATATACACATAAATGAAACATCTTGTGTACAAATAAATAACTTTGTTAAAATCTAAGAAATGTTAAGCTTGCAAAAAAGGTTTGATACTTATAAAATCATTAATCCCTGGGAAACAAGTGGTGTTAGTTCTAAACAGCCAAATAGCCTCCTTTTTGGCCCGGTTGACTTTCCAATTCCCCCCACTAGGGACAATGTCAACCCTATCTATAATAAAAAACCTGAAATTATGAGTGTTGTCATGAACGGACACATGCTGAGCTAAGGCGTTCTTGAGGTCACCTTTTCTAATTTTATACAAATGTTCGTAAATACGTTTTCTAAAGGGCCTCTCGGTCTTTCCGATGTAAAACACAGAACATTTGGAACATAGGGCTAGGTATACCACTCGAGGGGTTTGACAAATGCCACCTTTACTCTTAACATATACTTTGTTAAAATTGTCCAACCTGACCCCATTAGTTTCTAATACCGATGAACATTGACCACAATGTCCACATTTCTTTGTAGTTCCAAGACTAAGTCTAGGTTCTTTCTTTAACTCAAGAAAGTCCTTAATATTTGGACCTGTTCTAAACACAAAACTGGGTTGACTACCCAAAATATTCACACAATCGTTATCAGATTGTAATAATCTCCAACATTCAAAAATAATGTTTTTAATATATTGCACATGCGGAGAAAAAGTCAAGACACATACTCTAGACTTGTGCATGGGGGAAGATAAAGAATTTTTCCTAAACAGGTCACCCTTCCCTAGAATTGGAAAGAATTTATTACCCCATTCACGTGTAACATAAGAAATAACATCATTTAACATACTATTCGGGTAACCCCTATCTAAAAACATAGATTTGATAAATTCCAATTCCTTTACCATGACAGTTTTGTTAGATGACATACAGGCAGCTCTAATGCATTGCCCCTTGAATATATTCTTAAAGGTGTACCTAGGGTAGTCGCTTGAAAAATGCAAGTAATTGTTCGAAAAAGTATCCTTAAGATATATCCTGGAATCAAACCCGTTACAAGAATGACTAATAAAGGTATCCAAATAGGCAATCCCATTAGAAGAAGACTGGTAAGTAAAACGTAAAAAATCTGTAGTTTTGTTAATATAATCCATGAAAACAGGGATCTCACTAGCAGGCCCATTCCATAGGATGAATAAATCATCCAAATATCTGCTGTAAAAGGTAATATTAGAAAAGTATTGAGAAGAAAAAAGAAAAAGTTTCTCCCACTCATACATAACAAGATTGGCGAAGATGGGTGCACAAATATAACACGATTGGTGAAGATGGGTGCACAATTAGATTTTAACAAAGTTATTTATTTGTACACAAGATGTTTCATTTATGTGTATATATGTATTTGTGTTGGGCAGGCTATATATATATATACATGTTTTGGGTTTTTTTACATTGAGAGAGCTGTTTTGAAGTGTTTCTTTAAGACTTTTGGTGCCTATTTCTGTAGAACTGTGTATATAATTGGGCTGAATTTTCTGTTCAGGGTTCTGATGAAGTCTGATTACAGATAAAAGCGCTTAACCCTGTTTTTTACACTAGTGGTTTGTGTTTGTGATTGGTTCTGCAATAAATATTTTACCTGTTTGGCATCCAGTGGAATTTTTCGTTTAGTGGACACCTTTTAACTTTTTACTACCTGGGCATTGTGCAGTTGTGAGTTGGAGCCTCTGGGCAGCCTGTATTTTGTTATACAAGACAGCAAGAACAGGCAAAACTATCCAGTAGAAGAAGACACATTTTAACATCATAGAGAATACCACAATTTTAAGAAAAATAATCCTAACAAAAAATAAAAAGTGCTTAATTTAACCAAATCAGAGCATTGAGATAAATTCAATGAATAGAGACAAAAATGCAATCTAAAGATAAGGACAATTATAAACCACAGCAAATAGCTATTTATATTTGTGTACTATAGAAGTTAATGATAAATAAAACCTGGGGACTAATTCACTAATAGAGCAAGTTAGTAGAAAGTTGACCTACCTGCACTTTTGTAAGAACCATTCATTCTTCAATTACCCAAAATTTAAGCAACAAAGCTTGCAGTTTGATTATTTATCTTTTTGTTTTAGACAATAATGGAAGAATACACTTTTATTTTAACTAGTTTCTGATGACAGTTTATCCCATAGTTAATTCTTTGAGAGGAGAGAATAAAACAAGCAGTTCTTTTTTTGCAGCAGTTGATTTAGGGTCCGTCTTTTGTTTTTTTCTTTCTGACATCAGTCCATAGACTTGTTTCTTTTATTCTCTTAAGAGATTGGGATATCCATTTCCTATCTTCTGGTACAGAAATTACATTATTATTTTTGATGAAAGATGAAGCTTCTTCTAGATCATTAAAGGTTCTCATCTCATTGGCAAACATAATGTTTATCTTAGCTGTGAAGGCGAGCTGAGCTTTGATATTGTTTTGCTTTAGTAATTTTATTATTGGCCATACTCTTTTTCTCTGTTAAATTACTCTGGTGGAGTAATCTTTGTCAATCCTTATCAAGTTCTGATTATACTTTAAAGGTGCTTTCCTCCAGGCAGATATTAAAATTAGGAAACCAAAAATGTACAACTGAATTAGTTTTTTATCCAGATATGAGAGGGATTTTATAACTATTGATCTGGGAGGGGTATTTGCTGATGAAGAAGCAGATTACCCCAGAGCTCTGTGAGCTCTCTTGATATTAAAGGAAAAAGCTTCTTTTAAATCTAAGAAAACAGGAAGCCAAGTAGTTAAGAATGAAATTATATCCTAACCTTCTGTGTTTTCTGGTAACCCGAAAATTCTAATGTTGTTTCTGCTCTCTCTCTCTTTTCTAAGTCATCTATTTTGTTTAGCATCCAATTGTTTTGTTTCAGAAGATATTCTTTTTGTGTTTCTTCTTCTTTGAGTCTCAGTTCAATGTCATTTAGAGAGGTTTCAGAATTCACTATTTTTGATTGGTGCTGTTGTAACAATTTCATAAAAGTATCAGTCTGTTTCTGGCAGTTTGTTGTAAAATTCTCTAAGTTTTCTTTAAAGTCATCCATCTTCAAAGATAGGTCCTGTAAAGTAGTTGTCATCATTTGGATTTCCTTTCTTAAGGCTGCATCAGGATGTGAATTCCATGAGTTGATCATTTTCAGAGATTGAAATATTCTCAAAGTTCTTCTGACAGGAAAATTTTGATGAAAGTCTACCAAAATTACTATTTATGTAGTTTAACTGTTTATCTATATGTTTTTGTTATTATTTCTCTAAAAAAAAATCCTCCTTAATTTAACTGATTTATCAGGTTTATCTGGTTTATGGAGCTCTAAAGTTCTGCTGCTTTCAATGTGCCATTCAGGCTCCGGCCCCTCATTTCAACTTATTCTGATGTATATACTACACTTGTATTTGATTAACTGTGCTGTTTTATTAACTTGCATTACATTTCTACTGCATTTTTTTCACTATTTTACTCTTAAAACATTTAATTAACTGAGTATGAACTGTTCCATTGTTATATTTAAGTGTGTATCTATTCTCTTGTGTTAAATCGACCAAAACAGAGTTTAAATATCTTTAGCAGATTCTGGTTACCGGTTTTGCTCTATTCAGATCTGTTAGTATGATTCCTGTGTTTCCTGCTGTACCATCTTGTCTTGGCTGGGGCCTACCTGCACTTAGTGGAAGTAAGTGAACTGGGTGAAACTGGTCTGGCATAGTGTATTTAGCTAACAACTCAGGGACAAGGGTTGATTGGTCATTTCCAATGTTTCTATTTTACTTTCATTTTGTGGTACTTCCTTTAGTTGAGCTACAAAGTGATGAGCATTCTGCATCTATCCTTTGCTGATTTCAAAGCTGCTGAGAGAATCTACAAACCTAAGTGCCATGTTTCACTTATTCTGATGTATACTGCACTTGTATTTGATTAACTGTGCAGTTTTATTATTGTATTACAGCTGCACTGTATTTTTTCACTGTTTTAATGTTAAGCTGTTTAATTAACTGAGTGCGAACTGTTCTGCTGTTATATTTACGTGTGTATCTGTTCTCCTGTGTTTAATTGACCTAAACAGAGTTTAAATATCTTTAGCATAGTCTGGTTACAGGCTTTGCTGTATCCAGACCTGTTTGTGTGATTCCTGTGTTTCCTGCTACACCAACATGTACTGGCTGGGGCCTACCTGCACTTAATGGGACTACATGAACTGGTTGGAACTAGTCTGGCATAGGCTCTTTAGCAAAAAGCTCAGGGACAAGGGTTGATTGGTTAATTCCAGTGTTTCTATTTTACTTTTATTTTTGAGGTATTTAAACCCTTAGTTTGCGTGAGTTTGTACTTGTTTGCATGCCACGCATTACCGCTGTGCTGTTTTGTGAGATTTCTCAGTTGCATTTATTCCCTTACCACCACTGCTGTGTAAGTGAGGTCCTCTCTTGCAGCTACTGTATTGATTTTATCCAACCCTACTCGCACTATAGATGCTCTCTTCAGATAGTACCCACTATACTACCCCTGTCCTCTCTTCCACAGGTTCTGACAACCATGGATGGAGAATTTCCTATGGTTACTCCCACTAATCAGGTTGATATGGGCATGCTGAGACAGTGTAGCAACTGTCTCATGTACACGGACAAACCTCTAGTGCTACTACCTAGGAACACAACATGTGAGAGATGCAATTACATTAAGAACTTAGAATCCTTGCTGTCTCAATCACAAGCCAGTACATCAGGCACTGAGAAGGTTTTCTGAAAAACACTACAAACACCACACCTCTAATACCACCCACATCTGCACAACACACTCCCACATATGCAGAGGTTCTCAACAAAAACATGCCTAAACAAAAGAGATCTCCGAGGCAAAAATACACACACATCACAACCCACAGCATCAAGCACCACATATAGTACACATGCCTGTGTCTCACAGCCTCTAAGGTCTAGCCATAAACCCAACTTACTAGCCTTAGGAGACTCTATCGTGAGACACACAGATGTGTCCCTCACCAGGCTAGACAAGAAGAAGGTCATAGTAAGTTGCTTGTCAGGTGCTATAATCTGCCATATCACGCATGCACTCAAGTGTCTCAACAACAGGTACTGTTATGACTCTGTCATGGTCTGTGTTGGTGTGAATGACTTGTGACATACCTCTCTGGACTACATAAAGAGAGACATGATTGAAATCACTGAATATGTGTCCCAGGCAGATATGTCCCTAACCTTAAGGAGTTTCCTACCATCACTTAGAATGATGCCTCAATACAAATAGAAAATGATTAACTTTAAGAACTGGTAAAATATCTTGTGTCATTCCAAGGGGACCCAGTACCTGAGAGCCTGGAAGGGCATGACTGACAGACAACAATGCTTTGCCAGAGATGGTCTTCATCTGTCTCTCCTGTGCTTTAGACTTCTGGCAAAGGATCTTGCCTTCCCAATAGGCTTTTTTTTAGGCAAAGTCATGAGGACAAAATTACCAATGTGCAAATTTTATCTAAATGAATTTTAAAGGTCATCCTGCTAAATCCAAGGAGTCTTAACTTGAAACTGCACTTCTTGCAAGCATTCCTCACCCTTGAAGATGCTGACATTTGTGCAGTCACTGAAACTTGGTTCAAAGCTGTGAAGAGCACCCCAGCCTTACCTGGTTACTCATCCTACCATACTTTCAGACCACAAATGGAGAATTATAAAGACAAAGGAGGTGAAGTTTCAATATTTATTAAAGACATACACACCTCCAAGCTGATCAACCAGTATGACACATGGGAAACACTCCAGTTGCAGTTAACTGTTGACAAAATACGTATTCAAATCATAGCTAGCAACAGACTCCCAACCGTGACTCAGGACACCCACTGCACCTATCTGGACTTAATTGAATCCATCAAGATTCAACCCTCTACCCTGATTCTGGGTGACTTTTAACTACCCAACCATAGAGTGGAAGACCTATTCTAGCCCAAACATGAACACCTAGAGATTCCTTGACTTCATCAATGCCAATGCTGGTCAACAACCCCACTAGAGGTGAAAACATCCTGGACCTGGTACTAACCAGCATGAGTAGCCACTGTAGCAAACTTAAAGTGTCATCCTCTTTGGTAAAATCCGACCATAAAGTGATCACTTTTGAAGCCACCATCTCCACTGACCCCTCCCTTTGCCAGGGTCAAACCAAAAAACTTTTCCAAAGCTGACTACAACCTCCAGAGAGAATGTATAAGCAGCTTCACAGCCACCATCCCTTCAGTTTGAACTAGCACTAATGTCCAAGCCTACACCAAAAAACTATATGAGCACCTACATAGCTGCATGGGCTCAGCAGTACCTGGCAGGACCAAATCATTTTCCTCAAGGAAGAATAAACCTGTTTGGTGGACAGCAGCAATAAACAAACTCTATAAGAAAAGGAAAAAAATTCTGCCCAGGACCAAGAAAGAGCAGACTAACTCTGAGTCCAAACTGGTCATATCCACAAAGGACAATCACAGGGCCTTCTTCATATTTGTCCACAATCTCAAAGGTAACATCCAAATCTGCTCTGAACTGGTGGTCAAGAACACCACATACACAAATGCTGTACATATAGCCAACCGTCTGTCAGACAAGCTCAGTGAAAACTTCATCCACCTGTCTCCCATCAGTAAACCGGGACCTGACCCCTCCTCTCTTCACTAGGGAGCAGGTCTTTAATGCCCTCTCAAAGGCAGAAAATACAGCATCCATGGGACCCTACAACATCTCTGGCTGTGTTCTATATGAACTCAGGCATGAGCTCTCAGCACCATTAGGTACCCTATTCAACCAAAGCCTGAGCACTAGCTTGTCCCAGCCAAAAGGAGGATAGCTACTGTCATCCCTCTACACAAAGGTGGAGCATCCAATGACCCATGCAGTTATAGGTCCATCAGCCTAACTAGCCTGATTTGAAGGCCATGGAATGCATTATCATGGACCTTATAAACAAGGAAATTGGCAACCTCTAAATGCTTGACCTCACATAGCTTGGTTTTGTCAAAGGGAGATCATGAATATTAAACTTTGTCAACTTCTTCAAAACAATCACCAAAGCCATGGATGAAGGGAAGATGGTGCGCACCGCCTACAATCACCTAACCAAAGCCTTCAACACTACTCCCCAGTCGGACATAATAGATAAACTCTACTAGCTAGGCATCAATCTGTATGTTACCAGATGGGTAGCTAACTGGCTCACTGATAGAACCCACTCAGTCAAAAGAGAGGGAGCCACCTCTAGTAGTAGACCCATAACAAGTGGTGTAACCCAATGATTGATCTTGGGGCCTTTACTGTTTGGGATATACTTTTCTGAGGTGCAAGCCAAAACTAGTGGTCTGTGCCTAACTAAGTTTGCAGATGACTGTACAAGAGTAGGGAAGTGGGAAGTATTTATTATACATAGATTGAAATGGAGGAGACTAGCTGACCATTGTTTCTGAAATAGTTGATAGAGTTTGTGAAGCTTAAGAAAGCAGCAGTGGTACTGTGGTTGGGTCTAAATCTGTGTTGGGAATTAGTTAGAAGGCTATTGGAAATTAAATAAAGCATGAGTTGGGAATGGATGCATTTCCCAAAATTTTAGAAAGTGGAGATAAGATGGCAATAGGCCTGTAATTGGAGAAGTCAGTAGAAGTACCATCTTTATGTAATGGGGTGATGTAGGACGTTTTCCAAATCTTGGGAATGTATTGTTCTATTATGGAGTGATTAATTAAGACAGAGATAGGGTAAGAGATTGTATCAGCAGCTAGCTAGAGTTATTCAGAAGGGAGACTGTCAGCAATGAGAGTAGTCGGTCTTAAGTTTAGTCAGTATTTTTTTATGGTGCTAGTTTTTACAGTTTTGAGGAAAAAGTATGGGAAGTGTTGTCAGGATCTATAGGAATGGTTAGAGGAGTATTGTCATTGATTTGGGATAAGGTTAGTATAGAGTTTATAAAGTAGGTGTTAAATTGTGTGGTTATACTGTCTGAAGAATTGGTATGGTTAGGTGTTGGGGTTATGGGCTGACCTGGTTTTAATTGTTGATTTACAGAAGCCCAGAATTTTATGAGATTGTTTTGGTATTTTTGTTGGGTTGTAATGTAGTAGGACTTTTTATCATTTCTGACCTCTTTCTTGTCTTTGTTTCTTAGATGACAATACAACTCAAGGGAGGTTTGTGTTTTGTTGGACTAGTATTGAGCCCAGGCTTTGTCTCTGATTTTGAGTAATAGTTTAGTTTCTTTTGTCAGCCAGGGAGCATAGTTTGTCTTGTTTCTAATAGCTCTAGGAGGAGCTAAGCTATTTAGGATGACTAGAAATGTGTTATTGAAGTATTAAATGGCAGTGTCCAGTGGGAGTGATAATAGCGGGGACCAGTTGCATAGCTGTAATGTAAATTAGAATGTTTGGGGTGAGAAGTCTTGTTTGTTGCATGTCTGTCTGAATGTAGTGCTTTTGTTACTGTGTTGGTATTGTCTAACTAAGTAGTAGTGATTGCTGATACTATCTGGGAGGCAACCTGAATGGTAGGTGTGTGATAGTTTTTTGGTTAATATCTAGTCTAGTATTGAATGTCTATAGAGGTTCTGTCCAATCTAGTTGGTGATTGTATAAGCTGGGAGAATCCAAATAGGTGCTTTAGATCGTGTAACTACATAGGGAGGAGGTTCAATACTCAATGTGGTAAACTTGTATGTGTGTTTAATGCTTGTTGTTGTACTCACATTCCCTAAGAAGAATGCATTTAGCTTTACACACAGCTCCCTTATCCCACTTTTAACAGAAACATCCTCTCTGCAACACAGCAATGGATGAGGTCATCCTATTAAAAGTGTACATTCTCACCTTGAATGTTAGACTTCTCCTGTGGCACTTGCAGCTAATACTCTACTGTCTAGATTATGTAATTAAATAGGTAGGAAGTTTGATCTTCAATATGGGACTCAAACATGTGTGTGTGTGTGTGTGTGTGTGTGTGTGTGTGTGTGTGTGTGTGTGTGTGTGTGTGTGTGTGTGTGTGTGTGTGTGTAAAACTCTTAGTGCTGTATCCACTTCTCCTGAGGAGAATACATTTAACTTTGTACACAGCTCATTTATCCCACATTTAACAGAAACATCTTGTCTGTAACACACTGATGTGGTCAGCCTATCAAAAGTGTACTCTCTCTCATAAAAAGTCAGACTTCTCCTATGGTACTTGCAGCTAATACTGTGCTCTATAGAGTAAGTAAATAAATAGGTAGGATGTTTGATACTCCATGTAGGGAACTGGCGTGTGTGTGCTCGTGCGTGTGTGTGTGTGTGTGTGTGTGTGTGTGTGTGTGTGTGTGTGTATGTGTGTGCGCGTGTGTGTGTGTGTGTGTGTGTGTGTGTGTGTGTGTGTGTGTGTGTGTGTGTGTGTGTGTGTGTGTGTGTGTGTAACAGTTTGTGCTGTGTTCATTTCCACTGATGGTAAATAATTTCAGTTTACACACAGCTCCCTTATCTCACTTTTAACAGAAACATTCTCTCTGCTACAGAATGATGAGGTCATCTTGCCATAAGTACACTCTGTCCCTTAAGAATTAAATTTCTTCTGTGGTGCTTGCAAGTAATATTGTGCTTTGGCATTTATGTAACTAGATAGTTAAGATGTTCAAAACTTAATCTGGATAACTTTTGTATGTGTGTGTGTGTGTGTGTGTCTGGGGGGTATAGAGTCAGTTGAGCATGTTATCCAACACAGCTCTGCTTAATCAACTTTTACTCTGGAAAAGCATTTTAAACTACTAGATGACTCCACCATCCACTGATCCCGCCTTTCACAAGCACGTTTTGTGCAGCACACCAGTGAGGACATTTTTTCAAAGGTGCAATGTCACTCTTTAAAAGTCAGACCTCTCCTGTGGTAGTTGCATTTCTTACATTCTTCTCTAGAATGTGCAAATATATATGTAGGAGGTTTGAATACAGAAGTGATTAACTTCTATGACTGTATGCGACTGAACATGTATTCAGAACTGTTTAAAACACATTTGCAATGGCTACATTTACAACCTCAGATGGCTGCAAAAGTCATTTTACCACACACATCTCCTTGGCAATGCACTGCTAATGTCATCCCTTCATATATGCCATATACCTCACTCATACAGATGATTTTCCTTTGGCACTGCCACTGATAATGTGCTGCACACTTTGGATAACTAGATAAAAAGGTGGTTTGAGTCCATCTTTGCTTAAATAGGGTGACTGAGATTACTGTCATATAATGTTGGATACCTCACCTGCATGTCCACTTTCACTTATGAGATGTATTTGCTGTGACACAGTGTTAAACTAGCAAATTGTAGCCACCTCAGGAGAAATAACTTTTTGACAACACAATGATTAGACAATGCTACTGTAACTGCAGTCTCCCACAGTTGTAGTTCATCCTCCTCTGTGGTGAGTGATTTTGATACTGTCCTTTGTATACTGTATTACTACATTGGTAGGATGTTTGGGGCCAGCTGTGTATGTGTCTTTTACCATCATACTGTGTATACTACTCTTCAACTTTATACATGATGTGTAGCTGTACAGTGCTATTGTGTACTTCAACCAGTTTTTAGCATAAACATCCAGCTAACAAGCAGTGGTGATTTCATCCATGCAACTGTGCACTAATCCAGCTAATAAACAATGGTGATGTCATCCATTCAAATATGCATTGTCACAGTGTACCAAAATATGTCACCTGGCACTTGCAATTAAGGCACTAATCTGCAGCCTGTGACTTTAGGTAGTATGTTCAAATCCATTCATTAATGGTCAGACTATGTTGTGGCACTCTTACTGTGACTGTACGTGTCACTAACATTGATATCAAAGACATCTGCTGTGTGTGCATAGAGACGTCGATTCCTCTTACAAATGATATTTTTTCACATAGCAATGTTTTTATTCAGAGTAATGATGTCACATGATTACATTTTACTTACATAGTATAAGTAGTAAGCATTGTCCTACTTCATGAGGAAATGAGACAACATTTACAGGCGCATATGTCCCTTGCAGCAATAACATGATGCAATGCCTTGAAATACCAGCATATCTCACAACTGTAGTGTCATGTCTGCTGTGATCCATTCATTCTCTACAATATCATGCATTTTATGCTGTCTAATGCTCAGGTGTTCAACAATTACATTCAGTGACTGTTAGCTTTGTGTGGCCTTCTACAATAATGCCTGAATACCCTTCACCACATTTATAATGTGTACATTTACAGTAGAAGAGGCTTTCCCATGTCTTTTATATCAAAGTGATTGTTTACAACATTTACATATGATGTAATAGGTTAGCATAGGTGGAGTGTCACACGTGTGTTAAGACTTCCACTGTAGTGCTTATTGTTCTTCCGCATGTCATTAGTTGGTAGATTTACATAGCTTGATGTTCAATTCATGAAAATTTCAACATAATATGAATGGACTGACATTAAACAAACATCACTGTATCTTGTTCTTCATATACATTTTTATGTTGGACAATGATATTTAATCATAGATTGTGACTGCAGGGCAGTGAAAAAGTTATTAGGGGCATGTTGTGCTGTGACTGCTCCTGAGGCACGTGCATTGAGTACTGGCTTATATAGCATGCCTTTACAGATAGAATGTAGTTAAGTTGTGAGATAGTGTGTATACTATGTGTTGGAAACAGCTTCCGTTTAGGTCTATAGGTTGATAGGTGCTTACTAGGCTAACAAACACACAAACCTTTTTAAGGCTAGCCATGCATCCAAAATCTCTAACAAGTAATGGTATCCCTGATAATTGTAAGCAGGAGCTCGGGAGATGAAACGTTTACAAGCAGGGGTCTGGGAGATAAAACATTTACAGGCTGACTGCATCCATGAGTGACATAGGAACCAAACCAAGTTCCTGTTCCCATCCAGTTGTCCAAGATACACTTGACTTGGGTTATGGAGAAACCCTTCTTCAGATGAATGGGGAGTCTGTTCCAAAGAAGGGGTAGTCATTGGGATGCATACTTGTGTCTCCAGCAGGTTTTATTAATATCACAGGGAAGGTTAAGTCTTTAGAATGGGTAATTCTGTTGAAGTTTGTTTTGCAGATATGCAGGAGGTTCATCCGGCTGGGTTCTGACAATGACTTGTATGTTAGGCATAAATTTCCCTCATCACCCTGTAGGAGACAGAATAAAGGGGTAGGGCCTTAATATGGTCTTTATAGGACATGTTACATACTGTACAGCCTGTATTATTTTAGTGAGGAACTTATGTGGACATTTCTGTTGTTGGATATGACTGGCTAGGTGCATAACAAAGGGGCACTCTGCTCAAAGACAGGTCTGATGAATGCTGGATACAGTGGAACAATGACTTCCTTGTCAAAGAAGCATTGATATTATACTGCAAACTTTCATATGGACAGTAACATATATAGCTCCTTTTCAGCATTATGATTAAATCAGATTGTTCAAATTATATTTTAACTCCTTCCTTTGTTCAAATTATATTTGTAACTCCTTCCTTACTGCACACATTGATATCAGCTATTTCTGAAAATTTGCATTGCTATCTCCTGTAGCACATGCAGTTAATACAGAAGTCTGTAGAGAGGCCACTATCAAAAGCAGGGGTTTGAACCTGACAACATTTGATTGTCAAACAACTGTGTTGGATGGCAGTAGCTTACACACAGACAACAATTATGTCAGTGGGTCACTTTTTATGGGTATTGTCCTAAAAGTTAGGGCATCCATCCCTCTTATGATAAGAAATTAGTGTAAGTCCTTCAAGGGTGTTTTTCATGAGACAGCTAATATGTGTATTTTTGTAGCAAATGTAATTGCTATTCATCTTTCTGATATCTGTCCTGGCATGTAATTAAAAATGACATGATGTGAATGTTTATTGTGTCATTCATTGCTCACAGGCATTAACTATTTCCAAAATAATTATGCTTTGTATTGCATGTCTTCATCCAAACATTTTTTATTACTGCAATTACCACAATTATTTTTGTCATCCTATACAGGTTAATGACAGATGAAGGCGTCCATAAAATTTCTTATTTTATTGCATGCTGCCAGACAATCAGAAAGTGTGACTGGTCTTCCATTACAACACTTTCTTGTATGTCGCTGCTGTAGAATTTCAGCTATGTTACTGGTTCCTATAATTCCATGTGAGCATGCTCAGTATAATAGTGTCAAGATGTGTGCAAATTACCAAAGAAAAACTTGCAATCAAGAAATGTCATTTAATATGTATTGTCATTTATTACTTTTGTATGTTGAGTTATATAACCATTTAGCATTTACATGACTATACAACACTTGCTTGTCTATTACATGTTTATAGGTGATAAACCCCTTCCATTTGAGTACCATTAATGTTTATTTACAAAAACATGCCCATTTCTGATGTGCATGGCATGATAGCTATAAGATTAATTTGTTCCTGTATATACGTGGTTAGGTGGAGAATACAGCAGTGGTGTGGGCTTGCTTACATATATTCCCTATAAGTACATCTCAGAGGCAATAACTGCAGTCTATGCATTCATCCCATAATGTATCTTCTCTCATTGCTAATCATTATCTGAACTCAGCAATTTATTTACGTGTATATCACTTTAACTACTCGTTGTTATACTGGTGCTTTATATCGCTCTCACATCTTTTGTAGCATGTACATTTTTATGTGCATAAGTTGTGTAATATCATTGGCAATAATTACCTTTACATCAATATGGCAGGATTTATGTTAGAAATGTTTCTTTGACACTTTAATACATTTTCCTGCAGTATCAGAGTGAACTATTACCATTTCCCCTCCCCTCTTATTACTTCTGCAGTACAACCATTGTTATTTGTGTACAGTTCTCCCATTTTACTACCCCTCCTTCATCATTTTTTCACTGTACTTACCCTTTAGTATTTCTGGGCTACAGTGCATGCTCGTATATTACGTATGCCTGTAGGCAAGCCATTTTGTTTACATTCTGTGTTTGTGCTTGCAAGCACCTTTCCATGGCAGGGAAGACTATTGCTGTCTACAAAAAGGTGCTTTCAAATGTGTGGGTACGATGAGCAGCAGGGATATTAGATTAGCACTGCTGCTCATCACGGTGAAATGCTTAAATCATATAGGCTTAGCATGAAGCCCACATGATCATTAATGAATCCCAGGGATAGTGTTTTACTAATCAATTAAACAGTAAACAATTTAAACATTTATCCAGTAAGACAGGCCTTACAGAATACTCAATGAAAAAATGATTATAAAATGTAGGACCAGTTCATTTTTCTGTATTAAGCCTTAATGGTCCTGAAGTACCATACTTTGGATTATTGATCTTTACAGTTTTCAGTGGCAAGAGTTTTACATTATCAGCCCTTACTATTAGTGTAATCTTGCATCACTGCATGTCTGATCGAAATAATATTTCGTAATAAGAAGCATTAAGATGAGCAGATACTGCATTAATTTATAATGCAGCTCTTCCTTCCATTCTATCGTCTTGAAACTTAAATTTAATATTACAAACAATTGTTTTCAGCATATGGCTGGAAAGAAGAGATACCACAGCACATAGTATATACTACATTACTGGTATAATGATCACATTTATAATTCTGATAATATGCATAATAATTAATGGTCCAAACTTACCTCTTTGCAGTTGATAAGCTTTACAATATCCACATGCAAACATTCCCCTGCCACTGCTTTGTGTGTCCAGTTCTAACCAGCTTTCTACCTATCATATATACATTTATTGCCATGTTATGCCAACATATAATATAAACATGCTGTGTGGAGTGTGCATGTTCTCCTTTCCTCCGGTAACATTCCAAAGACATGCATCTGGAGCTTTTCTCCCCGGGCTTCCACTGAAAACAGGCTCTGTGGAACCTTGTCGGACATTCCCGGTCAACAAATGTTAAATAAATAAATAAAAAAAAATAATGTTCTTTGAATGCTTATTAGTTAAACTAGCATATGACTGTAGTTTATACCAGTATTAAATACAATGCATCTAAAAGCAGGAGAAAATTCACTAGAGGTAGTCACCACTAAAAATATACCTAAAGGCTCCTGCTACATGATAATAACACCACACCAACTGTCCAACTATTGTTACAAGTCTTACTTACCACTTTATCAAGACAATACTGTAAAATGTGTTCAGTATACCTCTTCTGCAATACCTAGCAAAATCTGTGGCACATTATCCCAAACACCTGCCACCTGAGTACTATTCCTTTGTTTATGCAGAAAGTCCCAAATGGTAAGGCAGTAAATAGGTATGGGTAATGCAAACTATCTGCAGCCAAATAAAACTAGTGGCTGTTGTTTTGTTTGAGGTTATAGCATCATATCTGTGTTGACCTATTTTGGCAATCAGTTTGACATCTAAAAATGGATTAAAAGAACCACATTCCGATTTGATAAATTATGCTCCCAAATTGTTATTCTATATCAGAGCAAAAATAATTCAAATTGGGAATTAGAGCCCTGACAAATAAATACAAAAAAATCACTTATATGTCATCTATAATGGACTGCTCCTGGAATTCATAAGGGTTACCATGAGTGGTGGACAGGTGGTTAATCTACATGGAAAGCCTTTCTGATTCTGAGACTTGCTAAGACTGTGATTTTCTGTAAACAGAAAAATTACAGTGGATAACAAGGCAAAAAAAAAACTGTGGTCACCCATTGCAGTCAATGGGAGAGATCATATTAAAGGTACATGGAGCAAAGTACAGTGATACTGCAGTGGTGGTGGTGGTGGTGGGGACCAGGAAAGAGTTTATGTATTGTGTAGTGCTTGTGTGCATGTTTGCAGGGTATGAATGGAATCATATGAGTGTGTGTGTGTGTGTGTGTGTGTGTGTGTGTGTGTGTGTGTGTGTGTGTGTGTGTGTGTGTGTGTGTGTGTGTGTGTGTGTGTGTGTGTGTGTTTGTGTGAGTGTGTGTGTGAATGTGTGAATGTGTGTATGTCAGGGTGGTCAGAGATGAGAGGTTAGGTAGGAGGCAGCAAGGGTGGATGGCTGAGTGTGCCCAAGAGTCCAGTTGGGTTTGGGAGGGGTGGTATGATGACAAGTGGATATTTTTGGCAGTATGGTAATGTCTGTGAGTGTTTGTGTGTTTATGTGTGTAGGGTGTTTGTGAGTGGGTTGTCTCCTCCAACATGATGCATGGACCACAAAAGGAAATTACCATCAGAAAGTATTTGTTAGCATGGGCAATAATTAAATCAGCTCAGATACATGTAAAGATTTGGAGGTATGCAAATTAGTCAATTATGAGGTGTTCATCACTGCAGTTAAAGATATCATTTAATCAATTTTTCCATGATTCAGTATACTGTCCTGCCAGGATGAGGCACTTTACATTGCCACAGCCACTTTCTCTGTATGACATCCTACATGCTCAGTTAAAAAATTAAATATTTGCATAAATTGGGTCAAAAAGAGCATGCATGCATGCACACCTATACCTAACTTTTTTTTAACATTTTACATCAATAAAAAACTTAATAACATATACTTTTAAGATGGGAGCCAACAAAATTCCTTTCTTAGATGTAATACTTCCACAGTAGATTTGTCAGGGTTGCTATGTTAATCAATCATATCCTTATGGATCTTGGGCAACAGGTGAGCATGATCATTAATTTGTAACAGCTCCACATATCTTTAATTGAAGAAGCCAAGATCCCTACCTTGATAATGGAACTCATATAGCTGCTGATTAAAATGCATGTGTGGACCTCTAAGAAGCAATAAATAACCTGGAGTCAATACAAAATATTAACACATATTAACATATATTTACATAATATCCATGATTCAAAATCACCACATTGCCCCCTTTATCCATAGTGCAAACTATAAACTGTTTCCTAAATGTTTGGACCCCATTCAAGCTTCCCCTTTAGCATATATTAAATTATAATTGCTAGGCTGTTAAAAAACTGAGCCAATGCCTCCTGTATCTGTGCCTTAACACATTATCATAAACAATTATACTAGATCAAAATTTGTATGGTTTAAATGAACTGTGCAGTTTAATATCTGGAACTTCTTTTCTAGTATGAACTGGTACAGTAAAACCAAGTCAGTTTGTTTGTCTTTCGCTTTTCCCGGTAAGGGGTCGCCACATCGGAACTCCGGTCTGCTAATGATTGGCAGTAGATTTTTACGAAACGCCGAGGTGCCAGCTCGACACCCAACCTTCAATGAAGGCATGCCCATTTACTCACACATGTCTTTTGAATGCTACCCAACAGCAGGGAGGACATGCAGACTCCACACAGAAGGCACTCACAAGCCAAACCAAGAATCGAATGGGAGAACCTCTTGCTGTGAGGTAACAACGCTACCGCCGTACCACCACGGCATAATAAAACCAAGTCAGTGTTGTATTCTAATGAAATGTTTTAAGAGTTATTCATTGATGTATTCCATAATTCATGATCAGTATTAAGAACATCATTAGTGGGTGTTTCATTTACAAATAACAGAGTCTTCTTTTGAATATTGCCAAAAAGATCTTAACTGTAGTACACAGCATAATATTTTGCATTTAGAATAATTTTCTTTACAGAAGTATTCCAAGTGGACACAGAATTAAGCCCATTTTAGCCTCAGGAATATGACAACAAGATAAGTTAATAGTAGTCTAATCTATAAATTTACTTTCTTGCTTGTTTGGAATTGCGATGATCAAAAGATTCTGGTCCTATATGAAGACGCTGCTGGTGTGCAGATGAAAACAAATTATTGTCTGAAACACGCAAACTGTTGGATGAGACAGTAGCTGACCATTTCTAGTAATGTTGTCAAAAGAAACAATCAGGGAGTTTTAGTAATTATAATTATGTGTAGCTGTTCTACTGAAACTGAAACCATTGACTTTTGACATCTCTGACAATCGGCAAGATAACACCACGGGGAGAATATCCCAAGTTGCAAGATCCTTTTTATATACTTTTGCAGATTTTGCTGCTATTTTTTTCTTATTTAATAAGTTCTTGCTCATTTTTTTTCTAAATCCTAATAAATAATTGCCATAAGCTCCTTAAAGAGATTATTATGGACTGCTTACTTAATTTGCTGTCACAGGTCTACTTCTAATAATCGAAAGACCACTTACCCGAAGACGACTATACTGAGATAACAATACTGAACTGTTAATTTACTGAACTATCACACTACTGAATTTTTTTAACAGGGTAAGTATGCACTTGGCCAACATGGGGAAATGTGCCCTTTTCCACACTGAAGTGTGATTCCAGAGTTGGCATATTTAGTTAGGGTGGTGTGGGGTAACCCCCCCCACCTGGGTGGGTTTGACATACTGCTATTTGTTTCTTCATTCAATGTCAGAGTGAAACATGACTCTCAAGAACATCTCTGGATTTTGTAATTCCTCAGCTATAACCAGGAAAATCTCAGTGATAATTTATTAAACCAATCTCTGTTTTCAGACACATGCATACCTGTATATGTTACTTTTTCAGATCACATAGCCAGCCTTTATTGCATAACCTTGAGGCATTTATAAATTGCCTGATAATATGTAACTGTCACTACAATATGGACTAGAGAAGGAACAGGACACCAACATATACTGAGTTCTGTTTTTTTTAGCACAATCTTAATAACAAAAACATCAGTATGCATTTTAATGGTGCAGTCTTTGCATTATTAAATTTGAGCTACTACAATAATAGAGTGCATTTGAAAAAAAAAGCTAAAATTATACAAAATGACATAGGTTATCCAATAATGCATCCCCACCAAACTGAGTGAGGCACTGCTGTTTGAAAAATACTTGATTGTTAGAATTAATGTGTTGTGCTACAATGAAAGAAGCTGGAAGGCATTTAATGCAAGATACTAGATTTATGATAAAGCACTCTTTATATTATTAAATGTTGGATATTATTGAATTGTCATGTATGTGAAGAAATTATTTGGTCCAAGATATTCCTGTGAATATTGTGGGAGTGGGCAATAGTCATATAGGGAGCCAAAACTTGCACAGAAACGTTAAATTTCACCTCTGACTGTTTTGATCAGCAAAAGGCTACAAAATCATATCCACAGTACAGAAAGATCTTTAGAGGGACAGCTTGTATAGAAAGTCACCCATCAAAAGCCATTTCAGGGCAGTAACTTGCACATTACAGATGTCCAGTATATTTTGTGCTTTATGTAAACAACTACACATGTCATCTAATGTTGACTGACAGATGTTCTCTGGCCACTTCAGAAAAGCATCTGTTAACTTGAAATTATTGCTGAGGTACACATTTTTAAAAATATACACTACTTCCTTTATACTGTAGTTGGAAAAGGAAGTGGTACGTCGGTATCAAGTTTTGTATATGTTAAGCCGCTGGATAAGAGAATGCTTTGGGATTTTGAAGGATTGACTACATACATTTTTATAGCTGCAGAGGTACAAGTGAATTTGAGCACGAGAAAATTGTTTTAAGATACAAGGTTCTGTTACGGATCTGAAGAAGCATGCAGCTCAATGTTTGGATCACAAAGTTAGAAATGTACTCTTGTAAAGTATGTTACTTATATCAAAATGTTGCTGAAATACACCAGACAAAAGAAAAACTATAATAATTCCACCCAAGAAAGAGGTTATATGCTGCTGATGAAGACACAGTATGATAAAATGATAGCTTACAAAGTTTCCAACATATATTCAGACACAATGCTTAAACACTTGAAATATTTCATAAAAAAAAAATATATATATATATATATATATATATATATATATATATATATATACATATATATATATATATATATATATATATATATATATATATATATATATATATATATATGGTTCCCATTCAGAAGCCTGAAACATCATAAGCCTGAAAATCAAAATCCTGAAACCAAAAGCCTGAAAATTCAGAATCCTGAAAACTCAAAATCCTGAAAGCCCAAAATCCTGAAAGACCAAAATCCTGAAACTCAAAATCCTGAAAACACAAATAATGCTAATATGTCACTATAAAGACACTAATATCTACCAACTGACCCTGACCCTAACCCTAACCCTAAGGTCCGTCACTATCGCACACTCACCTGACCTAACCTAACTCACTTAAACCGCCCCTAACCCCAATATTTGTCACTATTGCATACATGCCTAACCTGCTAACCTAACTCACTTAAACCGCCCCTAACCCTAACATAAAACCAACCGCACACTTACCTGACCCCAACGCATGACCTAACACCACAGGGCTAACAATAGCAAAGCCACAATGACATCAGTATGTCTATTTTGTGTTTTCAGGATTTTGAGTTTCAGGATTTTGGTCTTTCAGGATTTTGGGCTTTCAGGATTTTGAGTTTTCAGGATTCTGAATTTTCAGGCTTTTGGTTTCAGGATTTTGATTTTCAGGCTTATGATGTTTCAGGCTTCTGAATGGGAATATATATATATATATATATATATATATATATATATATATATATATATATATATATATATATATATATATATATATATATACATATATATATATATATATATATATATATATATATATATATATATATATATATATATATTTTTTTTTTTTTTTTTTGGAAAAACAAGGGGGAATGTATTTGTAAAGGGGATATTATATTAGGATCTCACATAAATGATGTGAAAAGGACACCAAGTGGTTCATGTGGTGTTATGGAACGTAGAAAATTAACAGGCTGGACTGTTTTTGCGAATTTTAGCATTGTGGCCTACACATCCTGGTCTATTTTAGGGTGTTCCACAAACAGAAAGTACATAAAAGGCATTAAAAGGGGCACAAAATATTTAACAAAATAGGCTTCAGGTTACACCATAAGCATAGCATGTTTTTGATACAAATTCAGTACCACAAATAATGTGCAGCAGAACAAAAGTGCTGGGTGTTGTCTGTCAGATCAGATTGAATGGGACAAGGTAGTCAATGGAAGTAGCACAGCAGACATTATTAACGCCACAAAATGATGCACACTGTTGCCTTTAAAGAATTAAGCATGCTACACCCTCAGATTTTTCCAGTTATTGGGGGACAAACAGTAAAGACGGTTTAAAGTAGCACTGTATCACAGCAGAGGCCCTCCAAAACACCACCTTATCTCTTTAGGACTCTGACCCAATGTATACTTTTAATGTCATCTTCCTAATATTCTTTGAAATTTATTTGGAGCAGACTATCCTTATGCTTTTTGCCAACAAGGTGTTTTAGATAGTCAGGGGACTAGAAGAGCTGACATCTATAGCTTTGAATTTTATACTGCAATAATAATTATTACTGAGCAACAGATCAAGCAGTACATTAATATAGTTCCAGCTTCTCTGTACAGTAAACCTTGACCATATACAGAACATTGATGTTCTACTGAAGCACTCTGCAATGCTTTTACTTCAGTATCTGTCAGAAAAATGTTGTATAAGTCCTAATAAACCCTTCAATTAGTTATTTAGAAACTTTGTACCCTGACCTGCTTGCAATTTCTGAGGACTACAAGCACATTCAAAAAGTTAATTACATGCTTAAAGCAGTAACTTTCTAGATGTATCATTCAAAGGCACTACCATGCATATTTGGACAGCACATCAATACATGTCAGTCAGTACTTAAACCCTTTATTCTGCCTGGCACAGTGACTCATGTCTACTAAATCAGCCTGCCATTATCAATGTCTGTGACAATGACAGCATTTATTTTAAACCAGACCTCTGTGGGTTTGTATAGTGAAAATGAGTACTGCATTGTAAGCCATTCAGCAATCCTTCTGCTACTGACCTCTTTGCGGGAGTGTTGAAATAAGCTGAGGTAAATGTAACGATCTCTCAGAAGAAAATGAAAGCCTGTCATTGCTATTTCAAGCAAAACATGCAGCGTGTGAGCTGTGTGAAGCTGTATAAGAATCAGCAGTCATTTTTTGTGAAACGTATTACTGCTTTTAAATTGATTTCAGGTGCACACACACACACACACACACACACACACACACACACACACACAGATTAAAGATTGCCACTTCCTTTAAACAATTATTGCTATAAGCAAGCTACAACTTTCT
>NC_056729.1:705544350-705581850 GCF_019279795.1 Protopterus annectens
CAGAGTTGTATTTTCTACTTTCCAAGCATGACTACTAATATTCAGCAACAAGCAATCCAATTATAAAAATGTAAAAAAAAAAAGTAAAATAATAAAAATTGACATCTGTTCTAGTCACTGCATTTTGTTCACTTCTCTGTAGGCCATATATTGTTGAAGTTCTTTTGCCTGTTTTGACTGTGATCACTGAATAAACATCCTTAAATAACAAATAATAAAAAAAAAAGTTTGTTCCTTTTAATGGTTTTCACTATCAGCTGTAGTCCAACTGATTCAACAAACTTAGCTGCTATAGAGATGTGTTCAGTGGCAGATAGCCACCAACTTGCCAGCACAAATAAATCACTTCTAACTCAAGTACATTTCTGCTTAGGAGGTATAATGTTGTAGGTGTTGGCATGCAAAAATAGAAGACATTGTTTTCATTCTGGATATACATGGGTCATTATAACCCCTTCAAAGTGTTTGCACTGCATGGATTATTTGCAAATTGTTTTACTTGCAGCATCATAGTCTTATGAGAGAACTGTATGAATCATTATTTTATTCTGCAGTACCATCACAATAACTGCTGATATTGCTGCTCTGGCAAGCATTTAACATTTTTTACCTTATTTTATATTAGGGGAGTTTATTGTTTGCAAATTTATATTCACTTTTTATATTTCTTTCTTTTTCTGATAACATTGTTTCTCTTCATCAGTAAATACAGAAATTGCAGTGATAGTTTGCCCCCATTACTTGTAAACAGCAATAGAAGGAAGTACAGTGTTAAGATCAGAAAGCATAATGGGAGGGGGGGCTGGTTTGGAAGGAGGTCAGTGAGAAGAAAGGAAAGGACAGAAATTGGAGAGACGGAAACATAAAGGAAAGATAGGTAAGATATGACTGAAGGCTCTTTTGAGAGAATTGCATCAGCAGAAATTAAGATACAATAGTTTGCCTCAGAAAAGTATGAAAATATATTTTTTATATTTGCATTAATATTTCAGCATCAACAACAGAATGAAAGGAGTGCTATATAGCAGATTCAAGTAGGGTGAAAGAAAGTCACACTGGATAATGTGAGATGAATAAAAAAAATTGTGCTTAGTAGTGGGTATTCAAATGTGCATATCCATACCATCTTGGGCCATAACTCATATAATGAGTTAGTTTCCCATGACTCTTACTCACAGCAAGCAACATGTGGGAGAAAGTAATTAAATGAATCAACCTTGAGTGAACATAAATGCAGATGTGACTTGTTCTTAAATCTAAGTGGTTTGGCTGGCTACAATCAACTGTATTAGAAGCTGAAGTTAAGTACAAACTTGCAGTTTTAAAGATAGTACTGCATTTTATTTTTCTGTCTATTTAATTGTTTAACTTAATTTTGCCAGACTGAAATATTTTTTTGCCTGAATGAATTATTTTATATATTTTCTGGAATTGCTTTCTGTTCTCATCTGTCCTGAAGCTGTTTTTTCTGTCTAAGTAATTGTTTCACTGAATATTGTGGTCTGTCTGTTCCTCTACAGTTAGAGGGGGTTATTGCAGTTCTTACTTCTTTCTTATTCGATATTTAACTCTTAGCCTAGAGGGTTTCTCTCTGCTTAAAGTGTTATCCACATAGCTGGAAATTTATTTTCTGCTCAATATCTGAGTGGTTTGGCTGGCTGCAATCAACTGTATTAGAAGCTGAAGTTAAGTAGAAATTTGCAAGATAGTACTGTATTTTATTTTTCTGTCTATTTAATTGTTTAACTTAATTTTGCCTGACTGAAATATGTTTTTGCCAGACTGACTTATTTTATATATTTTCTGGCATTGCTTTCTGTTCTCCTCTGTCTGAAACTGTTTTTTTCCTGTCTATTTAATTGTTCCACTGAATATTGTGGTCTGTCTGTCCCTCCGCAGTTAGGGGGGTTATTGCTGTTCTCACCTATTTGTTATACGATATTTAACTCTTAGCCTAGAGGGTGTCTCTCTGCTTTAAGTGTTAGCCACATAGCTGGGAATTTATTTTCTGCTCAATATCTGAGTGGTTTTGCTGGCTACAATCAACAGTATTAGAAGCTGAAGTTAAGTACAAACTTGCAGTTTTAAAAATAGTACTGTATTTTATTTTTCTGTCTATTTAATTGTTTAACTTAATTTTGCCTGACTGAAAACATGTGTTGCCTGACTGAATTATTTTATATATTTTCTGGCATTGCTTTCTGTCCTCATCTGTCCTGAAACTGTTTTTCCTCCCTCCCTCCCACCCTATTCTTGTGATGTTATAGTTGATGGCTTTGCAGTTGCCCACCCATACTGTAAATTTGTTTTGGACATCCCTCCCAGTCTAGTGTTCACTCTACTTAATAGAGAGAGAACATTTGAGAAGACCAACCCACTTCCTCTCTCCTTGCACTTTACTAAAAAATAAAATTGCACTTTATTCATCTGCTTTTACTGTATTTGTGTTTCTTCCTAATTTATTAACATATTTTTCTTTTGCCTCTTCTTAAAAATACTCAATTGTATTTATTTTGCTGCATTTATTACTACTTGGAAGTAGCCTGATTAATTTGTAACTGTTATTCTAAGCCTGTTGGTTTAAGCACTTGGGTTTCAGACCATTTGTTTTACATTAAGAAGGTTTGTGGTCTGCACTGTTGTGGCAGGAAAAGTAGCTTATATCCTTCTAAGTTGGGAATTGCTGATTGAAGGCTCAGTGTCCATTATTATAAAATTATATTAGTTCTGGTTTAAGCACTTGGGCTTCAGGCCAGTTATTTTACATTAAGAAGGTTTGGGGTCTGCACTCTTGTGGGAGGAGATGCCAGATTCTGCCTTTCTGAGCTGAGAATTTCTGGTTAAAGGCTTATTGTGTCTGCTTATTTGAACTGTTTCTTTCTGAAATTGGTGTGCCTTGTTTGCTGTAGCATATACTATATTCAGGCCAGCTGAATCTAGCTTTGTTTGTATAACTTGAGCACTAATCCAGGCCATCTTTTTTGGAGAAGGTTCCCCTGCACCCTAGTGGCAGGAGTGTGAAGTTAGAACTTACCTGATTGAAGACTGCTGAAACAGAGCTCAGTTTTGTTTTTTTTTACTGGTTAATTGAGCAATTAGTTTAAATCAGTTTGCTCGTTTTCTATTGTTATAAAAAAATTACACTTTATTCATCTGCTTTTACTGTATTTGTGTTTCTTCCTACTTTATTACTTTATTTTGCTTTTGCTGCCTGTTCTTAAAAGTACTTAATTGCATTTATTCTGATGCATTTATTACTGTTTGGTAGTAGCCTGATTAAATTATAACTGTTATTCTAAGCCTTTGGTTTAAACACTTGGGCTTCAGACCAGTTGTTTTACATTAATAAGGTTTGTGGTCTTCACTGTTGTGACAGAACAGGTAGCTTACATCCTTCTAAGTTGGGAGTTGATGATTGAAGGTTTGGTGTCTGTTATTCTAAAAGTGTATTAGTTCTGGTTTAAGCATTTGGGCTTAGGGCCAGTTATTTTATATTAAGAATTTGTGGTCTGCACTCTTGTGGGAGGAGAGGGTAGATTCTGCCTTTCTGAGCTGGGAGTTTCTGGTTAAAGGCTATTTGTGCCTGCTTATTTGAACTGTTTCTTTCTGAAGTTGGTACACCTTGCTTGCTGTAGCACAATAATAGATTCAGACCTGCTGAATCTAGCTTTGATTGTATAACTTGAGCACTAAGCCAGGCCATCTTTTTCTGTAGAAGGTTCCCCTGCACCCTAGTGGCAGAAATGTGCAGTTAGAACTTGTCTGAACAAAGACTGCTGGAACGAGGCTCAGTTTTTAGCTTTTTGTTGGATAATTGGTTAATTTGTTTAAATCAGTTTGCTCATTTGCTACGGTTATATTAAAAAAAAATACACTTTATACATCGCCGCTTAGCTAGGGTTAAAATATTCCCGGCGCCATAAAGTCTGTTCTTCAAATTGTCCCTTAGAACTAGCCATTTATTTTTAGTTTTAGCACTCAAATCTGTTTTTTGAGCTCAGCACTTGTTCAAAACTCATTGTAAACACTAAATAAGCTACAGATTACTACTGCACTCAACTTTCCTCACTTGTCTAGAGGAAAACAGTTTTTAGTACTTAATAAATAAGCACCTATCCAAGCATGTCTATGGGTCAGCTTCCAATGTTTTTTCCTGTCTACCTGATGAATCTGGGCATCTTGGGGTAATACAGCAATTGCCTCATGTACACAGACAACCCTCTCCTCCTACCACCCAACACTACAACCTGTGAGAAATGCGCGTATATGCACTTATATAGCCAAACTGGAAGCAAAGCTCTCTTCACCCAAGACTGGACTAGACAGTCAAGAGGAGAGGGTAAACACTTGCACCACACCACACCCATCACATAGTCCCTCAAAACCTACACCACCAAAACACACACATAGAAACACAAAACACACACCTACATTCATGGAGGCTCTCAATAAAAATTTGCCAAAGCAGCAGAGACCTCCGAAGCAGAAACGCAAGCAACCTCCACCCCCCAACACAACCCAAATAACACATAGCCCACAAACTCAGTCTGCCACCCAACCACAGCCCATCAGGCATAACAACGTATCCAACACTCTAGTCATAGGTGACTCTATAGTCAGGCACACTGATGTTCCACTCACCAGGCTAAACAAGGAGAAAGTTACTGTCAGCTGCCTGCCAGATGCCAGGATCTGCCACATAACGCACGCACTCAGGTCACTCCACAACAAGTACAAATATGACTCTGTCATTGTCCATGTTTGTGTGAATGACTTGAGACATACCTCCCTGGACTACATGAAAAGAGACATGGAGGAGCTCTCTGATCTTGTAGCCTAGGCAGGCATGGCCCTAGCCCTGAGTAGCATCCTGCCATCACCCAGCTTGATACCACAGTACAAGGAATGATTGACTTCAACAATTGGCTAAGCTTCTGGTGTCAATCTAGCGGATCTAGTAGCTGTCTGCCTGAGATGACATGATCGACAGACCACGATGCTTTGCCAGAGATGGCCTGCACCTGTCACCCTTGAGATTCTGGATACTGGCTAAGGCTCTTGCCCCCCCCTATAGTGCCTTTTTTAGGCAAGGTTCAAATGATAAATTCACCACCGTAACAGGTACAAGTAAGCAAAATCTGAGGGTAATGCTATTCAATGCTAGAAGTCTAAATCTCAAAATGCACTCACTCGAGGCACTCCTTAAAATGGGGAACATCGACATCTGTGTAGTGACAGAGACCTAGTTCAAAGCTCTAGAGAGAACCCCTGCATTACCAGGCTATAATTCATACCACACTTTTCGGCCACTTAACCTGGACCAAAACACTAAAGGTGGAGGCGTGTCCATTTTCATTAAGGATATCCATATCTCCAGTCTACTTGCTCAGCATAATGCATCAGAGATTATCCAAGTGCAACTAACTGTGGGCAAGACCGCAATCCAAATTGTAGCTTGCTACACAGTGGTGGCTTGTGCCATCAGGCTGCAGGACTGCAGTCCCCCCCCCCCAGCTGTGAAGAAAAGAAAATATTTTTTAAAATAAAATATTTATAAATTAATTATTTAATTATTAAATTCAATTTTACTGGCTTGCTGCAGTGCTCTAAGAGAGTCCGACTGACTCGCAAAGTCCCAGAACTCGAACTGCACATGCTCGGTGAGTTCTGTTTTTTTTTTTTTTTTAATTAGTTTCTGTAATTGTAAATCTCAACTGTTGTAAAAGCAGTCCAGATTAAGGAGAGAAGGCATCCGTGTGATGCCCAAATGTCTATGTGGTTTAACCGCACAGTAAATTGGAAGGGGACCGGACTGCCACGTCCACAGTCACATATGTGATGTGGACAGCTGGATGGCTACTGATTGGTTCTCACTCTCTTTCCAAAAAAGAGAGCGAGAAACAATCAGTAGTAGCTCAGTGCTTTGCTACTGCTGCTTTGCTGAAACAACCTTTTTACTTTTTTTTAGCTTTGTTATTATGGAGAGTTTGAGTCAGAGACAGAGTTTACTCCTAATCCTAAGATTCCTAACTTCTTCATAATCATCAGACAAAGAGAGACAGACAGTCATTCATTAAGTTTAAATTTACAGAGGTAGGTGCCCAACAAATCTGTAATGTTTATTCAATTGGCACCTAACAGTACTGACTGCGAATTGTTCCATTCATCAACAACCAGCAAGTTATCCTGTAATATGCGTGCCTTACAGTTAGGACACATGTTGGCTTGTTTTGTGCATGTATCTCAGCAGGCAGTATTCTTATACAGGTTCCTTATTGTTTTAGTACTTAAAGGATTACCAGCCCTCCCTGCTTATTAAAAGAAAATCTCTCCACAAGAGGTTCTTGTACAGAAAGATGTTGTGTTGTACTGGCGTACTTGGATGTGGAGGAAGTGATACAGCATAACAAAATGTGCCACCTTAGATGCCAGAGCAGGAGGGGGGGGCACTATCTCAATCACATCCAAGTTTAAATCTTAAATCATAAAAATTATTGACTGCATTTTTTTACTTGTGTTACTGTTCACTTTCTATGTATTAGACAAGGCTGCAGTTTTGCATTTCTTAATTGGTCACTTTATAGTCTTACTTATTTTGTGATATTTACATATATTTGACTTGATCATTTGCAATAAGTTCGGCATTTGTTGCAGTGCACTGTCCTTATATTACAAGCCACTCACTTTCTGTTATGTTTTTGTTTTCTTGGCCAGTGTATTAATATATTCTTTCCCTTTTTATGTACAAGTCTGATTAGGAAATAATTAAGCATTATAATACATTTGAAGTTGAATTTAAAATAAATAAAAATGAAACTTTCTTTGAGTAATTGTAGATTGGAAGGAAGTTCGTTTGGCAAATGTTAATTCAATTCCCTGTCAGAAACAATATTTGTATAGGCAGTAGTGCTCCTATAACATTTCTAATAAGCTGTCATCTTGCTTAAAAAACATGAAGTCATTGTTTTTCAATGGAGGGGACATTCTAGAAAGCAGTTATTGGACCAGAAATGTGCTACCATACAGATAAGCCAGTTGAAAGACAACTTAATTCTTAAGTGTGGGTTTTTCAACATTCTTGGGTTGTATATAGCTCTCAACCTTCCATCTCCAAAAATGTGTAACCCCTAGTTCTCACACTCAGGAACCAACGGACAAAATGTACAGCACTTTATACTTGCTTGCAATGTCTGCTAGAAAGCTCACAATTTGGTTAAATCCTTCGATTGCTACTTTATACTTACCAGATTTTCTTTTCATGATTTAACAGAATATAAGATTTTGGTATTCTCTGACATGGATTTGATTTCTATTAAAATATAATGAGTGTGTGACAGACCCTGTCACTGTGGAAGAGCATGGAAAATGAAATGTTTAGGACTCAGAATGAGGAATATTCCTCCCGCGGTACAGTTGAGGGGTATGAGATTGCTTTACCCACATAGACACGAGGGGGGCAAAGCACCATCTCTTACTCCACACTGTCCTTACCCTGGGTTATCCAGTTCGGAGAAACTGGAATCTGTTTCCTACAGCAAATTTTAAAAAAAAGGAAATATTTAACTGTCATTATCTGCGACGCATACCTCTCAACTACTGTGACTGACTCAGATGTGATTTTGGGCCTTAGATTTAGCCTTACTCTTCTCAGATTTATAACGTTCCTGATAAAGTCATACCCGTTTATGAGAATGCATTTTATTAAATACATAAAGTAAGCCAATGCAAAAATTCACTACCACTAGTTGTAGAAGGTCTAGTATACAAAGATCTTGTATTGTAAAAGATAACAAACTGCTCCTGTTTTTGACGCTACGCTATGATTTCTATAGGGCAGTGCTATGATTTTAATGTTATTGGCTGAAAAGTATGCTATGATATAGTCTAACAGCTCCAGTCAAGTGCCAGAATTTCTTTCATCCCTGCAATTAAATGCCAGAAAGGTAGATACACTTCTGTTAATCAACCTTACTTATAAAAAAATAACAAAATGCATGTGTCTGCAGTTCCAAAGTTGTGTAAATCAGTCAACATTTGCTCCAAATCCTAAATGTTTAAGCTCTTTATTCATCGTTAGTTTAACATTCCTACCATTCCTCCACGTAGGTCTCAGTAAATCATGGACAAATCCAAAAATAATTAGGGTCACTTCTAAAATATTAATACTATTAACTTTAGATATAGACAGAATAAGGACATGTAAATTAATAGGCGTTCTCTGAAGTGAAAGATCTATAGATCCAATTATTGTCATTTATTAAGTGCAATTCACTACCTTTTCTACAAAAGTCCCCAGTTTTAAAAGGGAATAAGAGAGACAGAGTTGACATTTGAGGCAAAATCAGCGATGCCTCTGAAAATCAGGAGCAGTTGAGAAACAGTATGTCCGTTCATGTTCAGTAGTCATCATGTTATCTAGATATAATGGGATCTTAATCTTTCATTCTTGAGGTTTCAGTTTGTGTAATTTTTTTTTATTTTTTTTATGTTACTGAGTGATCTGTGATGTATAGAAAAGTTCTGCCAAGTAATTTATTAATGTGCACAAGGAAAAAATACTGCACTAGGAACTTTTGAAATATGTTAATATTGCTGTCACATGACATTGTTATTGCACTTCCAAGACAGTTATTTGTGGATTAATGTGTTAACCAACTAAGACCACCTGGTATCTTTTTTAAGAGACGGTTCATAAACAACAGTTCATGGTAAAGTGATTTATTCCTGGCCTTATATCATGCAAGTGAAAATGGAACTCAGACTCTGACTATAGGATTAGGCTCACAAATGACTGCCTTCAAATGTGTGAGTGATCAGTTGTTATTGTTGTGTCTTTTGGCTTTTCCCGATTATGGGTCGCCACAGCGGAACTACGGTCTGCTAATGATTGGCAGTAGATTTTTACCTGCCGAGTTGCTGGCCCTGATGCACAACCTTCAACGAAGGTACGCCCATTCACGCATGTCTCCACACAGAAGACGGTCTAGCTGAGAATCGAGCAGGACAATGTCTTATTGTGAGGCGACAATGCTACTGCAGCACCAGTGAGCCCTTAATATTCCATTCTTCCATTGTCAATTCCTATTGTGTATCTGTGAACTGAAACTATTCATAAATCTGATGCTTGGATGAACCTGCATCTAGCTATGGTAGCTTTGTTCATTCATATTATTGGACACCTGCATCTTGATGAAACAAGAGCTAAAGGGAAACCAGTTTCAAAATGGAAAAGGCTGCTCATGTAGATTCTTTATCTTGTAGTCCCTTAATTAGTGAAATCAGAAATGTAGTTCCTTTATTAATTAATTAATTTATTTATTTATTTATTTACATTTGTTGACTTGGAGTGTCCGACTGGATGTAGGTCCATTTTCAGTGGAGGCCCGGGGAGAAAAGTTCCACAGTTAAAATAAACAGACAGTAGTTACATTGGATTACATAGTGATTAACAATTTAACATAGCAATTAATTACAAACATATTTACAGATGAAGAACGTAGTACATCAGTAGACAACTAGAATCTTTATCTGCTAAGTACATAACAGACATTAACAAATGTTACAATAAGAAGTTTCCATTGTATAATAAGTACTAGGCTTATGAGCATCTGAGCTTGCTATTATCAAAGTAGTTAGTGGGGTGGAAAGAAAGGTAGTGGTTGGATGGGGTGGGTGATATTAGAGTGGGAGTTGCAAGGGCATAGCCAGCATGTAGTCCCTTACTTAGTGAAATAGGGAATCCGAGTCTGATTATATAAATCTTTAAGTTGAATGTTCACTGCACTTGTTTTGGAACCTCCTTGATGGGGGAGTAAACAGAGATAAGAAGAGGGTTGCATCTTTTGAGCTGAAAGTGGCATCAAAATACTTTTTTTCTGCAGCTGAAAGAAACATTTTTCAGGTAAATACAAAGAACCGGAATTACAGCCCTAAAGCTGGGGCAGTGTAGCAAGTCTTACTCAGTGACAACATCCATTTTACCTGCCATCAAATGACTGCAGGGATGGATGAGTATATACTGTAATTTAATAGAAGACGAGCTTTGCCTGAAGAGGTCACAAATTCTTATGCTCTATGTCAGGCTTGTTGAGATTTTTTTTTTTAAGAGGCTTTCTTATCATGTTTGTCATAGATCTTCCTTAAAGTACTTGTACCTTTTGTCTATTTGATGTCATTAGATTTTAGTCTATGAATCCACAATATAGAAGAAATCAGTTCATAAGGATATCTGGATGGTGATTGTTTGGGAAATTAATGACTCTGCAGTCTTCTTTATTAATTGTCTGTGTAACAATTGTGGTGAAGTTTAGCCAGCTCCACTGAAGTACTGTATAATCCCTAAGAGTAACATTCAGTATTAACATCAGTCACAGTCCTATTTAGCTTATGTGTGTGACATAGCAGTTTCTCTTGTAATTACTTTTTTAAGTTAAACAGTTAATTTGATAACTATTTTATGCAAGTAATTATGTTTTAATATGTTGTCTTAGGAGCTGTTTTTGGTAGCATACACTTTGAAAGACACTTGTGTCTCTCTGGAACCCATGGCATCCTGAAACTGTTACTGTTTAGTTTATTGCCTATGACTGATTATTTACAAACACATATATTCTTTTATCTAAGTCTGTTTTGTGTGTGTGTGTGTGTGTGTGTGTGTGTGTGTGTGTGTGTGTGTGTGTGTGTGTGTGTGTGTGTGTGTGTGTGTGTGTGTGTGTGTGTGTAGTTTGTACAGATTTTTGCATTGTATTTTTGGTCTGTTTTCCATAAAATTGTGGTTTTCTGGCAAATTAGTGGCAAATCATTAAAGATTGAAGTTAGAAAATAATGATGGACATTTGAGTTTCAGATTTCATACCCTTCAGAAAATTAATACTAATGCAAGACCTACTATTTTATTAACGTTCTAAGTTTGTAAGAGCAATATTTAAAAAATGTTCTTATTTTTGGGCCTTTGTCCCACTTTTATTTATGGCTTTGTCCAGATTTCTTGCTCTGAGGTGAAGAGTATGACAAATGTGTCAGGGTCTTCACCATCAGCGAGAGACATTTCAAATTGTGACATACTTGTTGCACCCCACTCCCCCATGTAGTGACTCTGGATATGTCCAAGAAAAGCAAGGAGCAGTTATGCAGTGTAAGTGTGCAGAGTATCCCCCCATCCAAGGTAGACACAAGTACTACAGTGGCTTTTCATCTGTCCTTCATTTTGCAGAATGTTCTGCTTTTCTGTCATATTTTTATGTTGTTGATTTATGCTTCTTCTCATTCAGAAAATGCATGTTGTTGCAATGCCTGTTGCTCTGTGTTTAAGTAGCAATGCTTTAATGACC
Source organism: Protopterus annectens (assembly GCF_019279795.1). NCBI lineage: Eukaryota > Metazoa > Chordata > Ceratodontiformes > Protopteridae > Protopterus > Protopterus annectens. The sequence continues at coordinate 705,555,681 of NC_056729.1, forward strand.
ATCAGGTAAGCATGTCTGAGACTGTAAGATACAAGTAAGCTTTAATAAGCATACTGTTAAAGAATTGCCAACACTGAAAGCCTTTTTGTTGCTGCCATGCAGAGGATATTTACATAACTAGATAGCATATAAGCCTTAGGTATTGAAATGCATATGACAGCATTTGTAATAAAGGACAGGATTACAGTATTTTCAGAAGCTTTTACATTTGTTGGAGACTTGCAATTGTCTTTGCAGGCTTTACCCATAAACTAAACAAAATGCCAATCTATCATGTGTGGTCCGTAACCTGTGCATTAATCCTTTAAGCAAGTTATCTTGAGCTTGTTTCTTGTTTGCTATTCATTTTTTACTTTGATCATGTTTTCCCCATCAAACAAGTACATAGTTGTTGTTAGGCAGCAAGTCTTTTTTGGATAAGAAAAAAATTTACAAGTGGGGGGTATTACAGAGATTGCTACTTTCAGCATGTTACCTGGTACGTTTATAAAGTTGAATATAAATTATAATTAGAACTGCAGTGTACGGAGAAGTGGTTTGAGTTGAGTGCTCTTGTTTTTTTTTATACTTGATTTTGACTGGCATTCCAGTAATGTATTTAAAAATTAATTTATTTTTTCATGCCTCACAATCTTTTTGTTTCCATCTAGATATTAAGTAAGCTGTCATGTAGCCAATGCACTGAAATATTTTTTTTCTACTACACTTAATTTTGTCTTGATTGGACTCTCATAATGACAGTTTAATTAAATACGCTGCCCTGGGTGCCAAAGTCCCAGTTTCTGCAGTTTTTACCATAACTCCACCCCACTCTAGTTGGCCACTCCTTACCATTTGCCCCACCCATTCAGCTGTCTCCTGCAGCCCCCCCTTGATTTGAAGCCACAAGCCGCCACTGTTGCTACAGATCCCCCACCATGCCCCAGGATTCCCACTCCTCATTTCTTGATACACTGGAAAATATTAGAGTACAACCCAACACCCTAATAATGGGTGATTTCAACTACCCCACTATTAACTGGGAAAACTACTCATGTACCAACTCTTTTGCTCAACGTTTTCTGGAATTCATAAATTCCAATGCCTTCGATCAACTTATGCACACCCCTACCAGGGGCAGCAATATCCTAGACCTGGTCATTACCAACATGGGCGATCGGTGTTCCACACCAGAGGTCAAATCCTTGGTCAGATCCGACCACAAGCTAATGACCCTAGACATCCACATCTCGCCACCACCCCCATTAGGGAAACCACCGTAAAATATTTCTCCAAAGCCAACTTCACACTTCTTAAGACAGAACTGGCAAACTTCACGATATCCATCCAGATGGACAATAGAAGTACGACTGCTGAATCCTACACAAATGCACATTATAAGCACTTACACGAGTGCATGGATCATGCTATCCCTAACAAAAACCATGATACTATTCTACAAAAAAAGGAAGCCAATCTGTTGGTCCCCTGCCATAAACAAACTGTACAACAGAAGAAACAAACTGCTGCAAAAAAGAATAAAATCCCATGATTGGAGGAACTCCCTGGCCAGCCTCAGTAAGAAACTGAGATCCCTCATAAAATCCTCCAAAGCTAGTTACGAAAACAAAATCGACACTGTTTCTAAGACAGCCACAAAGCATGTTATAGCTATGTTGAGAATCTCAATAGCAACACTCAGATCTGCTCTGAATTACAGTACAATGGCGATAAATATACAGAGCCAATTGATATTGCCAACGTCCAGGCAGATAGCTTCAGTGCTAACTTTACTCCCATCTAACCCCCTAAAGGGCCCATTTCAATACCAGAAGAATGCAAAGTTCCTGTAATCACAGCTGCATAGGTAAAAAAAAACACTCTCCAAAGCCAAGAACACAGCATCCATGGGACCTATCAACATTCCTGTCTGCGTTCTACATGAACTAGAATGCACTGGCACCCCACCTAAGTACCATGTTCAATCATAGCCTCACTTCAGGTTTTGTCCCCACTAAATGGCACACAGGGGTGGTTATCCCACTCCACAAAGGGGGATTCACCACAGACCCTGGAAACTACTGCCCCATTAGCCTGATGTGCCTGGTCTGCAAGGCCATGGAACATATCATCATGGAACTTATAAACAAAGACATTGGTAATCTCCAAACTCTGGACCCCACCCAGTTTGGGTTTGTAAAAGGCATATCATGTCTCCTAAACCTGATGGACTTCTTTGAAGCAGTCACCAAAGTCATAGATGAGGGTAAGGTGATTCACACAACCTATCTAGGTCTCGCCAAGGCATTTGACACCTTCCCCCACTCTGAAATTATAGATAAACTCACTAAACTAGGTATAAATCCCTATGTCACAAGATGGGTTGCCAACTAGCTCACTGACAGATTCCACACTGTGAAAGTAGCAGACTCCAAATCTGACTTCAGACCAGTGACAAATGGAGTACGACAGGGTTCAGTCCTGGGTCCCCTCCTTTTTGTTATTTATTTCTCTGAAGTATAGGCTAACACAGAAGGTCTTTGGCTAATGAAGTTTGCAGATGACTGCAAACTAGGAGCCATAATTGAAACTCCTAACGATGTGGACATCCTACAAAAGGGCCTCATTGAAACAGATGGCTGGTGTCAAAGCCATGGCCTCAAGCTCAATGCCAAAAAGTGCATTGTCATCCCTTTGGTAAAAACTGTGTACCCATGAACTACCAAATAGGCGGTAGTCTACTTAACACCAAAACTATGAAAAGAGACCTTGGGGCATAGATGGACAGTAATCTCTCCTTTGATAATCACATCACCACAGTAGTCAGGAAATCCTTCTACATGGCACACCTCTTCACAAAAGGTTTCTCATCCAGGAAAAAAGAGGTAATTGTTCCTGTGTACTCATCACTCATTAGACCCATTATAGAGTACAATGCCCCTTTTGGTATGCACCTCACAAAACATCTACAATAACTGGAAAGGCCGCAGAAATACCTCACAAAGAGGATTACTGGCCTCATACAGATGCCATACGCAGACTGTCTCATAAAACTCCAACTTTACTCCGTTGCATATCACCAACTCAGAGGTGATCTCTGCCTAACATACAAAGCTATGTCAAACCCAGAGCTGTAGTACATGCTCCACTTAAAGAAATCCCAATCCCTCCATGCTACATGCTCTAGGGACCTAAACATTGTCACTACTGTGATGACCATGCCCTGGCCCAGCAATCAAGGAGCCTCAATCCTCACCACTAACACCAGGGAGGTAATTTCATAGAAGAGAAAAGGATAACTAATGCATACAGTGAAGTACAATTTCCCTTAAGTGCACACAGAGATCACAGTCAGTCTAAGGCTCCCCATATTACATCAACCAGGTCCCCAATAAGACTCTCCACTGGCACAGCTATAGGGTCCAGGTCTCAGCCTAACTGGGCAAGCTAAAACCTCCAGTATCCTCTCTGTCCAACCAGTGCTTCGTGTCCTGCCAAGTAGCTGACACAACACACACACACTTTGAGTTAAGTATTTATACTTCACAGACACTCCTGGGAAAGGCTGACACAGATTCTCTAGCTGTGCCCCTTTACCTAGACTATATGGTAGTAATTACTGCCACCACCAAGTTAATAATATCAGCTACTAAAAGGCCCTTAAAAGGGTGTCCAATTATTACTGTGCAATATTATTATCCAGTGGTAATGTCACTATACAGTCTAAGGCTTATCAGAGTGGCCTATAACAATAAACTCTATATAAATATGCAAAGTACTTCATAGCTTATCTCTACACAAACCAGCCACAGGTAGAAGGTTTTAAAAATATTTAATAATAAATAATTAAAACACAAGACAAAACTACTATACCAGAGAGATCTAAGAGTTCAGAGATCACACAGGAACTTAAAATAATACTGTAGGACAGGTCTGATTTCAAAGAAAAATACCTAAGTAATCCTTACTAGCTTTCACTATTCCTACAAGAAATTACAGTGCTAGAAACTTACATGTGACATACGCAGAGTGCTGGTATGGATATCAAGATCAAACATACTTTTTGTCTCTTGTGAGAAATAGTATTTAAACATTACCAACAAACATGTCTCTGGGTCCTCCCCAGGTTACATCATTTTTGGCATTTAGGTTTTCCCAGTATTCATATTGCATGATCTTGACACCTGCTCTGAATTCCCAGGCTAATAGAAACTCCATTTACATTATTTAGCAAGCTAACACCTGCACAGGAGAACAACACTAAAAAGCATTTCACATATACACTCTAGCAATTAGTCCTTAGTTAACACAATAGACAGAATGTCTTCAACCAGCCTGACCAGAACTGACTTTAAAGATCAAAGAATGTCATAAAATCATTTCAATTTCAAAAGACAAAATTGAAAGGCTTGACTTAGCTTTTCTTTACAGCAAGGGGGTAACGTTGTAACAATCTTGAAGTTCACATTTTACAGTGTTTTCTTTACACTCAAGAAACATGCCTGTATTTTACATTTATTATCAAGAAAACATGTCTGTATTTTACATATATTTACAAATGCCAGAATAAGATATCAAATTCTATTTGACTAGGCTGGGAGCCTTCGCCCATCTCTCCCCAATCGTCACATCTCTTCCCCCCCGGGAACTCAAGCAAGTTTTTCAAGTGCCACTTGAGAGTGTCAGGTCTATCTGGATGTACCTCACCCCATTCCCTGTCCTGAGAGCCCATCTGCATTGACATTGCTACTCCCACTGTGGTGCTGCACTGACATATCATATGCTTGCAACCCCAGACTCCATCTCAGCAACTTAACATTTTGCTGCATGGCTCTGTTTAACCATGTTAGAGGATTGTGATCTGTCATCACAGTGAATTTTCTTCCATACAGATAAGGCTGAAGTTTCTGTAGTGCCCACACCACTATGGCTAGACATTCCTTTTCTACCGCTGCATAGCATTCCTCCCTGGGTTGGAGCCTATGACTGAGATAAACCACTGGGTGCTCTTCTCCCTCTGAAGAAATCTGGCTAAGTACAGCCCCCACCCCATAGTTTGAAGCATCCACCTGCACAACAAAGTATTTGCTGTAGTCTGGAATGGCTAACACAGGGGGGTCCTCCCAAAGCTTCCTTAAGCTTCTGAAATGCCTGCTCACATGTTGGGGCCCACACTACCTTATCTGACCTGTTCTTCCTTGTCAGGTCTGTGAGGGGAGCAGCTATGGTACTATAATTGGGAACAAACTTGCTGTAGTACCCTGCTGTCCCCAAGAATGCCTTCACCTGCTTTTTGGTAACAGGTGCAGGCCATGCCTGAATAACTACCACTTTGGCAAGTTCTGGCCTTATCTTACCACTCCCTACTCTATGTCCTAGGTAGGAGACCTCTGCCATACCCACCTGACATTTGCTCGGCTTAATGGTCAACCCTGCCCTCTGTAGTCTGCCCAGCACCTCCCTGACATGCTGAAGGTGCTCTTGCCAGGAATGGCCATAGATAGTAATATCATCCATGTAAGTAAGGGAAAACCCTCCTGTTCCTGCTAAGATATGATCTACCAGCCTCTGGAAAGTCTCTGGGGCATTCTTCATCCCAAAGGGCATCTTCGTGAACTCATACAAGCCAAAAGGAGTCACAACGGCTGACTTCTCACTAGCACTGGGAGTCAAGGGCACCTGCCAGTAACCCTTGGTAAGATCAATGGCTGTAAGATACTTAGCCCCACCCAGCTGCTCTAGGGCCTCCTCTGTCCTAGGCATGGAGTAAGCATCTGACTCGGTGTCACTATTTACTTTCCTGTAATCCACATAGTACATGGTGCTGCCATCCTTCTTTGGCACCAATACCACTGATGAGGCCCAGGGACTGTTGGATTCTTGAATCACCCGTAGTTCCAACATCTCCTGTACCTCCTCCCTCAGAGTCTGTTTGACTCTCTCAGGCACCCTATAAGGGGCCTGCCTGATAGGCCTTTGGGGTCCTGTATCCACCTGGTGCTGCACCAGGTAGGTGCTCCCTGGTTTCCCAGTGAACATGTCCCCAAACTCCTGCAACACTGCTTGGATTTCTCGAACCTGGGTAGGAGATAGCTGCTGGGACATTGCTACCCCTTCCACCAAGGTATCAGCCTGAGCCACACTGAGGAGATCAGTCCCCAGATCTCTCTCAGACTCCTCCTGCAATTCACTGCAAATGCTCAGCACAAGGGCCTCCCTATCATGGTAAGGTTTCATCATGTTAACATGGTACAATTTGTGCCCCTGCCATCTGCCTAGCACTTCCACCATGTAGTTAACATCACACACCTTTCTTACCGCCTTGTAGGGTCCCTCCCAAGCTGCTTGCAACTTGTTGTTTCTGACAGGAATGAGAACCATTACCTGCTGTCCCACAGCATATTCTCAAGCTCGAGCATTCCTGTCATACCACACCTTTTTCTATTGTTGGGCTTCTGCCAGGTTCTCCTGGGCCAGGCCCATGAGTTCCCTGAGTCTTGTCCTGATGTTCAGGACATATGCTACAATAGAATCCTTGTGAGACTCACACTAACTTTCCCACTCATCTCAAATTAAATCTAGAGGTCCCCTCACCCTATACCCATACAGCAACTCGAAGGGTGAAAAACCTGTGGATTCCTGGGGAACCTCTCTGTAAGCAAACAAAAGATGGGGCAAATATTTGTCCCACTCCTTTATAAATTGATCTGCAAATGCTCGTAGCATGGACTTGATTGTAGACTTTAACCTCTCAACAAGACCATTAGTCTGGGAATAGTAGGAGGTGTTCTTCATGTGCTTCACCCCACAGGACTCCCACAGACAAACCAGCAGGTCTGATATACAATTGGCACCTCTGTCAAACAGTATTTCCTTTGGGAAACCTACCCTGCTGAAAATCCCTAGCAAAGCATTTGCCACCTTCTCTGTCTCAACAGAGGATAAAACCACTGCCTCAGGGTATCGTGTAGCATAATCTACAATCACTTGGATATACTTTTTCCCTGTGGAACTTGGGGTACTCAGAGGACCCACAATATCCCTAGCTACCCTCTGAAATGGCTCCTCAATCACAGGCAAAGGCATCAAAGGAGCTCTCACCTTGTCTCCTGTCTTGCCTACATTTTGGCACTGCTCACAGGTCCTGCAGTACCCTGTTACATCTCTGTAAATTCCAGGCCAATAGACGTTTTGCATAATACGTCTTTTTGTACATTGTATGCCCATATGACCTGCAAAGGAAATATCATGGGCTATGGCTAGAAGTGCCAGACGGTAAGCTCTAGGCACTACCAACTGCTGTACTCTCTCACCTTCTAGCCCTCCCTCAGGTGTCCACTCTCTGTACAGTAACCCCTTGTTCCAGTATAAAGATTCTCCCTTCCCTTGAGAATTAGGTGCCTCCCTAGCTATCTGCCTCAGGCCTTGCAGTGTAGGGTCTGAGAGCTGAGCCTGTCTCAAGTCTCTCCTTGTAACCCTTCCCAGCTCCCCTTCCACAGGAATTCTGGCATCCTCTGACAGCGGTGCCTCACTGTCAGCCTGGATACTACTACTCACCTCTACCTTTGCAGTTACCCTGTCCAAGGGAACATCAGTACCCACAAGCAGCTGTGGCTCACATTCAGTCTCACTGCTACAGCATAGCTCCCTCCCTGAAGTAACCACCTCAGCAGTCCTGGCTGCAAGTATGCAGTCTGGGTCTCCCCCAGGCTACCAGACCCACATGCTTGTCTCCTAGCCTCACTGCATGTAACTGCATAAGTACATAGTACTGCCTCATCCAAATCCTTCCCTCTCAGGACATCTGCAGGATGGTAGTTCCATACCCCTGTTGTCTCAAGACAGCCCACTGTTGGCATTTTGTCTTTACCACATACTGGCTACCTCACCTTTAGTTCCACACCTTACCTCCGTGGACACCTGTATGCCACATGGCCCCACTGGTTGCATTCAAAACATTTAACCCTAGCTCTTGGATGTGTACCTGGACTAGTGGCTTCCCCTGCTACTGGCAGATGCTGTTGGGGCAGTCTGTGCTGCCCACCATGGGCTCCTTTAGTCACATGAGCAGTACTGGGGGTCCCTTTCCTGTACAGGGCTGCCCTGCTGGCCAGGTATAGGTCTCCTTTTTCCCCAACTCCACTGAAGTAGCACACTGTCTATCAGCTAACCAGATACTCATGTACTCAGGCAAAGTGCTAAGAGCTTGTTCCCTTACCAAAAGGTCTGCCAGCCCTTCAAAAGTGGTAACCTGACATCCATTCACCCAGCTATGAAAATAAGTGCTCAGTTCAACAACATATTCATATACATTTTCATCTGCCTTGCATCTATGCTCACAAAACATTTTCCTATGCATTTCAGGTGTTAGCTTAAAACATTCTAATAAATGTCTTTTTGCAGCAGTATAATCAAAACAGTCAGTGCCATGCATTTTTGCTAAAGAAGTTACAGCTTTACCATGGAGTAAGGGGGTCAGGAACCATACCTAGACCCTTTGGTCAACTTCATATTGTTTACATAACCACTCAAACATATGAATGAAGCTATCAAAATTATCCCCCTCTTTAAAGTGTGGAAGAAATTTACTGACCTTTTGTGCTTCTAGGGTCCAGTTACTCCCTTTCCCATTATCTCCATGACTCTGGTGAAGAGACAGCATTTCCCACTCATGCTTTCACTGCCATTCCTGTTCTTCAGCTTCTAGGCTTCTCATTCTCTCATCTGCTTCTAGTTCCATATGCCTGGCCCCCAACTCAAGTCTCTTTAGCTCCAGCTGGATTTTTAAGTCCACTGCAGAAAGGTTGAGCTGTCTATTCTCTGAGGATATTGTATCTCCTCTGACAGTCTGATTGTCCTCCAGGCTGCTGTTCTCTGATGCAGCTGTAACCAAGGGTGCAATCAGGTCTGCTTTAGTCAGGTTTCCATGCACCTGTCCCCTAGCCTGGCACATCTCTGCCAGCTGGCTCCTTGTCAACTTTCCATACTCTTCTGCTGACATCCTGCCTGCCCACCCTGACTAACACTAAGCTAACAAAAGAAATAAAACAATTGTGATCTGAACTCTGAGTATACACTGTGTGGCTGTTTTGGAGTACAAAACACTTTTAGAGATCACTGTACATAAGCTAAAGGAATTCGCTCTACCCATGCCACTACAAGCCAATTAGTATGTGCAGTAGATCCCACCACAGCCAAACACATGTGACAACCGTGCCCTGGCCCAGCAATCAAGGAGCCTCAATCCTCACCACTAAAACCAGGGAGATCATCTCATAGAAGAGAAAAGGATAACTAATACACACAGTAAAGTACAATTTCCCTTAAGTGCACACAGAGATCACAGTCAGTCTGGGGCTGGTTGCTCCCTTGCTCACCAGGTCCCCAATAAGACTCCCCACTGACACAGCTATAGGGTCTAGGTCTCAGCCTAACTGGGCAAGCTAAAACCTCCAGTACCCTCTCTGTCCAACCAGTGCTTCATGTCCCTGCCAAGTAGTTGACACAACACACACACACACACACACACACACACACACACACACACACACACACACACACACACACACTTTGAGATAAGTATTTATACAACTTTACAGACACCCCTGGGAAAGGCAGACACAGATTTTCCAGCTGTGCCCCTTTGTAATTACTGCCACCACCAAGTTAATAATATCAGCTACTAAAAGACCCTTAAAAGGGTGTCCAATTATTACTGTGCAATATTATTATCCAATGGTAATGTGACTATACAGTCTAAGGCTTATCAGAGTGGCCTATTACAATAAACTCTATATAAATATGCAATGTACACTAGAGCTTATCTCTACACAAACCAGCCACAGGTAGAAGGTTTTAAAAATATTTAATAATAAATAATTAAAACAAAAGACAAAACTACTACACCACAGAGATGTCTAAGAGTTCAGAGATCACACAGAAATTTAAAATAATACACTAGGACAGGTCTGATTTCAAAGAAAATATCTAATTAATCTTTATTAGCTTTAACTATTCCTACAAGAAATCACAGTGCTAGAAACTTACATGAGACATAAGCAGAGTGCTGGTAAGTTGGATATTAAGATCAAAAATGCTTTTTGTCTCTTGTGAGAAATAGTATTTAAACATTACCAACAAATGACTCTGGTCCTCCCCAGATTACATCATTTTTGACACTTAGGTTTTCCCAGTATTCATATTGCATCTTGACACCTGTTCTAAGTTCCCAGGCTAATAGAAACTCCATTTACATTTAGCAAGCACCTGATCAGGAGAATACAACACTAAAAGGCATTTCACATATACACTCTAGAAATTAGTCCTTAGTTAACACAATATACAGAATGTCTTCAACCAGCCTGACCGGAACCAACTTTAAAGATCAAAGAATGTCATAAAATCATTTCAATTTAAAAAGACAAATTTGAAAGGTTTGACTTAGTTTTTCTTTACAGCAAGGGGCAATACACTCAAGAAACATGCCTGTATTTTACATTTATTATCAAGAAAACATGCCTGTATTTTACATTTATTTACAAATGCCAGAATTATTTATCAAATTCTATTTGACTAGGCTGACAGCCTTCGCCCATCTCTCCCCAATCATCACAACCACAATAAACAGAACATGCTGGAGGGATGGATTCCTGTCCCAGAGACTTCCCATACTCTGGAACAAACTACCTATGTATATCAAACAAAGGTCCTCATTAGCACTCTTCAAGAAAATTCTTGATGATTGGATGGGAAATAGGAAATTCACCTTGGGATCACTACTGTGGCTCCGCTCGACAGGGGCACAGGAAAATAATTTTATTGGGTGGCGAAAGCCAGGATACCTTTTTGGTTAGACTTATATAGCCCCTAGGGCTAATAGCCTAGTACCTACCTATGAACCTATGTAATCTATAAAATCTGGTATGCTGTATTATAAATAGTAAGACTTTTGTGTTGCACGAGCAGTATTATATGATATCAGTATAAAGCTTATGTCATTGTGAGCATATTTCCCAAAAGTACTTGACATTTCTGTGAGAACAGCTGTAAAGATATATTACTTTGCTCATATTCCACATGATAAAAATATCTTAATTATCTACATTTCTGTCAATGAATCTGCAAGGGAGCATGGCAACATGATGGATAATGTATCATTTTGAAGCTGACATTAAACCAAGTAAATTTGTCTGAGTACATGATCTCTGTGTAGCACACCTGTAAAGGTATGATACTTTTTGTTCCAACTTATGAAAATTATATTTTCATATATCTACCAATATATGTGTATGTACAATAGCAGTGTAATGGCTGAATTATTTTTCTGAAAATGACTTCAATGCAGATAAAGCTGCTTCAATGCATGACCATTATCTAGCACACTTGCAGATATATAGTAGTTTGTTTATTTTTCAGGTGCAAGCATTATGACAATTTTCCTATTTCTATAGATTTCCCTGAAAGGTAATATATCATCATAATGTGTGAGGTATTATTTTTTAAAGCAGCGTTAGACCTGAGAAATTTATCTCAAAGTATTATCTCTGTTTAGCAAACATTAGTTTATTTACGTCTCAGATTATTACAATTTTGTTACTCTATTCATATTTTCTCAACATCTCCATAAGTTAACTTGGCAACATAATGAGTCAATTATCATTCTGATGTTGTTATACTTGCACAATAATTATTCACTAATAAATGCCCTTGGTCTAGTACAGCTACAAAGATATAATGGTTTGTGTATTTATCATATTATGATGAACATATTTTTTATACTTTTGTCAATATCTTCATTTATGGCCATAGCAAAATGCTGGTGAGTTTTTTTTTTAAGTTTGTTGTTTTATTAGGACTGACATCCAGACAAGCAGATCAGCTACAGGTGATTGGCTCAGACCTATTGCAATATGCCATTATTTAAAAAAAATGTACAATAAATATGAATAACATATGTTGTTATCGGCAATTATAAAATCAAAATTGTGAATTAGAATGTCAACACTTGTACTATTGTGAAGATCTGTGTGTACCAGAAAAAATTTACTTTTTTACCTTTTGTGTGGCTGTTATGGTTAAAGCGTTATATACATTTATTTCAAGTATGTTTTTAGAAATGAATATTCTGAAAATCTGCTGCTATTGTCAGCTATAAAATATAAGTTATGAATTAGAATTTCAGTACTTTTACCATTGTGAAGATCTGTGTGTGCTGAACAAATTTGACTTTTATACCTTTTGTGCGACTGTTATGGTTCACAATTTATGGGCTTTTATTTTAAGTATGGTTTTGGGAATGGATATTCTGAAAAAATAGCGCATGATGCACTATTATTCCTATGACAGTATTACTAAGCTTCTGCAGAGTGAATGAGTTAAGCATGTAAATGCAAGTTTTCATGGAGAAACACAGCATACTCTTTGAAGTTTTGAGTACTTGTTTGATGGTGTCCATTTTCCATTATAGATGTGGTAGGGCATGATGGGCTGCTATGTGACATCTTCTTTGTCATCAGCTGTGCTAAGTTGTGCAGGGTCTAGATTACAAATATGCATTTTTCATGCTGAGCTATCAGCTTATAGTCAGTGGCTTTTATAATCTTCATAGACCAGCATTTTCCCCAGTTTTAATCTCCAGTCCCACCTCTGCATACATACCCAGTATCTAGCAAGTCCCAGAAAATGACTTTAAGTGTAATACATTCCAGAATATATTTTCATAGGATCATAGGCGGTTACTAGGCTAATGGCCCTGAGGCCCTTATAAGCCTAGCCAAGAGTTTATCCCCCCAAAAAAGAGAACTCAGTCAGCACCTGTCACCCCTGTTGATGAGGGACACAGGTGGATCCCCCGGGACAAATTTGTGGTTCCCTATCCACTCATCAAGGTTACACTTGAAGAGAGTCAGTGAGCTAATATGTTTGACATGTATGGAAAGTCTATTCCAGAGAAGGTGCAGCCTCTGGGAGACAAACCTGTCTCTCCAGCAGATTTTGTTGAAGTCACACATTAGATTTAGACTTTTTGAGCAGGTAATGTACGAGGACTTATGGATATGGAGAATCTCTAGAAGGGCAGGGTCCGAAATTGCCTTGTTGGCAAGACACAGATCACCTCTGAGCAATCTGTATGATACCGATTATAGTAATAGTGATATGAGTCGGTCCACATAGGGCAGGTGTTGGAGGCCATGGATTCTCTTTTGTGAGGTATTTCTGTGGTCTTTCCAGTTCGTGCAGGTGTTTGGAGAGGTACGTACCAAACTGGGCATTATACTCATTTATTGGCCTAATGAGGGAGGAGTACAGAGAGGTACTATTTTGTTTATTTATTTATTTTATTAATTTTTATTAATAACCTCCTTTTTTCTGGATGCAGTGCCTTTGCTTATGAGATGAACCAAGTAAAAGCCTTTTCTGACCACTGCTGCTACATGATGGTTAAATGTGAGATTGTTGTCAACCTGAGTATCCAGGTCTATCACTACAGGTTATGTGCTTAGGGGGTTGCTGTTGATGTGGTAATCAGTAGGGGCCATGTTTTTGCCGAATGGTATGATAATGCATTTTTTTGCATTTAACTTAAGGCCATGACTTTGATACCAGTCATTTTTTGCTGTGAGACCATCTTGCAGTATGTTAACATCATTTGGTGAGCCAATGACAGCACCCAACTTACAGTCATCTGCAAACTTGGTCAGCCACAGGAGTTTTGTCTTTGCCTGGACCTTTGAGAAGTAGATGCCAAACAGTAGGGGTCCCATGACAGATCCCTGGGGAACACCACTAGTGACAGGTCTGCTGTAGGAGGTGGAGGTGCCTATTTTCACCTTGTGGGTCAGTTGGCCACCCACCTGATGAGACAGGGATTTACGCCAAGATGTCTTTGCTTTTTGATGATGCCTGAGTGGGTTATTGTGTCAAAGGCCTTGGCCAAGTCAAGGTAAGCTGTATGTATTGACTTTTCATCCAGGGCCTTGGTGACAGTCTCAAAGAAGTCAACCAGGCACATCAGGCAAGATCTGCCCTTGATGAAGCCAAACTGGGTGAGGTCACATGATTGTAGATTGCTTATGTCCTTGTTTATGAGATCCATACTAATACAGTCCATGGCTTTACAGATTAGACTTGTCAGGCTAATGGGGCAGTAGTTTCCAGGGTCAGTATTGGCACCAACTTTGTGCAAAGGATGACAATGGCAGTTCTCCACTCTGTTGAAATAAAGCCTGTAGTTAGGCTGTGGTTGAATAGGGTGTTCAATGGCAAAGCTAGTTCTTGCTTGAGTTGGTGCAAAATACAGCCTGTGATACTATTAGGTCCCATGGAAGCTGTGTTCTTTGCCTTGGATAGGGCTTTTAACACTTGATCTATGGAGATGTGAGGTGCAGGACAAGTATTGGGATGTAAAATGGGTATCTGGGGATCAGGGGGTGAAATTTGCACTAACTCTATCTGCTAGCAGGTTGGCTAAGTCAACAGGATCAGTGTAAGTGATATTACTAAGGACTAATTCTGAACAAACCTGGGATTTGCCATGTAGGTTTTTGACATAACTGAAGAAGGCTTTGTGGTTTCCCTTTGTTTTGTAGGCTAGTGTTGATTCATAATTGGCTTTGCAGGTTGTCACTAGTGATCTAATTTGCTTGTTGAGGATAAGTAGGGAGTTTTTTCTAATTTGGAATTTGTTCCTTTTTATCTTTGGTCAACAGTTTCTTCCTTTTATTGTAAAGCTTGTTAATAGAGGATGTCTACCAGACAGGTTTGTGTTTCCTTGAGGAGCAGGTTTTAGTTCTGTTGGGTATGGCTGAGTCCATGCGGTTGTACAGGTGCTTGTATACTGCACTGGCGTACTGTTCAGCATAGTTGTTTGTATCCTCTGAGAGGGGCAGTGGTGTGAAGCTACTGATACCCTCCCGTAGGAGGTTGTAGTCAGCTTTTGAGAAGATTTTTTAGCCTGGTTATGACTGGGGGTGGGGTTGGGTGGGATAGAAACTTTGAATGAGACAGACCAATGATCTGATCTCACCAGTGAAGAACATACTATAGGAGTGGTGCAGTGGTCACACATGTTGGTGAGAACCAAGTTGAAAATGCTATCTCCCTTTGTGGGGGATGAGACAAGCTGGTCTAGTGCATTAGAATTGATGAAGTGAAGGAATCACTGGGTGAGTGTAGGATTAGTTCACCCAGTCTATGGTGGGGTACTTGAACAGGATCAAGGTGTTAGGAGGTACCTTGATGGAGTCATGTAGGTCCAGGTAGGAGGAGTGGGTGTCCTGACTCATGGAGGGGGTCTACAGCTGGCTATAACTTAGATGGGTGTCTTGCCAACTGTCAGTTGCACCTGGAGTAGTTCCAGTGTGTCATGCTGGCAAAGCAGTCTGGAGATTTGCCTATCCTTAATGAAGACAGAGACTCTACCACCCTTAGTCTTCCTGACCTCATTTTGTGATCAGAATATGTAGAATGAATTGTAGTCCAGTAAGGCAGAGGTGCTGTCTGCAGCCCTGAATCAAGTTTCCATGACCACACAGATGTTGGCATCTTCCAGTGTGAGGAGAGCCTCCACTGAGTATATTTTCAGGTTAAGGCTCCTAATGTTAAACGGCATGATCTTCAATTTGCTTTTTGACAGATCTTTTATGTTGGAAGGTTTTTCTTTGGGACATTGCCTAAAAAGGCACAATGGTGGAGGCAAGAGCCTTGGCCAGGATCCAGAATCCCAGGGGTGACAGTTAGAGGCCATCTCTGGCAAAACATCAAGGCCTGTCAACGATGTCATCCTAGGCAGACAGATGATGGATCCCCTTGAAATGACACCAGAAATAAAGCCAGTTGTTAGTCAATTATTTTTGTTGGTATTGTGGTATCATTCTCAGTGAAGGTAGGATGCTGCTTAGGGCTAGTATTATACCTGCCTGAGACACATACTCTGAGAACTCAATCATGTCTGTCTTCATATAGTCCAGGAGGTATGTCTCAAGTCATTCACACCAACATGGACAAAGACAGAGTCATACTTGTACTGGTTGTGGAGAGACAAGTGCATGCATGATGTGGCAGATTCTGGCACCTAACAGACAACTAACCATGACCTTCTCCTTGTCAAGCCTGGTTTGGGAGACATTGGTGTGTCTCACAACTGAGTCACCAATGACTAGTATGTTTGGTTTATTGTTATGCCTTATGGGCTGTGTTGGTTTACTGTTATGCTTTACGGGCTGTGTTTGTGAGACACTTGTGTGTTGTCTGCTGTATGTGATGTGTTTGGTGTTGTGTGGAATAATTGTGAGTGTAATCTGGAGGTCTCTGCTGTATACGTAAGTTTTTATTGAGGACCTCTGCATAGGTAGGTGTATGTTGTGCTTGGCTATGTGATGTGAGTGGTGTGGTGTTTGTGCTGGCAGTCTCCTCTTTGTCAGGAGTACTGGCTGTGGTGCAAGAGAGCATGGATTCCAGGTTACTGATGTAGATGCATTTCTCACAAGTAGAAGAATGATGTGCTTGGAGAAGAAGGCTGTCAGTGAGCACAAGGCAGTTGCTACATTGTCTCACTGTACCTATGTCGAACAGGCTGGTAGGAAAAATGTATGGGAATTGTCTAGACATAGTGTTCTGTATAACTGGGCATACTTATGGAGAGAGGCTTTTGGTAAGGGTTTGTCCACAAGCGTGTAGACCATAAAAACTTTCTTAAATGTAAAGTAACTGGCCTGATGCACAAGTGCTAAAACCAAAACTAACATGCTTAGAATAACAGATAACTTTAATCAGGCTACTAACAAGCAGTAATAAATGCAGCAGAATAAAAGCACTTGAATACTTAAAGACACGCAGTAAAGCAATATAAGTGAATAAAGTAGGAAGAACACAATCACAGTAAAAGCAGCTGAGTAAAGTGTAAGTTTTTTATATTTTTTTTTTTATTGGGAGGGAGGAAACTGAAGATAATTCAAGATTAAGAAACTAAGGGGGGTTGGCTATCTCTGTACATGTATATGTGTATGTGTGTGTGTATGTATCTCTCTCTCTCTCTCTCTCTATATATATATATATATATATATATATATATATATATATATATAGGAACCATTTATAATCTCAAAATAATGAAATGTTGAATTTCAGTATCTCGAGACTATAAACCTGAATGTTTAAAGTAGCGAAAGTTCATAATTGCAAATTCGAATATCTCGAATTCACGGTTATGGCCTTACATTACGTGATGTCCAGGATTGTGTGTTTATGGTGCATGGTGCCATGTGTAGATCTAGGTGTTTTGTCAAGTAAGTGAGTATTTTGTAAGGGATTTGAGTGGGGGTTAGAGTGTGTTTGAGTGTGCTGATATGTTTGATGTGTGTGTGAGGGATTGAAGAATGTGCGTGTGTGAGTTTGTTTTTGTTTCCTGTTTGTTGCATCTCATAGTTAGTATATATAAGTAGGGGGTGAGGGGTGCAGGGGGGCTTGCCCCCCTTCTTATGTGTGTATGAGTTGTGTATGTGTGCAGTTTTTGTTTGTTTATGTTGTGATGTGGTTGTTGTGGTGTATGTGTAGTGTAGTGTATGTGGTTTGTTCGGTGTTTTGAATTTCACAGTTTTGGGCTCGGGGTTTTTAGTTTTGATGTTTTGTGGATTCGGTTTCATAGTTTCGAAATACTGAAATTCGATGTTTCAGTTTTTCAAGATTATTAAGTGAATATATATATATATATATATATATATATATATATATATATATATATATATATAGATATATATATAGATATAGATATATATATTACTTTGTAGATAATTCTGTCATTTGTAAATATTAATATAAGCCACAGGCTTGTTCTTTTAAATGTGAAAAGACTGCATTGGACATTGAACTGTAAAACTATAACAACAGTGCAGTCTGCTGTAAGAAAGCTAAGTCTAGGACCTAGGGTTAAATGTTTTGAATGCAATCAATGGGGCCATGTGGCATACAGATGTCCATGGAGGCAAGGTGGGGAACAAAAGTTGAGAGAACCAGTAAGTGGGAATGACAAAATGCCAATAGTAGGTTATCTTGAGACAACAAGGGTATCAAACTACCATCCTGCAGATGTCCTGATAGGGAAGGATTTGCAGGAGGCAGTACCATGTGCTCATGCAGTTACATGCAGTCAGTCTAGGAGACAAACGTGTGGGCCTGGTAGCCTGGGGGAGACCTAGACAGATGGCATAATTGCAGTCAGGAATGGTGAGGTGGTTACTCCAGGAAGGGAGCTACTTTGTAGCAGTGAGATTGAATGTGAGCCACTGCTGCTTGTGGGTACTGATGTTCCCTTGGACAGAGTGACTGCAAAGGTAGAGGTGAGTAGTAGTACTCAGGCTGACAGTGAGGCACCACTGTCACTGGATGCCAGATTTCCTGAGGAAGGGGAGCTGGGAAAGGTTACAAAGAGAAAGTTGAGACAGGATCACCTCTCAGACTCTGCATTGCAAGGCCTGAGGCAGGTAGCTAGGGAGGCACCTGATTCTCAAGGGAAGGGGGAATATATATACTGGGACAAAGGGTTACTGTATAGAGAGTGAATCCCTGAGGGAAGGCTAGAAGGTGAGAGGGTACAGCAGTTGGTAGTGCCTAGAACCTACCATCTGGTGCTTCTAGCCATAGCCCTTGATATTCCCTTCACAGGTCATATGGGCATAAAATGTACAAAGAGATGTATTATGCAGAACTTCTATTGCCCTGGAATTTCCAGAGATGTAACAGGGTACTGCAGGAACTGTGAGCAGTGCCAAAAGGTAGGCAAGGCAGGATACAAGATGAGTGCACCTTTGATGCCTTTGCCTGTGATTGAGGAGCCATTTCAAAAGGTAGCTATGAATATTGTGAGGCCTCTGAGTACCACAAGTTCCACAGGGGAAAAAATATATTCTAGTGGTAGTGGATTACGCTACCTGATAACCCGAGGCAGTAGCTTTGTCCTCCATTGAGGCAGAGATGGTGGCAAATGCTTTGTTAGAGATTTTCAGCAGGGTAGGGTTCCCAAAAGAAATACTGACTGACAGAGGTGCTAATTTCATGTCAGACCTGCTGGCTTGTCTGTGGAAGTATTGTGGGGTGAAGCACATGAAGACCACCCTCTACCATCCCCAGACTAATGGTCTTGTTGAGAGGTTAAACTCTTCAATCAAGTCCATGCTACGGGCATTTGCAGACCAGTTTAACAGGGAGTGGGACAAATATTTGCTCCATCTGTTGTTTGCTTACAGAGAGGTTCACCAGAAATCCACAGGTTTTTCACCCTTTGAGTTGCTCTATGGGCATAGGGTGAGAGGACCTCTAAATTAAATTTGAGATGAATGGGAAGGTGAGTGTGAACCTCACAATGGGTCTGTTGTGGCATATGTCCTAAACCTTAAGACAAGGCCCAGGGAACTCAAGGGCTTGGCCCAGGAGAACCTGGCAGAAGTCTAACAACAGAAAAAAGGTGAGGTATGACAGGAATGCTTGAGCTAGGGAGTATGCTGTGAGGCAGCAAGCAATGGTTCTAATTTCTGGCAGACATAACAAGCTGCAAGGAACTTGGGTGGGACCCTACAAGGTGGTAAGAAAGGTAAGTGTTATTAACTACATGGTGGAACTGCTAGGTAGAAGTCAAGGACACAAATTGTACCATATTAACATGAAACCTTACCATAGGGAGGCCCTTGTGCTGAGCATTTGCAGTATATTGCTGGAGGAATCTGAGGGAGATCTGATGACTGATCTCCTCAGTGAGGCTCGGACTGACACCTCAGTGGAAGGGGTAGCAATGTCCCAGCAGCTATCTCCTACCCAAGTATGAGAAATATGAGCAGTGTTACAGGAGTTTGGGACATGTTCACTGGAAAACCAGGATGCACTCACCTGGTGCAGCACTAGGTGGATACAGGACCACAAAGGCCTATTAGGCAGGCCCCTTATAGGGTGCCTGAGACAGTCAAACAGACTCTGGGGGAAGAGATACAGGAGATGTTGGATCTAGGGGTAATTCAAGAGTCCAACAATCCCTGGGCCTCCCCAGTGATGCTGGTGCCAAGAAAGGATGGCAACACCAGGTTCTGTGTGGACTACAGGAAATTAAATAGTCACACAGAGTCAGATGCTTACCCCATGCCTAGGACAGAGGAGGCCCTAGAGCAGCTGGGTGGGGCTAACTATCTTACCACCATTGATCTTACCAAGGGTTACTGGCAGGTGCCCTTGACTCCCAGTGCTAGAGAAAGGTCAGCCTTTGTGACTCCTTTTGGCTTGTATGAGTTCACAAAGAAGCCCTTTGGGATGAAAAATGCCCCAGTAGTTTTCCAGAGGCTGGTAGACCATATCCTAGCAGGAGCAGGAGGGTTTGCCCTTGTTTACCTATATGATATTGCCATCTACAGCCATTACTGTCAAGAACATCTTCAACATGTCAGGGAGGTTCTGGGGAGACTACAGAGGGCAGGGTTGACCATTAAGTCGAGCAAATGTCAGGTGGGTATGGCAGAGGTCTCCTACCTGGTTCATAGAGTGGGGAGTAGTAAGATCAGGCCAGAACCTGCCAAAGTGGAAGTCACTCACTCATGGCCTGCACCTGTTATCAAAAAGCAGGTGAGGGCATTCTTAGGGATAGCAGGGTACTACAGAAAGCTTGTCCCCAGTTATAGTACCATAGCTGCTACTCTCACAGACTTGACAAGGAAGAACATAGCCAGCCAGCAAAATGCCAAGTTGCTAAGATGGAGCCTAGGGTTGCAAGCATATGATATGTCAGTGCAGTACCACAGTGGGATTAGCAATGTCAACATAGATGGGCTTTCAAGACAGGAAATGGGGTAAGGTATACTCAGATAGACCTAACCCTCTCAAGCAACATTTCTCAAGGGTGACTTGAAAAACTAGCTTGAGTTCTAGGGTGGGGTATGTGTGGAGATAGGTGAAGGCTGACAGCCTAGCCAGATAGAATTTTGTAGATAATTCTGTCATTTGTAAATAATAATGCAAGCCAAAGGCTTGTTCTCTTAAATGTGAAAAGTCTGCATTGGATATTGAACTGTAAAAATGTAACAACAGTGCATTCTGCTGTAAGAAAGTTAAGTCAAGCATTTTGACTGTTTTTGATGTCAAAATTCAGCGCCGATATGATAGAGGGAGGCATCCTGGCTATTATTTTAAGACCAGAGTTAATGGCTAGAATTTACATGTATGCTCTGGTTTCTGACAAGGTGAAAAGAATGTAAATGTAGTTTCTGTTAGTCTGGGAATACCAGAGAAGTGTGAAGAATGATGTCGTGTGAAGCAGCTTTGTGTTATCAATTTAAAGCAAGAATATCAGAGAGCTCTGAGCATTTTGTCTTGAGAACACCCAACATCACTAAGACTGGCTTTCTCTAGATGTAAGTTATTTAGAACTATGTTTTCTCTTAGAAATAGCTAGGAATTAAGAAGATTAGACTAAGTGTTTTTTCTGTGTTGATGTTAGAACTTTTCTAAGGTATTATTTTAAGTATTTCTCTGTGATCTCTGAACTCTTGACTAGGACTGTGTAGTAAGAAGTATTGTCTTGTATTTTTATTATTTATTATTAAATATTTTTAAACCTTTCTACTGTGGCTGTTTTGTGTAGAGATAATTTAAACTCTTAGCGTACATTGCATGTATATAGTGATGCTGTACCAAGTCACTCCAAATAAGTCTTGACTGTTAAGTCACACTTACTATTTGGATAATAATATTGCACAGTAATAACTGGACATCCTTTTAAGGGTCTTTGAGTAGCTAATAAATATTAGTGGGTGGTGGCCGCTGGTACTACCTTTTAGACTGGGCAGAAAAGAGGCATAGCTGGAGAACCTGTGACAGCCTTCCTCAGGAGTGTCTGTGTAGTTGTATAAACTCTTATCTCAAAGTGTGTGTGTGTCAGCTACTTGGGCAGGGACTCAAAGCACTGGTTGGACAGCGAGGGTGCTGGAGGTTTTAGCTTGCCCACTAGGCTGAGATCCGGACCCTATAACTGTGCCAGTGGGGAGTCTTATTGGGGACCCGGAGAGAAAGGGAAAAACCAGCCACAGACTGACTGTGATCTCTGTCTGCTCTTAAGAGAAATTGTACTTTACTGTGTGGGTTTTTATTATCCTTTCCCAATATGGACGCCCCTCACTGGTGTTAGTGGTAAGGATTGAGGATCCTTGATTGCTGGCCCAGTGCATGGGCATCAAACATATGTATGTGTTTGTGTGTGTGTGTGTATATATATATATATGCATATATATATATATATATATATATATATATATATATATATATATATATACATATATCTACACACACACACACACACACACACACACACACACACACACACACACACACACACACACACACACACACGTGGGAGCCCACTGAACACTGAAGGCGTTATAAGAGATCTGAGGACACAGGGTGACAGCAACCTCTCCTTCAACCACAAAATTGCCACTGTGGTCATAAAGTCTTTCTATGTGGCACATCTCATCAAGGGTTTTGCATCCAGGAAGAAAGATGTCATCATCTCTCTCTACTCTTCCCTCATTAGGCCAGTCATCGAGTATAATGCCCCATTTGGCATGTACCTCACTAGACGCATGCAACAGCTGGCTAGGCCACAAAAGTACCTCACAAAAAGGATCCTAAGCCTTAAACTCATGCCCTACATGGACAGACTCAAAAAACTCCAGGTATTTTCTGTCTCATATCATCTACTAAGAGGTGGTCTCTGCCTCAGTTACAAAGCCATATCTGACCCAGCTCTGTTAGAAATGCTGCATCTAAGGAAATTCAAATCTCTCTGCACCACACACTCCAGAGAACTCAACCTCATAACCACAATCAACAGAATATGCTGGATAGACAGGTTCATAACCCAGAGACTGCCCATGATCTGGAATAGACTTCCCATACATGTCAAGCAGAGCACCTTACTGGCTCTCTTCAAGAAAGGTCTTGAAGAGTCGATGGGAAATAGAAAGTTCACCCCAGGGATCACTGCAGTGGCTCTACTTGATAGAGGCACTGGGAACTAGCGTCGGGCGGCATGCTGCCAGGGCACTTCTATGGGCTAGGCTTATAGCTGAGACACTGACTGCACTGATTTACACCTTCTTTGTGGGATTTATTCCAGAAATATTTGAGGTCTTTCAACCTCTCTCTCTCTCTCTCTCTCTCTCTGAAAAAAATACCTCATAAATAAAAGACCCTTTGATAAGTGTGGATGATGTTTGCCAAGTCCATATTCATGCAGGTATCAAATGAAGAACTACAGTTTTCTGATGCATTGCTCTGATTATACAATAATTTGACTCTTAGGAAATCATAATGATCATCTTTTTCTTGCATTCATAACTTTGCATTACATTCATACCTTATATTCTTATTCCCATGCTGACCTCTTTTTCACCAGCTATTACTACTTTACATATTATGCACAGCACAACAGGCTCAAAAACAGAAGAATGGCTTATCCCAAAAAGTAAACTATCTAAAAGAAAATGATGAAATCACAATTTAAACTAATTTAATAAAATAAATAAAAATATACAGTGAGCCTTTTTATCCACCATGGGCAAAATAGAAATATACAGTGAGTACCTTCATTCACTATTGGCAAAATAAAAATATAAAATGAGCACCTTTGTCCACCATGGGCATCATCAGAATATGCCATATCTACTCACCACAGTGTTTAAACTGATAAATAAGTTACATGATTCAACTGATTTAATAAAAACCTTACCCAAATATAACAAAGCATTTCATTAAACCCAGAGTTTTTTGTAATCATTTAACTTCATTTGGCAGCAATATTGCTTCCATTGTAACAAAATGTTTTAAGCATTTCTACCATGCAGTGAAAGTTCAGTTTCCAAAAGATATTGACATTGATTACACAAACCATACCTTTTAATCTCTGTTTTGGTCATCAGTTTTTCACAGGTCTTAACAATAATTCATTTACTGACCTGCCTCTCTCATAAACAAAACTGGCTACTTCACCTAATTATGTTAGCGATTACTGGAAACTCTCGCAGTATATTGCAGTTAGACCTCACAATATATTACACAGACGTTATAGCAACAGAATCTGTAATTTTTATAGGCATTATCATATTGTTTTTATTTATAATAAGTTGGATCAACATGCTACCCCATTTAACAAATGCATAAATAAATAAATAAATGTTGTCATTATTGTTACATTTATTAATTGCTGCATATTCTAGATCTTTTCATGAGACACATATTTTGTATTTGTCACCATGTTCTTTTGCAGATATTGTTTTAGTGTGTGACAGAGACCTATTGTATTCATAATTAAGACTTTTATCTTTTAAGGCCTCTACATCTAGTTCAAACACACTTTCTTCTTCTTCTTCTGTTAAACTTTTCATTCAAACATTTGTCATTTGAGTATATTCTTTATTTGTCCAGAGGCAAATCAATGCTTGCGCATGCCTGTCACAAGCATCCCCTTGACTTTCCTCAATAAAATATCTAAGAAATTAATTTTCAGTAAACCAAAACCTCATCATACAGCTTAAATAATCACTCACATGATCCAAATATTGTAAAAATCATTTAAACATTAGTGGTGCTACTCCAAATAAAAGAAACATGCCATCAATAAAACATTATATAAAACTGGATTTCTAAAATAAACAAGTTGGCATAGTCCCCATAGCTATGCCTGCCCTTTTTTTTTTTTTTGCTTAAAGACTTCCCTGAAATAAAAAGTTGCATGTTAAAATGATGTCTAACTGTCTAACATTATAATAATCAGTCTTATGTTGCCTGGAAGAAAATGACTTTTTTTGCATCAAAGTCAGGCTACTTCTTCTGACACGTTATCACCAAATATAGTGATTTTTATATCCAGTGGTACTAAATGACTGTTTCTGAAGTTTCCATATCTTTAATTTTTCTGAATAAAGTCAAATAAGTTGTAGATTCCAGCATTCTACATTCTCCAAAGATAACACCGCAATATGAACAGAGGATAATTGACTTTAATAATTGGCTTAGTTTTTACTGTCACTCCAAGGGGGCATAATATTTGTACAAATAGGAGGATCCAGACAACAGACCATGCTGCTTTGCCAGAGATGGGATGGTCTGCACCTGCCCCCTCTTGGCTTTTGAATATTGGCTAAAACAATGTCTTCCCCCTCTGTGCCTTTTTTAGGCAAAACCTGATGGACAAACCTTCCAAACATTGCAAAATCAATCATAGAAAATTTAAAAGTGTTACTTTCAATGCCAGGAATCTGCACAAGAAACTTCAATCCCACCAAGCTCTCCTCACCCAGGAGAATATAGATATTTGTGCAGTTACTAAGACATGGTTTAAGCCATGAAGAGCATCCTGGCAGAGCAGGGCTACAATGCCTTCCACACATTTAGATCAGTTAGTGGACAGGTAGAGACTAAAAGTGGAGGTGTCTCAATTTAAGAAAAGAAACATACCTTAATACTGGTCGAACAGGATGAGATGCTTGCGCTTCTCCACATCCAAATTACCATATGCAGAGTCCCATACCATATCCTTACAAGCAATAGGTCCTTCTCTGTGAGCCAGGAAATGCATAATACATACTTAATCTTACTGCAGACATTCACTATATAACCCAATACCATATTCAGTGGTGATGTTAACTACTCCATAATAAACTGAGAATCATATGCAACCCCAAACGTGCAGGTAGTAGCATAGCTAGAGTTAGAGAGGCAAACGTCCTGGACACAAATAGTTTGAGGGGTGAGATCAGCCATTCACCATCCTGATCATTCGTTTAAAAGCTGGTGTTGCATTTGCAGCCAAACCTGAGAGCTATTGTATGCTGCATATGTTCTAAACTGTAGGATCTCCCTGCTGCATTGTAGAAAACAGTTTGTTACAGTTTCAATATAAAAGATTTAAAAATAAAACTGAGCACTGTTGTGGTCTATGCAGGCAGGGTATACACTTTAGCAACTGTTTGAGACAGTTTAACAGACAAAAGATTTTTTTTTTAAACTGAAACTTTGAGTGCTGTAGTATTCCTTGCATGCAGAATATAAATTGTAGCAACTGGTGGCTACATTTGTAGAAAACAATTTGTTATAGTTTAAAAAATAAATGATTTATGTTTTTTTACTAAAGAGTGAGGAAGGAGAGTCAGAGAACAGA
>NC_056729.1:705586850-705664350 GCF_019279795.1 Protopterus annectens
GAATATAGATATTTGTGCAGTTACTGAGACATGGTTTAAGTCATGAAGAGCATCCTGGCAGAGCAGGGCTACAATGCCTTCCACACATTTAGATCAGTTAGTGGACAGGTAGAGACTAAAAGTGGAGGTGGCTCAATTTAAGAAAAGAAACATACCTCAATACTGGTCGAACAGGATGAGATGCTTGAGCTTCTCCACATCCAAATTACCATATGCAGAGTCCCATACCATATCCTTACAAGCAATAGGTCCTTCTCTGTGAGCCAGGAAATGCATAATACATACTTAATCTTACTGCAGACATTCACTATATAACCCAATACCATATTCAGTGGTGATGTTAACTACTCCATAATAAACTGAGAATCATATGCAACCCCAAACGTGCAGGTAGTAGCATAGCTAGAGTTAGAGAGGCAAACGTCCTGGACACAAATAGTTTGAGGGGCGAGATCAGCCATTCACCATCCTGATCATTCTTTTAAAAGCTGGTGTTGCATTTGCAGCCAAACCTGAGAGCTATTGTATGCTGCATATGTTCTAAACTGTAGGATCTCCTGGCTGCATTGTAGAAAGCAGTTTGTTACAGTTTCAATATAAAAGATTTAAAAATAAAACTGAGCACTGTTGTGGTCTATGCAGGCAGGGTATACACTTTAGCAACTGTTTGAGACAGTTTAACAGACAAAAGATTTTTTTTTTAAACTGAAACTTTGAGTGCTGTAGTATTCCTTGCATGCAGAATATAAATTGTAGCAACTGGTGGCTACATTTGTAGAAAACAATTTGTTATAGTTTAAAAAATAAATGATTTATTTTTTTTATACTAAAGAGTGAGGAAGGAGAGTCAGAGGCAGAGCACAGAAATAAGACTTGAATGGCTGTGGCAATGGGGGTGGGGGTCATGCTGTGCATCTGACCACCTGGGTGCCAATAGAAGCAACGGATATTGGGTTGCATAGATTGGGTATTGTCTGCAGGAAGTATCAGGTAAGTTTTACAGAAGTTTTTTTTTTTTTTTTTTTTAATAAATTCTTCACTTGAAGAGCATGGGGGTTGGACACTTGTTTTATGTGGACTGGCACAGGGTGTTGGTTTAGCCAGCCATGTTTCTGCTCACATTCCCAGAGATTCCTTGTGTCAACATAAACAGCCTGAACAAGATAGTCCATTCACTCATTAGGAACACAGACATATTGGATCTGCTCTTTACTAAAACATGAGAATGCTGCACCCCCACCCCAACCCCACATTGCAGTCTCCTTTCTTGTAAGGTTGGATCTTAAATCTGCCTCCTTTGAAATCAAAAGAAAACATGGGACCCCTGCAAACCTTGGGAAAGTAAAGGAACTAGTCTGAGGCAAAAGTCCTACTAT
Organism: Protopterus annectens; assembly: GCF_019279795.1. Classification (NCBI taxonomy): domain Eukaryota; kingdom Metazoa; phylum Chordata; order Ceratodontiformes; family Protopteridae; genus Protopterus; species Protopterus annectens. The sequence continues at coordinate 705,588,227 of NC_056729.1, forward strand.
TAAATGATAAACTGGCAAATGTCAAGCCCCCTCAAACCCTAAGAACAGTGCTGCCTATGTGGAATTGCTCACATAGATCCATGTACAATCATGTTAATGGATGCATACTGGAATAAGCACAGAACAAACTCAAAGAACAAGCCTCCCTAGAATTATTCCAACATTATTTGGTTGTATAACAAAAGGAAGACTGTCATGGCAAAACGTAGGAAGTGCAACATCCAGCAGGATAAAAAAAATCTTTCATCCATCTAACCAATCTAGTCAGAGGACAACTCAAGTCTGCCAAAGCCAAATTTGAGGTTAAAAATAGTTTCCCAGGCCAAGAACTACTTTAAGACTTTCTTTAGCTATATCTACAACCTCAACTGCTGTAAAAAGCAATATGCAGAACTAATTATAAACAGAGCTGCCTACACTGAGGCAGAAGATATTGCAAATCTACTGGCTGACAAATGCAGGTCTAATTGTACTACTCTCCCCCCCAGCCACTACTCTGGAAAAACTATTGAACACAAGCCTGTCAACTATCACTAGTGAGCAGGCCAAGAATATTGCATCAGTAGGCTCTGAAAATATCTCACAATGCCTCTAAATAATGAGAAACATGACCTGTCAGTACCATTATAGTTACTATTAAACCTTAGCCTCCAGACAAGATTCATACCATGAGAAGGGAGAAATGTAATGGTCATTCCTCTACATCAGGGCTGAGCCATGTACAGATTCAAGTAACTGCAGCCACATAAGTGTGATAAGTTTCATATGCTTCAGACACAAGATTCAACTCATTTTTTTTCATCAAGGGCACATTATGCCTACTCAACCTGGTGGACTTCTTTGAGAAGGTCACCAAAGCAATAGATAAGGGCAAAGCTGTGAATATAGCATACCTACACCCGGCCAAGGCATTTGCTATGTACCCAACCAGGAACATGCAACAACTGAAATGTCCAGAGAGGTTCTCATAATAACAATACAGGTTGAAAACAAAAATGTCCAGTGTGTATTGCCTCAAAGTCTTATCCCTATACTTGGTCTCCTACAGACTGTTGAATGGTGATCTATGACTGGCATACAAGGCATCCTTGGATCCCACTCTGATGGACCTTTTGCATATCTGCAAAATAAATGGGGTCAGAATTATGTATTCTGGGGGCTTAACCTTGCTTGCTACATAAATAAGACATGCCAGAGGGAGAGGCGTATGTCTCAGAGATCACCTCTTCTCTGGAACAGGTTTCTCATCCACATGAATCAGAGTTCTTTCCAACCCCAATTCAAGAGGAGGTTGGACCAGTAGATGGGGAAATGGGAGTTCACCCCTGGTGTGCCACCTGTGTACATAATGGGTAGAGGCACCCTATAAATGCTTGAACACCTGAGACCTAACCTACATATAACCCTTAGAATAATCTTAAGGTTCCTAAACTTGTCAGCCACATTTTAGAAGCATGGATAAGCTTAACAAGACCCCTGTAGTTGTTAACCTAGTATACACCTAAGATTCTAATAAAGGAAGGATGCAAATACATAATTGCATTAATCTGTTTTTGATTTAAATAGGCAATGATTCAGCATTTGAGAATCTAATGAGCACTGTGGGCCTCAGAGGCTGATTCAACAAATCGTTGTGGATTTTCTGTAAACAAAGTATAAAACTATCTTGAGCATTCTTTAGCTTAAAATAGACGGCCAGGAATTCAACAATCAGTCCTTCCAATAACCATTTTGTCTGTCTGTGTGACTTGTATCCATCATAGAAATGATTTTGTGATATTAATTTACATTTAAAATCAACTCCAACTTTTTGGCATTATTGACAGCTGCATCAGTTATAACAACTTCCCCTCTTTATCAGCTTTTTAAAATCTTAATATTATGATTAGAACACAAATTAGACAATACAATTACTTCCTCATATGCCATAGTGTGATCATGCTTATCAGGAGGTGTTCTCTGCAATTCATTAATCTCATTTTTGTAAATACTTTCATAAGCTGGTAATTCTGGGGAAAAATTATGCTTATACAAAATAAATACATTTTATAAATAAATAACTAAATAAAAAATAAAAAAAATCAATATATTATTACATTACCATTATGTTGCATGGTTCTTTATGCTAACAAATTCAGACTGTATATACATTTTCTTTGTACCTTTTGCATCATTTCTAATGGCAAGAACAAAAGCAAATTCAATAGCCTCAATTTATAAAAGATATTAATCAGATAAAGTCACAAACTGAAAGTATTAATTTATCTTTAAGTATGCATTACTCTCAGCTGTTACCTTGCTTGTCTCTCCGGTATTACCAGTTCTTCTTAGGCTGTGACTGTTGCATTTTAGGACTCAGAGGGAGGCAGTCACTTCTGTATGTCCTGACACCTTCTGGTCCCATGTGAAACCCCTCCACATACTATAGACTTTGCGTTGCCCTTGTCATCCAGTTGTCCATCTTATTGGAACATCTGAATTCTGACATCGCAGCTGTGGACGTTGCTTTTTTCCCTGCTAACCTCAGTGATCTTCTCAGCAGTTTTATCTTTTGTGTAGCTAAAGAAGATTTCTGGGGAGCATTCGTGTTAGTCTCAGCATGTATCCTCTAGACTTGCATTAACATGTACGTTCTCTCCTTGTGTATCTTTAGCCACTTGAATATTCTGCCATTAGAATAGTCCCTTTTTTTTGCTTGTATATTTTAGCTACCTCTGCCACTGCACATTACTTTCTTTAATAATCATATTCTGTTTATTACAGAACTTTGGCCTCAAAAGTAATCACATATAAACAGCTGTAGTCATCCTAGACTTCAAACGAATACTCTTCATTTCTGTTTCATTAACTTAATTAGTAATCCATACGTGCCAAAGCTGTATTTACATTCATTGCCTTATTTCCATTCAGGAACTTTTCTGGATAATTGCCCACCAAATGTTATTTGGAAAGTCTAAGACCTCTGGATACATTTTATACTGCAACACTTTGCTCAAATACAACCCCCTGATTCACAAAACGTTACTACTACAAGAAAGCCTTAACCCATGCATTTTTACCACAGGGAGTAGTAATTTCCCATTCAGAGATAGCCCAACCATATTGATTGCATGCAGTCTTTAGAACTGCTATGTCGGGTTTCCCCTGCAGCTTATTGCTAATGTTGCTGTGGCTTTCTTGGGTAACACCATACAATAATAAGTGATGTGCTTTCTCTCAGAAATGCATGTAATAAGTGCTTTTATCCAGTCAAGTGATTTATAGATCCAACTTGCTGAGTAAATCAACCACACCATCCACATTAATTGACAAAAAAATAAGTCTGTGTTGTCCCATTAGTTTCATTGGCAGAGATCATGTGAGAGCAAAATACCAGTGAGTTTAGCTGAGGCGGTAGAAGTGAGGAATGTGTGCATGTATATATGTGTGAATGTTGGCAGAGGTAAGAATGGTCTCACATGAGTGTGTGTGTGCACGCGTGCACATGTGTGTGTGTGTGTGTGTGTGTGTGTGTGTGTGTGTGTGTGTGTGTGTGTGTGTGTGTCTCTCTGCCTGGGTAGTTTCGACATGGAGGTTAGGTAGAGGATAGGCAGAATAGGTGTGAGGGTGAGCATATTTCAGTTAAAAGAACTGGTTCTGAAGAAGTATACAAGGATGAAAGTGCTTTTCCCAATAAAAGCTAAAAAGGAATGATCTGGAGTCAGTCTCTTTTATGAAAAAGGAGGATTTGAAACTGGATTTATTTTGTTTTTAGAAATAAAATTATTTAGTTGAACAGATTGCTCTAAATACTTTGACTCTTGACAATCGTGTGTTGGAATTTCAATTTGTTCTGATGCACACTCTCTGTGTACACCCAGGTTGGATTGGAGGTACTGGAGTCCCCACCCACAGGTAGCCTTTGATTGTATTTGTTGTGGTAATTGTGGGACCATTTGATTAATGCACAGGGCAACATATACAATGTTACTGATGAGCTAATAAGACACAGAAAAGAGGTATAGTGCTTCTAGTCTTTTCTGGTAGTTTAGAGATTTTAAGTTTATGATCTTCTTTAATAGGATACATCTAGGGTATTTTCAATATTTTTTTAGGTCTGTTGAGGTGCATCCCAATGTGATTGAGAAACTTTTATAACTGGTCTAATCAGGGCTAGATCCAAGGGGACAGTAATATCTATAGATCTGGATGATAATCCCTTGGTGATCAGCTGTGCCATGTATAAGGATTTCCTGACAACCATTGCTACATGGAGAGGAAATTATCAGCCTAGGTTCCCAGGTCTTCAACTATATTTTCATTTTGAAGCAGTGGGATTGTCAAGGCTATGATGATGAAACAGGGGGAAAATCAAGAAACAAAGAGAGACTGGGATTTTAGATGCAGATCTTTTAAGGAGAATAATCATCATACAGAATATCATATTCCTAACATAGCGGAAAGTATTCTAGGAGCTAAACTAACACAGGAATAGAGAAAGGAGATTCTGACAATAGGGATGACTACAATTAGGGATACAAACAATAGGCAAGAGGGGGTTGGAATTTTTTGGAGAAAACTGGCAAAGGAACTAAGGTGTTGGGAGCAAATAATTAGAGAGGGAAAGTAATAGAATGGGAAGATGACAAAAATGTATTTGAACTAGTTTAGAGATTGCCTTCCCTATCAAAGACTAATATCAGAGTATAAGCAAAGAGAAGGAAATGGGGGGGGGGGTCCTAAATGAAAGAGCAGCACTGGTAGAGTTTGTAGTAGAATATATAACAGAAGCTGCAGTTAAAAAAAGGAATAATTAGTAGACCATACAAAATAATGCATGATAACTGTAAGAATCAGTCAGAGGAGTTTTGAAAGGATTAGGAAGAGAGACTGGCTATGCAATTCACAAACAAACAATGGGGGGATTTATGTATGCCTTTGCAATATGCAACAAAATCTAGAAGATTTAGTATTTTTGCTTGGAAATGTTTACATTGGTATTTTTATACCCTAAATAAACTTCATAAAATTTTTCCTCAGGTAGAAAGCAAATATTGGAAGTGTGATGGAGAAGAAAGAGGCAATTAGGAACATATTGTCTGGGAGTATAATGCGTTGGCAGACTTTAAAGATTCCCTATAGACTACTCTTTCAGAGATCCTGGATGAGCAAATTGGTGTATCTCAGGAAATGATTTTTCTGAGCTATGATACAGAATCAAAATTGCTTAAACATAGTAATGCCTTGCTGAGTCAAATTATGGTGGCTGCCAAAAAAAAAAAAACAATTACTAGAAAATGGAAGTCAAAGTCTAAACCAACTGTACTAGAAGTGGTGAAGAAAGTAACAGAGAAAAACAATTGGAATTAGGATCTTTAGAAAATGTTAGGAGCAAATTACACTGAAAAACATGGGAATTGTAGGAACAATACATACAGCAGAGGGCTGAAGTTTAAAAGAAGGCAGGATTTGAATGAGCTATGTAATGTTGGACTGACAATGATTGGGTAGATTATAAGTGATGTTTAATATTTGCAACTAAAATTAAGTTAATATGGTTTGTGATGTATAATACTTGCAACTAAGATTATGTCAATATGGCTTGTTTTCATTTATATAAATATAAGATTGCCTATTGCAAATTCTTAATATTTTCTATGATTTAGAGGTATTTTGATCTGTTTTATCTTCTTAATATGTTTTCTCCTTTTATTTTAGATACATCTGTTGAACTCCAGGATTGTTTGCTTTTAAATTTTCCATCATATTTGAAGATAAACAGGCCTTCCACTTGTATACCTTTATTTGTGTGGGTATACAACTCTTTTCTGAAGCACAGTCAGTGTGTGGGTGATGTTGTTATAAGTGAATTTCAAGATTTCATCATAGAATTTGAGGAGATTTCTGCACTTGAAACTTTGATTTCTGATATATTGCTTTTAGAGAGTTTAGATAGCTTAAGGGAAAAGGTTATCAGCCTATGGTCTGACTTAATCAAAGAGGGAGTTACAACTCAAGTTGTGCATGATTATGCTACATTTGTATGTACCAGGTCAAGACTTATTTATCTTATAGTTGGACTAGTAAAAATGGGGTCTATTGAGCTTTTATACATTACATCTAAAAACATCCATGTATATTTTTATGTTGAGGTGTAGATACTCCAGTTAAAAGATAGGTAGTTAAAGACTCACAGAATGATGGATTTCTTATGTATGGAGAGTTCATCCAGGACATTTAGAAATCTGACATAATTGTCTGGGTTATAGAAGGTGTCCTATAACAGCTGATAAACTTATAGTTGATTCAGTTTAATTCCATTTGTGGACCTCTTTGAATCTGTCTAGAGGTGACCTGTCCTCTGACAAATATAAACATGCCATCACAGTTGCCATTGGGTCTGAAGGCATAGCAGGCACTAAGCCCAGTTATGGAGGGAGTGCTTTCCAGGGATATAAACCATGTCTCAGAAAGTACACTTATATGGATGCCTTCCAAATACTGTAGTGTCAAGATCTGTGATGAGTCACATTCTTCTGGCACAGATGTCAAGTGTGAAGCTCAGACCTGGATGTGAGAGAAAAAGGAAGAAAATATCAGGCTGTTACAATTAGTCAATGAGTGGCTAATAAGAAGCTCATTAAGGGTCATCAGGGTGATGACATTCTGTCTTGGTACAAGCTAAAGGGGCAAGGTGATACATGTAGAGCTATGATAATGCAGTTAGTTGTAACCTTCAATCCTTTAGAACTGCTGTTCAGCCTCCCTGACTCTGTGATATGGAAGAGCAGAATCCTGACTATGACTCAGATGACCTGAATTTGATTAATGGCTTGAGTGGATTGGCTGTTTGCTATGTTGTCCATTCCAGGATAGAGAGCTATCTGCATGCAATATGACATGTCCTCAGTGCTAGGGATGATGCCATTATCACATGGCAGATTACAATTAGCATTTTGACACTGTTGGGGAGCCTTAGAAAAAGCATTGAGGACATGTTCCCTAGTGATAGTAGGGAGGTTTATATTGATGGCAATTTTTGAGGGAAGGCTTAGGGGGGAGAGAGGGGTAGAGTTAGAGCTGAATTTGTCTGCCAGACTTTGCTATATCTTCTAGCTCAGTATAGGTGGCTTTTTTGACAATGTGCTTTGTACACAACTGAGTATTGCCTTTGAGGCTGTGAATATAGGTAAAGAATAAAAGCAAGAAACCCAAACTTTCCAGATAGGGCTGATTGGAACTTGAACTGATACTTCGATAAAACAGAAGAACCAGCCAGCAAGGTGCCTGGTTGTGGTTATGAAAGTGCTTATCTAGTTTATCTGGTTTGTGTGTGTTTTGAATAAACTGTTTGATTTGATGTTTGGTCTTGTCAGCTGGTTGTTCCACATAGCTAAAGAATGCCTTGTTTTTGTCCTTGGCCTGGGAGGCTAAATTTACCTAAAATTTGGCTCTGGTAGACTTTGTTTGCCATCTAAGTTATTTGTTTAATTTCATTAGCTAGATCCTGGTGGGTGTAACACTCTCAGTCTTTTACCATGATTTTCTTCCTTTTGTTATACAGTCTACTGATGTTGTGATTCCACCAGGGTGGCTTGCTTTTTGAGTTAGTTTTGTACTTCTTCCTGGTGGGTACAGCTGTCTCTGTGTAGCTATTAGTATGCTTGTATAGGGTTTCAGTGAATAGTTCCATGTAGGTAGCAATGTTCTCAGGGTTTATGGGGGCTTGAACTTTTACCAGGTTATTACTTAATACAAGTAAGTTAGCCTTAGATTAGTTCCTGAACATTCCAGAGTACGCTGGATTTCTGCATTTTATTTTTACTTCACAGGAGACCATTTTCTCATCTGACCTTAACAAAGAAGACATTAGACTACTGGCTGTACATCACTCTCCCATATTAGTGAGGACCATATTCAATATGTTTATGCCACTTTTCTGTGTACTGACAATCTGATCCAGGGAGTTTGTGTATACAAAGTCCAGGGATCTCTATGCCTGCATGTTTCCTATTATATATGATTCCCAGTTAATAGTGGATTAATTGAAGTAGCCCATGAATATGGTATTGGGTAGGATGATAAGTGTTTCCAATAAGTTTAAATACATGCAATATGCTTCCTGGATCATAGAATGAGACCTATTGCCTGCAAGGAACTGGTATGGTATTTTACCTACAGTGATTTGAACACAGAGAAGCTCAAGTTTATTGTCCTGTTTGACCAACCTTGAGATGTATTTATTTTTGATCTAGATGGTAAGTTCTTGATGGAATGGGGCAGATTAATCAAGCAGCTTTACTTTTGTTTGCATGAGCGCTTATTGAATTGTATGAGAGAGAAATGGTTCAATCACTTAATATATTTCAGACATACAGTGTCTCAGTCAGCAGCCTGAGATTTTTTGCTAAGAGTTTAATCTTCTTCTTCTTCATTCGGCTGCTCCGGTCAGGGGTCGCCACAGCAGATTAACTGTTTCCATTTCTTCCTGTCCTCTGCATCTTGCTCTGTCACACCAACCACCTGCATGTCCTCTCTCACCACATCCATAAACCTTATCTTAGGCCTTCCTCTTTTCCTGTTACCTGGCAGCTTCATCCTTAGCATCTTTTTCCCAATATACTCTGCATCCCACCACAGCACATGTCCAAACCAAAGTAATCTTGCCTCTCTGGCTTTGTCTCCAAACCTTCCAACCTGGGCTGACCCTCCAACATACATATTCCTAATCCTGTCCATCCTCGTCACACCCAGTGCAAATCTTAACATCTTCAACTTTGCCACATCAAGCTCTGACTCCTGCCTTTTTGTCAATGCCACTATCTCCAACCCATATAACATAGCTTGTCTCACCCCCTCTTGTAGACCTTCCCTTTCACTCTTACTGGTACTTGTCTGTCATAAATCACTCCTGACACTCTTCTCCACCCACTCCATCCTGCCTGTACTCTCTTCTTCACCTCTCTTCCACACTCACCATTACTCTGAACTGTTGATCCCAAGCATTTAAACTCATCCACCTTCACCACCTCTACTCCCTGCATCCTCACCATTCCTCTATCCTCCCTCTCATTCACACACATATATTCTGTCTTAGTCCTGCTGACCTTCATTCCTCTTCTTTCTAGAGCATATCTCCATCTCTCCAGGGTCTCCTCCACCTGTTTCCTACTCTCACTACTGATCACAATGTCATCTGCAAACATCATAGTCCATGGGGACTCCTGTCTGATCTCATCTGCCAACCTGTCCATCACCATTGCTAAGACGTTAATGAGTCTGGAAAATGATCTCAGACAATATAAAGTCAAAATATATGAAAGGGATCTTTAGGATTATGCTTATAACAGACAGTTTACCTGGAAACAAAAGAAAAATATGCCAGATTTCTTCATGCTAACAATGACAGTAGAAACAAAAATAAGAAAAGAGATGAAAGGAAAAGGGTTTCTTCTGGCAAGCCTATTTTAAAAGTTAATGATACTTTAGGAACTTAGAATTCTTCTGCTGCTGGTGATATGGATATAAATACATCTTCAACTAGCTAAATGTAATGAAATGCCAGAGACTTTAGAACATGCAGGAGAGCCAAGAGCAAATACAGGAGCAAGATAAGGCATCCTGGACATTTTACAACATTTGATGGGTCAAGCTCAACATTGAATAAGATTGTCCATCATTTTTCTCATCACTTGTCCAATGATGAAATTTCATTATTGCATAAAGGATTGAATTTTATACATTCTGCTTTTGTTTCAGAAACATCTCTTGCTCAAGACGAAAAGCTTTCTGTCATCAGCTTAATTTACATTTTTTAAGAGCAAAGATGTCGACAAAAGTGTGTGTTTTATGTTTAAACCTCCCAGCTTTCAATTTTCTTTTAATAAATATGTTGCAACTTTCGAAAAATCTGTTTTAAGAGATTTACATTTTAATTTTTAAGAATGATGTAAGAAGTTACAGAACTTTGTCTATTGGATAACTAAATGCCTTATGAAACAATAATTTGTTGATTAATAAAGCAGACAAAGGTGGGGCAGGAGTACTTTGGGACTACATAACCTACAAAAGTGAGGCATTGTTCCAGTTAACTGATCATACGTTTTATCAGAAGATACATTTGGACCCGACCAAAATGTTTCGGACTGATATTGATAATTTTTTGAATTTAGTGTGGAAAAGGGTATTATTACTAATCAATTTTTATATCTGTTCATGGTGGAAGATCGACAAATGCAGCATTTTTATACTTTGTCTAAAATCCATAAAAATACAATAATCCCCATGGGGTGACCGATTGTTTCTAGTTTGGGGTCCTTAACTGAATCTTTGTTGGACTTTTCACTTTTTATTTGAAGCTTCTTTTGTCAGTGGTACAGTCCTGGATTAGTTATATGACTCAGTTTTTAAACATTTTACAGGATACACAAATAGATACAGGTAGATATATGTGTACATTGAATATAAAATGTTTATATACCAACATAACCCACTGGGCAGGTCTAATGGCTGTAGAATATTGGATAGACTAAGCTATATAACCCAGGATTTAATATGTTTATTTTAAAGTCTCACAGAACATCACCAAAAATGTTTTTTATTTGATCAGGAATGTAATTTACAACTTCAAGGTATAACTATGGGGTCACCTTTTTATATGATATATTGAATAATTAATCATTTATGATACATCACATATTTATATCTGTACTGTGGACATACGCCATCAACATTTGAATTATTGTTTGGTAGCTTGGAGGTGAAATTTAGAATACCTGATGGAATTTGTTCAATATTTAAATGACAATAAATGGAGTCTAGAATTCACTTTAAATTGGGATTTGATACAAATTCCTTTTTTGGATGTTATGGTAGTGAAACAACCTGATGGTACCATTAAGATGACTCTGTATTGGAAGGAGTTCCATAAGAATTCCTTATTTGAAGCCACCAGTAATCACCCACCTCATATCATAAAAAAAATCCCCTGTGTCTCAGTATTATAGAATTAAGTAGATGTGTTCTATGACAGGGGATTATACACATTTTTTTTTCTTTATGTGTTCCTTAACAGAGTATTATAGACATTTTTCTTTAGATCTGACTCAAACATTTTTGGCCAGGGGTTACAGCAATGAAGTATTATATAAAGCTGATAAGTTGGCTGCTACTCAAACAAGGAACATTTTGTTGAAATATTCAGATAAGAGGACTGATTTTGGGTGGAAGGCGTGGTTGGTTACAACATATGGCAGGAATACTAGAACATTCCAAGATACTGTTAATAAATATCAGGATGCCCTTAGGGGGATCAAGACATGGTGATTATTTTACCATGTACATGTAATTCTCCCTATACTAATTATAAAACTATAAGAAACTGCTTTAGTCATTATAAAAGATCTTTTAATGTAGTGACAGAAAAAGTGAAAAATTTGGATGGCCAAAAAACAAAAAAAAAAAAAAAAAAAATTTTGCTAGAATCTCCTTGTGTTCTGACTGAGTGTGCTTCTCAGCTGATAAGTATATTTTTTGGTACTTTTTAACTGTTCAGAGTTGAATAAAACAATAATGGAATTCAGTTCAGAATACAGTTTGAATAAATTGCATTTATTTAAACTCTATTTGCTCTAATATTGCTACACACTCAAGTGTGCTAGCTTACACTGCACTTGAATTGTTTTAGTGCTGTTTTAGCTGCTTTTCTGAAAAAAAATTCTAAGGTTGTTTCCTGCCTTTCCTGTAACGAGTCTAGTCCAGATACAGATTTGCTGTATCCAAGACTGACTATATGCTTCTGAGCTTCCCAAGCCTTTCTGTGTTGGTGGGAAGCATTCTAGCTTATCAGTGGGAGTGGTAAGCACTAGGTAGCCTATCTACCACAAGAGGAGTGGTTTCTGTCTCAGAAATTGTAGTTTATTAGCCGTTTGGGCAGTTTTTTCCATCTCTTTCAACTTTCTGATTTAAAAGCCTGCATCTGCGCTTGTTTTCTGCTTCTACTGTAACTAGTCTAATCCAAACACATATTTAGGTTCATAGGTAGGTTCATAGGTAGGTACTAGGCTATTGGCCCTAGGGCCTATATAAGCGTATCCAAAGGTACCCTGGCTTTCGCCACCCAAGAAAATTATTGTCCTGTGCCACTGTCGAGCAGAGCCACAGAAGTGATCCCCGGGGTAAATTTCCTATCTCCCATCCAATCATCAAGATTTTTCTTGAACAGTGCTAATGTGGAGCTTTGTTTGATATAGATAGGTAGTTTGCTCCAGAGTATGGGAAGTCTCTGGGACAGGAATCTATCCCTCCAGCATGTTCTGTTTATTGTGGTGACGAGGTTTAGGTCCCTAGAGTGTGTAGCTTGTAGGGATTGGGATTTCTTTAAATGGAGCATGTCTAAAAGCTCTGAGTTTGACATAGCTTTGTGTGTTAGGCAGAGATCGCCTCTGAGTAGGTGATATGCAATGAAGTAAAGCTGCAGTTTTTTGAGACGGTCTGCATAGGACATTTCTTTGAGGCTGGTAATCCTCTTTGTGAGGTATTTCTGTGGCCTTTCCAGTTGCTGTAAGTGTCTTGTAAGGTACATACCAAAAGAGGCACTGTACTCTATAATGGGTCTAATGAGTGATGAGTAGAGGGGAACAATGACCTCTTTTTTCCTAGATGAGAAACCTTTTGTGATGAGGTGTGCCATATAGAAGGATTTCCTGACTACTGTGGCAATGTGATTATCAAAGGAGAGACTACTGTCTAACCGTGTCCCAAGGTCTCTTATCACACTTTCGGTATTACGTAGACTAATACCTATGTGGTAGTTCATGGGTACTGAGTTTTTACCAAAAGGAATGACAATGCACTTTTTGGAATTGAGCTTGAGGCCATGGATTTGGCACCAGGCATCTGTCTCAGCAAGGCCCTTATGTAGGATGTACACATCTTTTGGAGTTTTGATTATGGCTCCTAGTTTGCAGTCATCTGCGAACTTCATTAGCCAAAGACCTTCTGTGTTGGCCTGTACTTCAGAGAAGTAGATACCAAACAGGAGAGGACTCAGGACTGAACCCTGTGGTACTCCACTTGTCACTGGTCTGAAGCTGGATTTGGACTCTGCTACTTTCACAGTGTGGGTTCTGTCAGTGAGCCAGTTGGCTTGTGACATAGGGATTTATACCTAGTTTAGTGAGTTTATCTATAATTCCAGAGTGGGGGATGGTGTCAAAAGCCTTGGCGAGATCTAGATAGGCTGTGTGAACCACCTTACCCTCATCTACAGCTTTGGTGACTGCTTCAAAGAAGTCTATCAGGTTTGGGAGACCTGATCTGTTGTTTGAGACTGTTTGTAAGCTTCTGGGCCCCCCCAAGCCTTTCTGTGTTGGAGGGAAGCCTTCTAGCTTATTAGTGGGAGTGGTAAGCACTAGGTAGTCTATCTACCACAAGAGGAGTAGTTTCTGGCCCAAAAATTGTAGTTTATTGGCCATTTGGGCAGTTTTTCCATCTCTTTCAACTTGCTGATTTAAAAGCCTGAGTTTGTGCTTGTTTCCCACCTTTCCTGTAACTAGTCTAGTCCAAATACAGACTTGCTGTATCCAGGACTTTTGTAAGCTTCTGAGTGGTGCCAAAGTCTGCTCTTCAATTTTTCCTTTAGATCTGCTAGTTCTCTCTTCTCCTGCACTTTTACTAGCTTATTAGTCTGGCACATTACCAGACTACTTGTAGCAATTATTGTAGCACACAAAAGTGCTAACAGCAGTAAACGTTCTACAAGGAAACAGCTCCAGTACTTATTATTAATTCCTACACCTCCAGTCATGTCTAAAGGAAAGTTCCCTGTGCTTTTTCCTATTAACCTGGTGAACATGGGCACCCTGAGGCAATGTAGCAACTGCCTCATGTACACCAACAACCCTCTCCTCTCACCTTCCAACACTCAGACTTGCAAGAGATGCACTTATATATCCAAATTGGAAGCCACGCACTCTCCAGCCAAGACCAGAATAGTTGGTCAAGAGGCAAAGGTCAAAACTTGCACCACACCACATGGAAAGCAGCTCTCAATAAACATCTAGCCAAACAGCAGAGACCTCCAAGGCAGAAATGCACTCAACCACCACAACACAACACTAATCATGAGACACATAACTCTCTTAAACAGTGTGCCACTCAACCAAAGCCCCTAAGGCAAAACAGCATGCCCAACACACTAGTCATAGGTGACTTGATAGTGAGGCACACTGATGTCCCACTCACTAGGTTGAATAAGGAGAAAGTAACAGTCAGCTGCCTGTCAGGTGCCAGGATCCACCACATAATGCATGCACTCAGGCCCCTCAACAACAGGTACAAATATGACTCTGTCATTGTACATGTGGGTGTAAATGGCCTGAGACGTACCTCCCTGGACTACATGAAAAGAGACATGGAGGAGTTATCGGATTATGTAGCACAGGTGGGTATGACCCTAGCCCTGAGCAGCATCCTACCATCACCTAGAATGATACCACAGTACAAGCAGAAAATGACTGATTTCAACAATTGGCTAAGATTCTGGTGTCATTCTAAGGAGATCCAGTATCTGTCTGCCTGGGATGACATGACTGACAGACCATGATGCTTTGCCAGAGATGGCCTGCATTTGTCAGCCCTGGGCTTCCAGATACTTGCCAAGGCTCTTGCCACCCCTATAGTGCCTTTTTTTAGGTAGTGTTCCAAAGACCAAATTACCACCATAATAGCTACAAACAAATGCAATCTGAGGGTCATGCTGCTTAATACTAGAAGTCTAAATCTCAACATGCACTCACGTGAAGCACTCCTTAAAACAGAGAACATCGACATTTGTCTTGTAACAGAAACCTGGTTCAAGGCAGCAGAAAGCACCCCTGCACTACCAGGCTTTAACTCATTTCACACCTTTCGGCCCCAGAACTTGGACCAAAGCTCCAAAGGTGGCAGTGTTTCCATATTCATAAAGGATGTGCACACCTCCAAACAGGTAGTCCAACATAGTGCATCAGAGATACATCAGGTGCAGCTAACATTGGGTAAGACAGCATTTCAGGTCATAGCCTGCTATATATCCCCAACCATGTCCTAAGACTCACACTCTATGTTTCTAAGCACCCGAAGAATATTAGGGTCCAACTTAACACTCTCATACTGGGCGATTTCAACTACCCCTACATTAACTGGGAAAGCTACTCATGTACCAATACACTTGCCCAACGTTTCCTGGAATTCATTAATTTCAATGCCCTTGACCATCTTGTTCTTACCCCCCACTAAAGGTAGCAGCATCCTTGACCTGCTCATTACTAACCTGGATGACTGTTGCTCTACATCAATAGTCAACTCCTCCCTGGTTAGATCCAACCACAAACTAATCACCTTGGAAATACATATCCCCTATCCTCACAGACATAACCACCATGAAAAACTTCTCCAAAGCTAACTTTGGGCTCCTAAAAAAAGAGGTGGCTAACTTCAAGGCACCCATGCAAATGCAGAATAGTTGCATGACCACCGTATCATACACCAATGCACTGTACAAACACGTACACAAATGCATGGATCTCGCCAAACCCAATAGAACCAAGATGCTCTACTCCAAAAAAGGAAGCCAATCTGGTGGTCCACTTCCATAAACAAACACTACAACAGAAGGAGGAAACTGATGCAGAATAAGGTGAAGTTGCAAGACTGGAAAAACTCCCTTATCAGCCTCAACAATCCTACTGTGTAATGTTACTATCATCCAAATGGTAAGTGTGACCAAGAGCAAGGCTATTAGAGTGACCTATGCAGTGTCACCAAATACATATGCAGGTACTGTAAGAGCTTAAATATCTCTAAAGAAGCCATCCACAATTAAAAGGTTTAAATATATTTAATAATAAATAATAAAATAACAAGGCAGTACTCAAAAAGCACAGCAACTACAGAGTTCCTAATCACAGGAAATATTTTAAAACAACATTGCAGGACAGTCTCAAATAAATAAGAAAACATCTAAGCTGATCTTTATTATATTCCTGCCTATATCTAAGAGGTACTATGCCCTAAATAACGTACATACAGAGCAAGGCAAATGCAGATGATGGATGTTTCCAGGTCCAAGACAAGATACAAAATGCACAGTATTTCTCTGAGAGAGTTCTTAAAATAATAATCAACATTACTGCTGGGTTAACAAGGATGACATCACTCTTTGCCACCTGACTTCAGTTCCCAGTCTAAACAGATACTTAGAATTTAACACCTGTGTGTCAAAAATACATATCTCTCAAAACTGTGCAGCTGCCAGGAAGTCATAGAGCAATAGAAGCACTTTTACATTTGAAGCCTCGTAATTATTTCTGTTTCAAGACAATAGGAAAACCTCTAGCTCTAAACATTGTGTCTGCACTGAAACCAAAAAACAAGGATCTGGACAAGCAGGACTAAACAGTAATTCTTTTAATACGTTGAACAATGAAACAATGAATTTCCAGAAGTGCAGTTTGAAATAAATGCTTTCGTTTGTAACTGTGACAAACTTCTTCCGATAATTAAAACATCATTCCCTGTAGTTTAAATACTTTATCATACTTGTTAACCTCATGTTCATTTGTCCATCTCCGTCCAATGAACAAACTGAAAAACTGACACACACACACTTTTTTCCTTTTTTTGAAGTACTTAAACCCTTGTAACAGTATTACATAATTGTGCAAATAAATTCATATATATAATGTACACAATAAATCCATGAAAACACTAAAAACACTAAAACATGCTAAGAAATATAAATAAATTAAAATGCATATGTCAACGCTTGAAGGATTTTAATTTCAACACGCTACCTATTGATAGGGATCCATTTAACCCTGGCCATGCATGTGCACTAAGCTGTATTTGCCATCTCAATTCCATCTTTTCAAGGAAAATTGGCCAGGCTCCCCTCCTACTATTACTTTTCAAGATGTCCAAAATAATAAACTTAAATGTATGAGTAGGGTTTAAATTTACATGCTTCACCAGCGCATTAGTATCAACATTATCTCTTATTGCTCTAATGTGTTCTCCCATAAGATCTTTAAGTTTGCTCTCCATTTTTCTCACATAAAAAGAAGTACAGTGGGTGCAGAGGGCGCAATAAACTACTTTGTCAGTATGATAACTAAATTTACCCATCGTTTTAATACAATTATTGTTGATCATAACTTCACTAGTTTCCAAAATAAATTTATAATATTTACATCTATTGCACTTGTGCATGTTTCCTTTAGTACTATTGTTAGTACTAATTTCAAAACATCTCTTAAGATTATAACCTTTCTTATAAACTTTACTAGGGATGGAATCAACTTTGTTTCTCAAAATAAAGCATTGTTCTCAAAATAAAACATTGTAAAATGTGAACAAGATTGTTGCACCATTGCCATCTGCTGTAAGGAAAACCAAGCCAAATGTTTCAAATGTGTCTTTTGAAATTGAAAAGATCTTATGAATCTCTAATGTTTTACAAGTCTGTTCCAGTGCAGCTGGATGAAGGTTTCATGCCATTGTTTTAAGGCTAAAGTTTATGACTAGAATTTAGATGTGGAATGTGTTTTATTGCTCTGGTTTCTGCTAGCATATACATGTGAAATGTCTTGTATTGTTGTAAGTTTCTGTGGAGGTGTTAGATTGCTAAATAATGCAGTTTATGGCCTGAAAACTCAGAGCAGGTGTTAAGATGATGCAATATGAATACCGGGAAAACTTAAGTGTCATAAATGGTGTAATTTTGGGAGGACCTTAGAGACATGTTTGTGAGTAATGTTTAAGTACTATTTCTCACAAGAGACAAAAAGCATTTTGATCTTGGATATCCACTTATCAGCACTTTGCCTTGTGCTCACATGTAAGTCTTAGCACTGTGATTTCTTGTAGGAATAGTTAAAGCTAGTAAAGATTAATTAGGTATTTTTCTTTGAAATCAGGGCTATCCTACTGTATTATTTTAACTTTCTGCTTGATTTCTGAACTCTTAGATATCTCTGTGGTGTAGTAGTTTTGCCTTGAGTTTTAATTTATTATTAAACATTTTTAAAACCTTCTACTTGTGGCTGATTTGTGTAGAGATAAGCTCTAGAGTACATTGCATATTAATAGAGGTTATTGTAACAGACCACTCTAAAGTAAGCCTTTACTGTTAGTCATACTACCATTGGATAATAATATCGCACAGTAATAATTGGACACCCTTTTAAGGGCCTTTTAGCAGCTGATATTATTAACTGGGTGGTGGCAGTAATTACTACTGTATAGTCTGGGTAAAGGGGCATAGTTGGAGAATCTGTGTCAGCCTTTCCCAGGAGTGTCTGTGAAGTTGTATACTTATCTCAAAGTGTGTTTGTGTTGTGTCAGCTATTTGGCAGGGACACAAAGCACTGGTTGGACAGAAAAGGTACTGGAGGTTTTAGCTTGCCCAGTTAGGCTGAGACCTGGACCCTAGAGCCAGTGGGGAGTCTTACTGGGGGCCTGGCGAGCAAGGGAGCAACCAACCCCAGACTGACTGTGATCTCTGTGTGCACTTAAGGGAAATTGTACTTTACTGTGTGCATTAGTTATCCTTTCCTCTTCTATGAAACGTCCTCCCTGGTGTTAGTGGTGAGGATTAAGGCTCCTTGATTGCTGGGCCAGAGCATGGTCATCACATCAACTATGCCCAACAAAAGGATTCAAGAGGGAGTATGTCATTATTGTGGGGAAGTTGAAATGACAGAACATGTTTTTTGATGTGTGTAAAAATGAGATAATTGTGGGAGAAATTGAGTGAAAATAAGATATCAAAAGATTTTAAAAGTGTCAAAGATATAAATATGATTATGATAGAATATGGGTATTATGGTAACAGGAAACAAAAAAGGATGACAGAAATTGATAAAAAATGTTTCATATTTTATGGACAATGTGGAATGAGAGATTGTATGAAATAAAATTTAATGGGAAATGGGTATTATCTGAAATTTTGAAGAAAATATGTTTTTGCTTGTGGAAAAAAGGATGCGGGTATAATTAAAGTATATGAAACTGTGTTATGCTGTAAATGTAAAATGTAAATAATGCACATGATGTATATAATGCAAATAGTGTACATAAGTTGTTATAATTAATAAAGAACCCCTACTGTCTTTGGAGCATGCATGTTCACTACTGTTTGTAGCATGAAGGTGTCTGGGAGAAATAATGCAAAAGAGAAAGACAGTCAAGTAGGTAGCCAGAGTGAAGAGTTGAGTTCCACTGTACAGGCTGAGGAGATGCAAAAAAAAACAGGAAACAGCCAAAAGACAATAAAAGTCAGGAAGAGGAAAGTGACACTGTAGAGTGTACAAATGAATGATGATTGTCTGTTTTGGAAATCTGAGGGCAGACTCAGGAACTTTTTGATTACATAAGTGTCGCCTTGGGGCTGGAAGATGAAGCGTTAGTACAAATGATGAAGCTGGAAGATCTGAGAAAGGAATCAACATTATCACAGGGTAAAAGAAAATTTAGTACTTTGGGAGAGAATGAAATTGTTATGATGGACAAAAATAAAGAAGAAAAATGGTGAAGGGATTATTTTAATAAATAAAAACATATGCAGAAGTAAGTTGGAGAGGAGAAGGGAGAGTTAAAGAAAGATATGAATAAAGCATAAAAGGGGTGAAAGAAAATGCCAATGATAAGAATAAGAAGTGAAAACAATACTGTCTTAGAGAGATATTATGTCCTACAAATAATATCTGTCATAGACAAATACTACATATGGGACAATTTAATTGCACCCTTGGAGTTGAATGTCCAAGATGGTAGGTATGCCTGTTGTACAATAGCAACTTGTATATTGTAATGTAACTGTTTTAATATCATAAAATACCCCATTGTCTAACAGAATAAATACATCTATTAACATTCAGTCTAAAATCTTGATTGCTTATGTTCTTGCTGGTCCTTATCATTACATTTACAGTTGACTTTTTGATTCTGTCCAGTACATGTTAGATCATCCCTTTTTATCATTTCACTAGTACTTGTGTCATTCCCCAGTTCCACCATTACAGGATCAGGCACTAGTGCATTCATTTGGACTTCTCCATGTGAGAATACCCCCCCCCCGCCACATAGGAGTGTCATATGGAAAGCAATCCATTATTCATGATCTAACTCCAAAATGGAATTATGAACAGCTGCAGAAAAGCACTATTACTGGGACAGTCTACCCTAAAGTGTTCTTTATTGCTACACCTCATATAAAATTTATCACAATTAACACTATTATGTTCCACCTGTCCAGATTCAGAGCAATGTAAATCAGGACAACTGCTATGAAAATGGGGCATTTTCCATATAAGAAATAGTGTTTCAGTTGACCAGCATAATGGATTGTACATCAACTATTTTTAATATAAAATTTATTGACAACATGTTGCAAATGTCCATTTAGTACTGATAATTCAGTTTTCCCCTCTGACCCCACTCCAGTGTCCCATAACATCCAATATTTTGAAAAAAGGTTTTAACACAGTACAATGTTTTTACTTTCCTGTTCACATATCTTCTGGTAAAAAGGACTCCATTTGTCCATAGTTGAATTTTTCTTAATTTATTTAAATGCTTGTCTTATAACTGAAAGAGCAACAATGGTGCAAAAGGATTTAAGAGTAAAGGCAGTAATACCTGCTGCAAAATAGATTTGGTTCCAGACTTAGATCCATGGAGCACCCTGACCAGTGAAATGCACTGCATCAAAAAATGCTGTTTATCCAAGGAACTAGTTTGGTCCAGTATACTCAGTGTAGAAAGCCTACTGCATACATCATCTGCAAATGACTGTGGTTGTTCTGTCTGAAGGATAGGAACTGCAGAAGGTGAAGGATGTACTACATTATCATCTCTTGAGTTCATCTCTAGTCTGATGGTTATATCTCTCTCAATATCTGCAGTGTCAGCATGTATTGTGCCGATGATATTAGACCACAACTTATCACTTTTGTTATAATCAGCTCTAAAATTATCCATTTGCAATATCTATGGTGGACTTAAACCTAAAGGATGTAACATTGTCACAACAGTAGAATCCTGTTGCTGTTCTTTCATACGTTGAACAGCTTCAAAATAAAAACACACTGTTGTCATATTGCATTCATCATCCCCCTATGCACAACATGTAAGGGATATTTCCCAGAGCCCTGGCCAAACTTCCCCCCATCAGTATGAATACCTCAGGCCTCCCCTAAAGAGAGGCAATTGGTCTAATGGAATTAACCCGTGCAAAAAAAAAAGTGAAAATAAAGTATATATTTGTTTAACCATGAGGAGCTGCCTTACCATGCATTACAGTATATGTACAATAATGTTTTTTAGAGCTGGGTTGCACAGCCAGTGCCTTTTGTAGAAACTTTGTTTTTAACGGTACTGATTCCAGACACTTACTCATTTTTTTCTTGAGTTGAAAGCCAACTTAAAAAAAAACATCCCATTGAGGTTACTGTGTTCCATCTACATTACAGTAAAACTGATTTTTACTAGGCCAACTCTCAGCTATCCTACACTGACGACCTCTGGTGTATGTGTAACATGTGAACATGTCTGTTGCTTTAATTTTCGCAGTTTGCATTAAGAAACACTTTAGTCCTATGTTATTTTGCTTAAAATGGCTCAGCTTAACTCTTTCCATGGGTAGCGGAATTTCTTATTGGATAGGTACAATAATATTATAGTACAGGACACACAGTAATTACTGTGTAAAACTATCAAAATGTAATTATTTATTAAAAATATTATTATTCTTATTAAACATAGTTATTAAGAAAAACAAATGTATATCATAATCATTAAAAAACAGTTATTACTCTGAGGCAGTGAGAAATACTAACTGTGCATTATCACTAAAGTAAAACAGAATAATGCTATTATACACATTTACTAGAAGAAGAGCTTGTTTCCAGACTTTTTATTATGCTTTATGCCTGCATTATGGTTATGCAGGAGTGCATAATCAAATGTAATTACTTATTTTTGTGAAAGGCCAGACAATGTGTAAAATCTAACACAAGACTGAGAACATAAGCATTCTACTACCGTCCGAAAGTGAACAAGTAGCACAGACATACAATGAGAATACTAGGGCAAGGTCTCCAAAACATTGACAAGAGTGAAGTTTTAGATGATTCAGGTAATACATTAGAGAAACGTTTAGCTACAGTCCACTTCTTCAAAGGTGAGCAACATGACCCTGGTTATGACTTCTTGAACAATCAGAAATCATCATTCTTTAATGCAGTAGTTTTTCACAGGCATTTTGTAGTACAATGTTTTTACTTATCTAATGAAAACAAAAGAATTGGAGTGTTCTCTTCCAATAAACTTTATTGCCCTTTTTGAAAGCCTGCAAAATATATTGCTTGTTGAGAAACTTTTCAATCACATTTCAGGTAGTTTAGCTGTTTTTTATATAGCTGGCTTTGCCCATGGAATTGTGACATCCTATTCCAATGGAAGTATTGTTGGACCACAGTCTTATTACACAGCAGCTTAATTATTATTATTATTATGATTATTGTGATTATTATGATTATTATTATGATTATGATTATTGTTCATTATTATTATTATTATTATTATTATTATTATTATTATTATCATTAAAAAGAATACCAATTTTTTAGCTAGGTAAGCTCTCTGGATCCACATTTCCTTTCCAGGAGTGACGTGTGAGCAATGTCTAAGTAAATGAGTTGCTCAAGGTCACAGTTCAGGCAAGTGAGGACTAAGAGAATCAAACCCTGTACATCGCAAACTAAATCTCATAGCCTTAACACATTTTGTACCAAATGCCAGACAACTGACCCTGATACCTTTTGTCTTCTAAAAGACTTTATAATAACTTTGTTTCTGCTAGACGTGTCCTATAAATCTTCCAGTTGCTGTTTTACTATGAGATTCTGCTGGATATTTAAGCAACAGTAATGTGAAACAATTTTAATTATAGTAGAATTGGCTTTAAGCATGGGATGGCAGGTACAACATTCCTCAGCAAATGCAGGGATATTGTTAAATAATGAAGCTGAAGTGCATTTACTTTGTTTTCATTATTCTTTAAATGGTGTTTATCCCAAAGCTGCAGTTATGGTGCCCTAGGCCAGCAATTAATTCAGTTGTCAGTTTCTGATACACTAAGAAAAAAATGTGAAGGAGTTCTTAACAATATTTTGGCCTCTGATGACATGATCATAAGGATAGCAAAATATTTGCTAAAGCAAAAAGAAGTAAAACAGAAAACCATGATGCAGATTAGATGGGGGAGGCAGTTAAATTTTAGTGGTTCAGGTTATTACACTATCTAAGATATAGTAATCACAATTTGACTACTATTCTTTCAGAAACAAAGATAAATGAGCTGTATGGTCTATCAGTGTCAGTACTGGTACGATATAAGAGTTAATATATGGGTGTGACTAAGCTTCGCCAATATAGTACAACAATAACATTTAACTTTGTAAGCCCAGAACAATTCAAGGGTGCTGCACAGTGCCAAAGTATGTGGCATATATTACAATTTAAACATGACACATGCATTGGTATCACAATAAGCAATTGGTATAATAAATTATGACATGCCCAATTATTAAGGCATATAACTGTCATAGTTATTTGTGCTTATGAGTTGTAGTGATTTGCACAGATAGTTAAGTATTTGTTTAATACAAATACATTCACCACAGTTAGTTGCACTAACTTGTAAGTTACTGTTCATTACGCAGCTATCTAAGATGCTAGATTGCAAGCCTTCTCAAGCCGGCTGACGTCAGCAAGCACCCAGTACCAACTATATCATGTCACTTAAGAAGGTCATACGTGATGCGCAGTGTGTTATAGCCATGAAAAGCAGCATCAATTAAAGCAGGTAAAAACAAGCAAATAGCAAAGATAATCTGGTGGCATTCAGAGCACAGCAAATTCCACTTCATGTAGAAGGGAGAACTGCAAAACGTATCCCAAATGAAAAAAAATGCCAGTAGCAGGCCCACAAGTGTCAATTTTAGCTTAAGAAAGCTACCAAAATGTCAGCAGTAATTAAAGCTGCTAAAAAACAAGCAAACAACCAATAGAAGCAGGCATTGTTTGTGAATTGGCAGGAAACAAATGTTTCCAGCAGTACGTTTCCCTTCTCTCACAACAACAAACTACAAAAAACAGTCCCCAGATATGTCTAAAGCAGGCATGCAAATCACAGTATTAACTTTAAAACTTGGAAAAAAAATCAATGCCCTGTTGTTGAAGGGAATCAGATAAGTGGTTACTTCCCTATAAATCTCTGCAAAAGTGTTACACTATTCCCGCCTGTGGAATTTGTGAAATAAAGAGGAGAAAAAAAAAGAGAGAGGAGAAAAGGCGATACATATTGAACCTAGAAATAATTTAGGAAAACAGTAATCCTTTCATCAGTCTGAATCAAGAGACCAAGGACTTTTGTGGACACATACTGAAGGTAGTGAAACAATGACAACAGCAAAATTAACTGTACACTTGGTGGGGGGAGATGACAGTGCACACTTCTAAGTGCAGGCTCAATGCTTTGCTGAATTGTTGATATTCTCTTTAGAACTATGACATAGAAAATATGTAAAAGGTGTTATAAATAAAGCATTTATTCCAGCCAGTTGCCGAGTAATGTTAAAGTACACCCAGTACTGAAATGCATAAGGTTCCAGCTCTAACAATAAGTGGTATTCATTGGGTAATCAAAGGGACCATCAAATGAAGCAGTCCTTTGAAAGTTCAACTGAGAGTCAACAGGTTGAGAAGAGAAAAATCAGTATGAGCAGGCATTTGGCAGAAAGCCAGGATTTCATCAAGATGAATTAGCAGTAATCTACAACAAGAGGTCTTAGTAGTTAAGGGAGAAGGAGAAGTGCTTGGAGGTCAAAAGTAAATAAGTAAGAGAGAAAAAGTTTGGGATTACTGAATTACTCAATCAATGCAGGTGGCATAGCTTGGACTTAGAATAGAGTTGTATGGTGCAAACATCCATCAGGAGACCAGTCAGTGCCATAGAATAATGCAGACATTACAAGCCACTGACTATAATGCTACCATATGTTTGAATTGTTGTTGCAAGTTGTCAAATTAAAAAAAAAACTTATTTAGGGTGATAATGAATAAGATTGTTAATGCCAACTCTGGTACGTGTATGTATTGCCTCAAACCATTTGTCCGTTTAAGCAGCAGTTGAAACATGTTTGAATCCAATAGTGTGTACTTTTTTCATGAAGGACTATTTATTAGGCAGCTATTTTTTTGAAAGCTCTACAAAACTAAGTTAACGAGGTAAAGAAACAAAATGTTACTGTTCTCTTGTATTTGTGTGATTTGCCAAATTTGTGTGTGTGTGTATATATATATATATATATATATATATATATATATATATATATATATATTCACTTTATATCCTCAAAATACTGAAATATCGAAATTCAGTACGTCGACGCTATAAGGTGGAAACCTGAAAAGAACGAAAACTCAGAAGGGCTAAATTCAAAATCTTGCATAATGGAGATTTTGAATTACCGCTTCTGCTGTGCACAAACACACATCTTCCTCCCCACACACAAACACAAGCTCTGTCCTACATAAAAGCAGGGGGGAATGCCCCTCTGTACCCCCCACAATCCTCCTACTTAAATATTCTAAGTCTGAGGTCGCACTACATACAAAAACACATAAAACACCACCACACAAGCTACATTCCCCTCATGCACACACACATCACAGTAACAAAGCACACCAACACACACCACAGCCCCTACCCAAAACCCTTAACACATAAACACTGACCTGAATCCACAACCACAGCGAAACACCAGAAGTGCTAATTCAAAATCTCTGATATGCGAGATTTTGAATTTCGCGCATCTGAGTTTTTGTTCTTTTCAGGTTTTCACTTTATGGGATCTGAATACCGAAATTTGATATTTCAGTATTTCGAGCTTCTAAAGTGAATCCATATATATATATATATATATATATATATATATATATATATATATAAAGACATCCATCCATCCTCAACCCATCTTTCTCATTTTGCACATGGGGTCAGAGTGTCACTTCAACAATGATAGTCAACGCAAGCCAAGGTTTACACCACCAGGTGGCTAGCACTGCTGCAGTAGTCCATCTGTACCACACACTCACACCTACAGTCAGTTTAGAGTGTCCAGTCCACCTACTGCATGTCTTTGGAATATGAGAGGAAACCAGGGCACTCAGAGGAAATCCATGCAACCACAGGGAGGACATGCAGACTCCACACCGAAGGCACCCCAGTCGTGAATCAATCCAGAGAACCTCTTGCTGTGAGGTGACAACACTAACGGCTGCATCATATATGATGGGGTGGCCATAGTGGTGCAGCTGTTGGCATTGCTGCCTCACAAAAAAAAGGTTCTCTGGTTCGATCCTCAGCTGGGGTGCCTTCTGTGCAAAGTCTGAATGTCCTCCCTGTGGTCACGTGGCTTTCTGCCAGGTGCTCCGGTTTCCTTCCACATCCCAAAGACATGCTATAGGTGGATTGGACACTCTGAATTGGCCATAGGCATAAGTGTGTGCCTTCTGTGGAAGGTTGGGCACTGGGCTGGCAACGTGACACTGTAAAAACTCCACTGCCAATCTTGAGCTGACAAGTGATCCATTGTGGTGACCCCTTACTGGGAAAAGCCAGAAGAAGATGATCACAGTGTTATGATGGAAAACCAATGTGATACTAGTGCTGAAAAGGCTGTTCTTTATTATGATAGCATTAGTCAGGCATGGCACTGAAAAAAGCATAGTGGATTTGGAAGATTGTGTTGAAAATTTGCCAATGCCATTGTGTCTTTGTCAAAGGAAAATGCAACTTCATGCATTTCATATTTCCCTCAAACTCAGAAATGCTGTCACCAGTCTGTAGCATCAGTCCTGTATCTTCTGCATTCACTTCATCAGCCTGTTGCAAAGCAGTGTTATTAATCAAAGTTATTAATGCTTAGAGTTTGGCAATCAGAAGTAGTAGAACATCAGTGAAACAGAATCTTGAATGCACACAAAGGTATATAGTAAATAGACATAGGTGTCTAATCAGTATAGGAGCATAAGTGCAACCACTGACATGTATTCTCAATCTTTTCTGACAGACTCTGGCTTCAAAGTGCCAAATACCAAGTAGTCAGTGGAGGTTTGTATTGCTATTAACAGGAATGTGTCTGAAGCTCTGAAGTGTTTAATGATGAAAAGGTCAATCTCAGTATTAAATTTTGAAGTAGAGGATATACTATAGAATTTACAGCTGTCTCTGGCCTTTGGTATGTCATTGTTCTTTTCATCTGACAGCTGGTTATTTTAGCGTATCATCTATGTCATTTTGAACTACTAATGACAATGTCAGCAGTAGCAGCAGGAACAGGTGTTAAAGTTCACACACAGGTACACAAGCAGGAAGTGACTGCAGTTTTGGATATGAAAAAAATCACCAGTTTGTAAAGTTCTTAATCCCACTTTGTTTTTTCAATTTCATATTATCTCAAAGTTATGCAGATACCGCAACTGTCAAATGGATATGAGATTTCATTCACATCCCTTGATGTTTATGTCCTCTTAACATAAAGATGACACACTCATTAGTGAAGGCTATGCTGTGCAGAACTTGATTTTCCATAGATGCCCTATTTGCACTCACTTCTGCCATTCTGATAAAGCTATAACAGGGCTGTGGGAATTCAAGTTCTCTGTGAAATCCTTCTGGAATGATTGATTTCTGAGGTTCTTAAGAGAACTCTGCTTTTATGGCACAGAATGATGATCAGCCATTACTGGACATGTAACTATTAGTCCGAGCTGATGAAAAGGACAGGACTCAGGCATATTGCCTTTGAGATACCAGATGTCTCTGTATCAGCACTAAACTGATGGAGGACACTATATGTTATACTACATGGGATGTACTATTGTCAAACTTGCAACAACAAATCATCCTTTTTTCATGCTCCTGTTGTTCACTTATTAGAAGGCGTGTTTACAGAAGGATCAGAGCAAATTGGGCCTATTTCAGTGATAGTTGGTTATTTCTTCCTAAAGATACTATTTTCTAACACAGAATATTATTCTAATAAGCAAATGAGGTTGAAACCATCAGATCAAAATGGCAAGATCCTTCAACTCCATAACATACAAATTAAAAATCCTAAGTACTTATTGTGGGACGGTTCATGTTAGAAACTATACCTAGCGCAGGTTTGTAGCACCTCAGTGAAGGTTGTGTATATTGAACATGTTGTTTAGAATTTTGATTTTTCATTTGGTGGCTTCAGTCTTCATGCCCTTAATACAAGAAGCAGCCATATTAAATACTAACCCCCTTTTTCCTGAATGTAAAGGATGTCATTCCTTAGAGTCAACTAAATCTTTTTAATGAAACATAATTGTATAGGTTCCTAGATTTATATTAATTCAGATGTACGCCAATCACTGTAGGCATATAAAACAATACCATGAAATAATTTGAGCTATTAGTTCAGGAAATTAACATAGTAGGTGGATTTAATTTGGGAGACAGGATATAAAATTTTAAGCATGAATAGTGTTAGTGTGAAGGGAAAAGGGGAGACATTTCATAAAAGGGAGGAAAAATAAGCAAACAAGGGCTATGGAGGATTGAGATGTTATAATGCTTAGTTTGGCATAGCTAGAAGCGTGTAGCCAGTGAATAATGGGATGAATTTATAAGATCCAAGTCAACAAAGATTGGATATTCTGTGGTATAATACTGTCTAATATGTAGTGTGTGCTTGTTCTGTAGGTAGGAGAGGAAACAGGTGATGAATTTATCCCAGAACTGGGAATTGTTAGCTGCTGTAGAACTAGTTCATAGGAATGGAAATTAAATTGAAGAGTTTTTGTTTTTGAGAAAAAGGAAATCACAGAGAGCAGGGAACCACATAGCTTGGAAGGCAAGCCCAACTCAACTTGAATGAGAATAAAGGCCACAGAAGATATGGATATGGACTGTATTCAATCCAAATAATAGTTGTGCTGTAAATATTAGATTCGTTTGGCTATAAAATGCTGGGGTCTTTCTAAACAGGATAGCTGTTTTCAGCTATATATGTCAAACTCTGCATTATATTCTATGATAGCATGAATGAAGACAGAGTAAAGATGAACTGTGGTACAGTGTCATCAGGACAAGAAACCACAACAGGTGAGATGAGAGAGGTAGAAGGATTTTCTGATAATATTAGACATATGCTGATTTCTGGATAGACCATTTTTCATGCAGTTCCAAATTCCTGGCTTACAGTGTTAATCTTAAGTTGAATTCTATTTATGTAATACTTTGCAAGATCACTAGTTTACCAAAGGTGACTATACTGCATTTCTTTTTGTTTTTCTCTTTGCTTTTTGCCATCAACTGTACATATTTCTTTATTTCTTTGGTAGGATTGCAATTATAGCATCAATTATTAATGTAATCTAGACCTCTTTGATATGTTAGTGAATCTCAGGGGAAGTTTAACATGATCCCTTGCTTGCAGTGATATGCAAATTTAAAATTATAACCATTTGACTGTAATTCTGAGATATACACCAGGATTCACGAAGCTCCGTGTCGGAATAGCATTATTCCAACACAGAGTGGTTTGTGTCAGTGTAGAACAGCAGTGTACCTTGAATATTAATGAAGGTGCACTGCTGTAGTCCTACACAGACATGATCTTCGTGTACGAGTGCACTCTGCACTCCATAATTGCCGTATGGCAATGTAATTGTGGCGAGAGTGTCTGCGAAATACTTCTCATCTGGAGAAAGGAAACAAAAGTCTGGCTCACAGACTTAAGTTGATTGAATAACAGGTTATGCATTAGCATGAATGTGCTGAAGGGTATGAAGTGTAAAATGCAAATGTCTGTCAGTATTTTCTAACTGCAGTCTTTAATGATTTGCCACTAATCTGCCCAAAAGCCACAATTCTATGAAAAATGGACCAAAAATATAAGGTAAATATCTGGGCTGTGTGACAATCTGTACAATTGAGAGGTATGGCAGACACTGTGAGCATCCATGGGGCATACCTCAAATGCAAAGCCTGCCATGTCATCACTATTGTAAAAGCACAACCCCCCACCGATAATATTGCAGAAATCAATGTGCATACCCCTACAGTACAAAAATAAAACACAACAGTTTAATTTTTTTTTCAGTCCGCAATAAGGTTTTTTCAGTCTGCAATAAAGTTTAAGCTTAGCTGAGTGGGTGTGCACATTGTGCAGCTCTGTTTAGCCTAGCTTACACATCATAAAGAGCTAAATGGGTATATACTCCAGAGAGTAACAATGCAGAAATAGTGAAATGGTTAGAGAATTTACCTCGCAAGTAATCATTCCTGGTTTGACCCCCAGTAAAGCTAATAAATATTTTACACGTGAAAGCAGTACATCATTTATTTTTTTAATAATTAGGTAGTAAAGAACACATATTTGTTAACCAGAGTAGTGTAGTAGGTCCAGATGTGAAGTGTGACTGTAATAACATTGTGAAACCCCCATATAAACACAAGTGCTCCATACAGTATAGTCACACAAGAATAAATGTAATGAAAGCACATTGGGGATGTCAAGGAAGGTAAACAAATTTACAATATGTCAGGAATGATGAATTAATCCCATACAGGTGGGGAGTCCATAAAATAAAACATAAGCAATGCTAAGCATTGCACAGATGTGCTGACCGGGTGTAAGCATTGTGTAAATATGAATGCTAAGCAATAAGCAGCCCAGCTAAGTGGATTTTCCCATTAGTAAGCAGTGCTGAACCTGCCCCTTTAAGCACTGCCAACCTTAGCTAAGCAGGTTTGCCCCTAGCTTAGCTCAGCATATTCAAAACCTTCCAATCATGGCAATGGGCGGGAAATCAGTTGTATTTAAATCTCACAGGTGGGAATACAGCTCATAACTGGTTGTAGCTTTCGACTGTAGGCCGTATGGCAGGTGTTGGAGAGGGCATGCGCTTTGGGCGCAGCGCTAGGACATACAGAATTCCAAGGTCATGGTAGGTCTCCTTGTAAAAAAACATGATGTGAGACTGTTGCAGGAACAGTACCAGGGCTCCCAATACAAATCAGAGGCCTGGGAAAGTCTCACCCATGATCTCACCAGTGCCACTGGTATCCCTCAGACTGGTGAGCAGGTCAGGCACCACTTTGCTGACTGGAAGTGGAGGAATAGTGAGTTCTTGGACTGGTGGGTCCAAGAAGCATGACAGAGGTGTGATGTCCCAGCAATGTGTGTAAGTATTCATAACAATAACTGTTTGCCAAAGTCCAACCTGTGTATGTGATGGATAGGTATGCATAAATGTTTCTCTATCTTCATTGCAGCTCCAGCTGAGTGGACTGCAAACCAGGAAGCCAATGCCAGCAGGTTGCAAAGACTGCATCACGAGGCTGGTGAATAACAATCTAGCTTTTAGTATTCATACCAAATGAATATAAAGGAGTAGAATGTCACCTGGCAGTATTAAAAATGGGTATGGTTTGTACTGAATAAAGCAAACAATATTACAGCAATAGTCTCATATAGGTTATATATAATTAAAACTGTAACTGCCTGTCAATAAAATTCAAAACCCTGGACTGGTTGTGTTTAGTATTGTATGATTTGAAATGTGTACAGGTTATGCATAGCAACTACAGCTCTGAAAGCATTAAACAATCAAGTCTCATCTGAGAAAGTTAGTGCCTTTATAAGACACAAAATTAACTGATATTAAAAATGTCATGCATCAAGATCTAATAACTGAAAAGTAATGTTGTGTTAACCACTGTTTTCCACACTCTGCTATGTCAAAAGGTATGTACAGGAATGTATGTATAAAATTGTTATAATTACAAGGTCAGATAGTATAACAAAGAGAGAATGAGAAATAAATCATTCAAGAATGAGACAGCAGCTTCTCAATAGCTCCTTCTGATGAAACACACACTTGTTATATTTTTAGCAGAAACAGCCATGGTTCATATCCCGGGAGTGGTAGTAAGCTGTATGCGTAATTTCAGCTAGGAGTTTGTGAAAATGTGTAGAAACAGTCAGGTAGTCTGAAACATTCCCTCCACAAGTCTTCCAGATAAGAGAAAGTATAACGTAACCATAAGAAGGCTGTAATTATACTGTGTACAAACATACCACTGCCCAACCCAACACCATAGTTGGTGTAATAATATCTGTAGAGTAATGAGTAGATCAATGATCATTAAAGGTGTGACCACTGCAAGAATCTACATTAGTTAACTGACATCTCTCTCTCTCTCTCTCTCCCCCACCTTATCTTCACCAGTAATCTAAACACATAAATGAATGCTATGTTTTCCACGAAACCAACTGCTGGGACATGTATCCTGTGGTTCTACAAATGCTGAAGTTTATTCCATTTAATGTTCTCTGTTCATATACTATCATTGGTGGCCTGTTGCTATCAATGTAACCTGCATGCCGGTGTAATGCCCACTGTGGTTCCATATATGCATGTGCTCTGTTTGCTTTGCAAATGTTCCAAATTGGTTGTTTTGGGTTAATGGGAATAATCATGCATGCTCTTTTAACTAATCCTGAAATGTGTTTACCATTACTAACCAACATATGTTATAAAACTGCAATATCAAAGCACATCAGGGAAGGCTGATCCTAGTGGGATCTGCCTCGCCTGCCTCATCTGGCCATGACACCAGCCCCAGCATGTTTGGGACCCACCCTGGGACTTCCTCATCTGCTGGTCCTGCACCACCTTCAGGTGGAACTGCCTCATAGGATGGGGCTTGTACCCCCCCCCGGGCACTGGTGCGGACAAGATCCTGTCACACGAAGCCAGGTCCGGGGTCTGGTGCATAGCGAGCTCTACAAAGAATTTGTAGATCTGCTATGCCAGCTTGAGGGCCTCATGGTGCAATTAGAGGGTCAGCCTGCCCCTCCTGCTCAGTGCCCAGCACAGCCCCCCCTTTGGGGCTGCGAAGGTGCAGTGGTGACTGCCCCATGGGTGGGGACTTCAGTCTCACTGTATCCATTTGGGGGATTGTGGATTTCCGATTACCAAACAACCCTCCCTGTCCAAAGTGTTTACCCCCACATATGTCATATACTACCCCAGTATGCTGTCATGTCTGTCTTGTCTGCCTTCCTACCCAACCTACCTCCCCAAATATATCCACTATCCTTCACCAACATCCCACTCTCCCCTTAAAAAAAAGGGCAGGCTGCCCCCCTCAAAAAAGTCACTCCATACATAGCTGTCCATTTCGCACACATGTCCACTGGACACATGTGATCTTGTCTACTTGGCTTCACAAAACATTATTGTTGTCCTCACCCATCTCTCAGGGGTTTGAGTGTCCAAATGTACCTCTGAATTCAGTATATATGCACAGCTGTTGCTGTAGAAGAAATGGACAGCTATGGACCTTACCCACATCCATCCTGCACATCTCTACCTATCTTTCATATTGTTTTACCCTTTTTATGTCCCCTTTTTCACCACTTTCTTATCACCCCTTTTTTCTTTTCTTTTAAAGAAATTAGTGTGGGGGTAAGCGGGAGTAAGCTCTTTTAAGCAGTAGTAAGTGGGATTACACCTGTTTGCATGATGCTAAGCTATGCCTACACACATTAAGCAATTTTAAGGCTAACTGAATGTATGCATATTTAACCTGAAGTTAGCATTGCTTACCACCATGCAAATCCCCTTACATCTGCTTAAAAGTGCCTTAATCACTCCATATCCAACAGCCCTTGTTCTGCCCAGTAACAAAAAAATCGGCCCTAATAAGTTATGAACCCAGGACCCTGAACACCATAGCCAAAACAGGTAATTACTAAGCCATCCGAGCTGTAGACATTCAAATATATCATGCAGCACAATCATTCAACAGTAGGGAAAATGTATATATATATATATATATATATATATATATATATATATAAAACTGTATATAAAATATATGTATATATATATATATATATATATATATATATATATATATATATATATATATATATATAAAACTGTATATAAAAAAATATGTATATATATATATATATATATATATATATATATATATAAAACATGCCCATAACATGTAGTGGAGTCAAAGCTCAGGACCATAACTCTCAACCTCTTTGTGCAATGGGAGGACATAATGTAAGTATTGAGGTTATAAATGTAGAATGTTGATATAGTAACAGGGTTTGTGTCAGCATACATGTTCTGAAGGAAGGCAGTTCTGAAACTGAAATGTACTCAATCAGTTAATGACAGACATCATGAAATCATCATAGTGACGTATCACACAAATCACAGTAATGATTCTGTGGAATACAGCAGAGATATGAGCAATACACCTGAATAATCTGAAACAATCTGGTCAGTTGAGAGGTATACATAGATCTCCTTAGTGCAATAAATGTGGACCAAGCCTGACAAAGGGGTGTTTAAAGCCATGAAAATGGGGATATATCCCAAATAATGGAGTAGATAAGCTCAGACAGTTGATGCAATCACATCCTCCTGTCTGTCCTAACATATATATTAACTGAAGGAGCACAAGTCCAAAGCCCACATATGTCCCACTAGTCACTGACATACATCTGCCCAGCTTCCCACTGCTTTGTCAGAAATACACAACACATATGCTGGCCAGACAACAGTACATCTAACAAATATCTGGACATAACATCACACTAGGGAAAATACACTGAACTTCTAGGCATGTCACCTAGAGCTGTCTAAGCTACAGACAGACTGCCACAACACTCACCCAATTTTCCTATCAGAGAATACACATGTAATTGCAAATATAGCAGGCACTACAGGGATGTAACAGCATGGAGTAACAGACACCAGTGTGAAAGTGCATACCCTCAACCAATCTCAACACAGTCACAGTCACAGAATGGTAAGCCTAATTAATATTACAGTATATGGACTGTGTGAACAAAACCCATCATCATGTTTACCACTCACACACTACCGCTACATATACTGG
This sequence comes from Protopterus annectens, assembly GCF_019279795.1. Taxonomy (NCBI): domain Eukaryota; kingdom Metazoa; phylum Chordata; order Ceratodontiformes; family Protopteridae; genus Protopterus; species Protopterus annectens. The sequence goes on from NC_056729.1 coordinate 705,623,277, forward strand.
CCTAATTCACAATGTAGTCTGATGCCTGACTGTGGTACGGGACATGTCTCAGTCTGCCCCTACAAACATATAAGCTGATAGGGTACCAGAAACTGGAGCAGCATGCAACATCAGATAGAAAAGGACCAAGAACACTGACATCTACCCCACTCTGTACACAGGCCAAATAACATATTCACAGTACACTGCTACACAATACTGACACTCTGTCAACAAATGCCATAAGTACACAGACCTCACTACTATACAGACTACAACAGAATGTCCAGGTTTTGTCCTCAAATATAAGGCCTCCTATACATAACATGCCTGGTAGTCTGATATATCACTGGGTTGATATCAGGAATGATGTCAGTAAATAATGATCTACTGTACATATCCACCTCTTACTGCATGATGTATGGACAGAGGGTGACAGACTTTTCATAAATTCATAAATTCCAATGCTCTGGATCAACTAATCCATAGTCACACCAGGGGCTCCAATATCCTAGGCCTGGTCATTACCAACATGGGAAATCGATGCTCCAAACCTATGGTCACCCCCTCGTTGGTCAGGTCTGACCATAAGCTAATCATCCTTAACATCCACATCCCACCCCCAACCCCCAGGAAGGAAACCTCCATAAAAAACTTCTCCCAAGCCAACGTCATGCTACTCAAGTTAGAAGTGACAAACCTCATGACACCCATGCAGACGGGAAATGAAAGTTTGACTGCTGAATCCTACACTAAGGCACTGTACGAGCATATCCAGTCATGTATGAATCGTGCCATCCCAAATAGAACCAAGATGCTCTCCTCCAAAAAAAGAAAGCCAATCTGGTGGTCCCCTGCCATAAACAAACTTTGCAACAAAAGGAAGAAACTGTTGCAGAAAGAGAAAAATCCCAAGATGCAAAAAACTCCCTTAACAGCCTCAGTAAGAAGCTGAGATCCCTCATACGATCCTCCAAAGCTAGTTACTAAAATGAAATTGCCAAACATCGCAAAGACAACCACAAGGCATTCTATAACTATGTCAAGAATCTAAATGGCAATGCTCAGATCTGTTCTGAGCTACAACAGAATGGCATTAAATATATTGCTCCCAAGGATATTGCCAATATCCTGGCAGATTGATTCAGTGCCAACTTCACCCCCCCTCACCCCCTAAATGGCCCATCTCAATACCGGAAGATTGCCAAATTCTGGTAATAATGGCTGTAAGATTATGCTCAACAGGGTTTTAAGGTTGAAAGTAATTTTGTTACAAATATGTAACATAAATAAGGTATAAAATAAAGCTTGCCTAAATTCAGAAACAGAGTTTAGTAATATGTGATCAGCATGCATACTAAATGACCGTGGCTTGAAAAATAAGGAATCTGCTGAATGGACATTTTTTCCCTTACAGACTTAAAAACAGGATGTATGCAAGAACAAAAATGCAAAATCTGCTTTTAAAGAACACTGTGACGATCTGTTTCCTTAAAAACATGTTTTTCTGCATATAAAAAGAATGGACAACAGGACATCAGTATTGGCACAAGAACAGATGTTCTTATACAAAGATCCAAATAGAATACAGGATGTTCACACTGTCAGAAAAGCTGGCCTCTTATAAATTCAGCAAAAATGTGACAAGACATTATTAAACAAGGAAGCTTAAAACTAATATTAATAAGTCAGCATTTGCGTCAGCATCTGCAACAATTAGTATTGTTTCCACAGGATGAGCAATTCTCCAAAATAGAATACCAAGAGGAAATGTATATGTATGTGCATGACTAAAATTGTATATAAAGATCTGTATGAATCCAGTTATGTTAGGGGTATTGGTAGAGACAGATTTGTCTTGAGGTAAATGTTATATCTCTCACATCATCTGTACTATATGAGAAGTAAAGTGGAACAGTACTTTAAGCTGCAATGTTAGTCCTTTGGTTTATTATAAAAAGTTATTTGTTACTGCTCTAAGTTGATGCTGCAAAGTTTATTCTCTCATCAGTGTATATTCTGCAAGTTTCTGTATGCAACAGACTGTGGATGCAAATATAACCAGACTTTGATTTCAGCAGAATCCAGCCAGCAAGAGTGTCTTAAGAAGACTTGAAATCCATCACAGTAAGCAGCACCATATAATTTTCCATATAATTTTTCAACGGCCACACAGGTAAAAAACACACTCTCCAAAGCTAAGAATACAACATCCATGGGATCAGATGACATCCTGGGCTGTGTACTGCATGAAATATAAAATGAACTTGCACCTCACCTAAGTGTCATGTTTAATCATAGCCTCACTTCAGTCTTTGTGCCCACTGAGTGGCACACAGCTACAGTTATCCCACTCCACAAGGGGGGATCCACCTTGGATCCTTGGATCTAACACCCCATCAGTCTGACTTGCCTGATCTGCAAGGCCATGGAACATATTATCATGGAACTTATAAACAAAGACATTGGCAACCTTGAAAAACTATACCCCACCCAGTTTGGGTTCATGAAGGGCCGATCTTGTCTCCTAAACCTGATTGACTTCTCCGAATCAGTCTCCAGAGCTGTGGACAAGGGTAAGGTAGTTCACACAGCCTATCTGGACCTCGACAAGGAATTTGACACCATCCCCCACTCTGGAATCATAGATAAAGATACTAAGCTGGGCATTAATCCCTACGTCACTCGATGGGTTGACAACTGGCTTACTGACAGAGCACACACAGTAAAAGTAGCTGACTCCAAATCCAGCTCCAGACAAGTGACAAGTGGAGTACCTCAGGGTTCAGTCCTGAGACCACTCTTGTTTGGCAAACTGGGAGCCATTATTGAATCCCCAAATGATTTGGATACTCTACAAAAGGGCCTTATAGAAACAGATGCTTGCTGCTAGAGCCATGGGCTCAAGCTCAATGCCAAGAAATGTATAGTTATCCCCTTTGGGAAAAAACATGTACCCGTGAATTACCACATAGGTGGCAGTACACTAAACACAGAAAGTGTGATAAGAGACTTAGGGACACGGGTGGTCAGAGGTCTCAACTTCGATAACCACATTGCCACAACAGTCAGAAAATCCTTCTATGTGACACACCTCATCACTAAGGGCTTTTCATCCAAAATAAGGAGGTCATTGTCCCACTGTACTCATCCCTCATTAGACCCATTATAGAATACAACACCCCATTTGGTATGTACCTCTCAAGACATCTGCAACAACTGGAAAGGCCGCAGAAATACCTCACTAAAAGAATCACAGGCCTAAAGCAGATGCCCTATGCTGGCTGCCTTAAAAAACTCCAGCTATACTCTGTCACATATCATCTACTCAGAGGCAATCTCTGCTTAACATACAAGGCCATGTCAAACCCAAAGTTGTTGGACATGCTACACTTAAAGAAATCCCAATCCCTCAGAGCCACATGCTCCAGGGATCTAAACCTTGTCATCACAATAAACAAAGCATGCTGGAGGGATAGGTTCCTGACCCAGAGACTCCCCAGACTCTGGAATAGATTGCCCAAACATATCAGGCAGAGCACCTCTTTGGCCCTCTTCAAAAGGAACCTTGATGATTGAATGGGAGAAAGGAAATTCACCCCGGGGATCACATCAGTCACCCTGCTAGACAGGGGTCCAGAGAAGTAAATAGTGTGGGAAGAAATAGCCAGGGAATTGTTATGCTAGGCATGTATAGGCCCTAGGGCTGATAGCCTAGTACCAACCTATGAACCTATGAACTTGTGGGACAGAGGCACAAACATAGAGCCATCATTGACATATTACTGTTTATAAACTGAGAAAATTGCTAGTGTAACAGGGTCTGTTGTAACATATCTCTTCTGACAGATATGAAGTCAGAAACAGACGTGGATGTTACCATTTACTGACTGCAATCATCAGAGTATGCTACTGAATTTATAAAGACAAAAAAATGTGTGAGTAACACACCAAATCTAAGACTCCAAACTCTGGCCAGTCTGCAGATAGCCCTATAGGTGAGAGTTTTCTCAACCACATAACACTGTCATGTCAGACTTTAAATCATGCAGAACAGTCATATCCACACAAACCCTGTTAAACTAACATTACTTCAAATGTATAACAGCAATACTTACATTCTGTCCCCATGTCTGGAACATCCTACTCAGTTTGTTGGGCTGTCTCCACAGTGTTTGTTGTAAGAGGTATTTCCAACTACCCTCTGTGATGCTGTTTGTCAGACACCCACATAAAGTCCTGCTCACAGTGAAGGTAAAGGGCCAATGCCCACATGTAGTGCTTAGTTATAGGAGTGTGTTTCCATGCAATTGGCTATAGGAATGATGCCACAGCTGTTCCACATGCAATTAGCAAGTGGGGACTCCAATTTGTGCACAGGCCATCAGCTGATCATGAGCATTACCTACAAAGGTCAAGCTGCTGCCTATGCAAAACAGACGTACTTTTCAACATCCACCAGATAGAGAGAGAGAAAGAAAAAATGAATGAATGAATGAATGAATGAATGAATGAATGAATGAATGAAAGAGAAAGAAAGAAAACAAACAAACAAAAAGCAAGACCATCACAAGTAGACTGCCAAAAAAAAAATCTCTGTGAAACACACCTGTCTACCTGTGAAATACAGCAACTGAAACAGTAAAAAAAGAAAGTGGTATGTGAAACAAGTAATCATGTAATGGAATGTAGTAGGGTGTATGTAAAAGAGGAAAATAGGAAGTTCAACAAATATTTCCCAACAACACTTGCTGTACTGGTATACTGCTGATCAGAACCTATGGCCATAGCATCTGTGTCTGTCTGTAGTGACATAGAACACATCTCATGCCCCTGAGTCAGTCACATATGACTACTACTGGAGTGTGGTTTGAAGAATACTGACTGTGACACTCCTAGGCCCGCTACTGGGATGTTGCATATATCCATATGTTAATTGTGAGTACTAGTATGATATACATGTCTGTATCAGAAATGTGAGGGACCTGTACAGGGTATTTGCATAGTGAAATACTGTTGCAGCTGTGTGTGTTGAACTGCATATGATATAATGAGCTCATACCATTCAACTGTCCAGTGTTATGCACACTGACCATATGTGTTCCTCACATTTGTAGTTATGTACTACAACAGTTGTGTTATGTATGGCAAAGAATTGGCAACTGTGAACACTGACATTACAACATCTCCTTACATTTCATTTGGCTGTTCCCGATAGGGGTTGCCACAGCAGATCATCTACCTGAATGTCTTCCAGCCCTCTGCATCTTGCTATTTCACACCAACTAGCTGTATGTCCACTATCAACACATACATACACCTTATCTCAGGCTTTCCCCTTTCTTCTTACACAGAAGCCTCATACTTTCACAAATATACTCAGCATACCTACTCATCACATGTTCAAACAAGCATAATCCTGCCACTCTCTGTCTTTGGTCCAAGCCATCCAATATGGGTAGACCACCTAACATACATGTTCCTACTCCTGTACACCCTCAACACACCCAGTGCAAATCTTAATGTCAACTCTGCCACATCCACCTCTGACTCCTGCCTTATTTTTCAATGCCACTGTCTACAACCCATATAACACAGCTGGGCTCCCCACCCTCTTGTAGACCTTCAATGTCACTTTTAATGGTACTTCTCTGTCACAAATCACACCTGACACTCCTCTCCACCACCTGCATCCTACCTGCACTCTCTTTTTTACCTCTCCCCCACACTCTCCATTACTCTGAACTGTTGTTCGCAAGTCTGCAACACCCATGCAGACAGACAATAGAGGTGCGACTGCTGAATCTTACACAAATGCACTTTATATGCACTTACATAAGTGCATTTATCATACTATCCCTAACAGAACCAAGATGATATCCTCCAAAAAAAGGAAGACAATCTGGTGGTCCCCTGCCATAAACAAACTCTACAACAGAAGAAAAACTGTTGCAAAAAAGAGTAAAATCCCATAATTGGAAGAACTCTCTGGTCAGCCCTCAGTAAGAAGCTGAGATCCCTCATAAAATCATCCAAAGCTAGTTATGAAAACAAAATCTCCACTGATTTGAAAAACAACCACAAAGCATTCTATAGCTATGTCAAGAATCTCAATGGCAACACTCAGATCTGCTCTGAGTTACAGCACAATGGCACTAAATATACAGAACCAACTGATATTGCCAACATCCTGGCAGATAGGTTCAGTGATAACTTTAACCCCCCACCCCCTAAAGGGCCCATCTCTATACCAGAAGAATGCAAAGTTCCTGTAATCATGGCTGCACAGGGAAAAACCACACTCTCCAAAGCCAAGAACACAGCATCCGTGGAACCTGACAACATCCCAGGCTGCATTCTACATGAAACACAGAATGAACTGGCACCCCACCTAAACACCATGTTCAGTCATAGTCTCACCTCAGGCTTTGTGCCCACTGTATGGCGCACCGGGATGGTTATCCCACTCCACAAAGGGGGAGCCACCACGGACCCTGGGAACTACCTCCCCATTAGCCTAACGAGCCTGGTCTGCAAGGCCATGGAACGTATCATCATGGAACTTATAAACAAAGACATTGGTAATCTCCAAACTCTGGACCCCACCCAGTTTGGGTTTGTAAAAGGCAGAGCATGTCTCCTAAACCTATTTGACTTCTTTGAAGCAGTCACAAAAGCCGTAGACGAGGGTAAGGTGGTTCACACAGCCTATCTAGATCTCACCAAGGTTTTTGACACCATCCCCCACTCTGGAATTATAGATAAACTCAATAAACTAGGTATAAATCCCTATGTCACAAGATGGTTTGCCAAATGGCTCACTGACAGAACCCATACTGTGAAAGTAGCAGACTCCAAATCCGACTACAGACCAGTGAAAAGTGGAGAACCACAGGGTTCAGTCCTGGGTCCTATCCTGTTTGGTATCTTCTTTTCTGAAGTACAGGCTAACACAGAAGGTTTTTGGCAAACGAAGTTTGCAGATGACTGCAAACTAGGAGCCATAATTGAAACTCCTAATGAGGTGGACATCCTGCAAAAGGGCCACACTGAGACAGATGCCTGGTGTCAAAGCTATGGCCTCAAGCTCAATGCCAAAAAGTGCATTGTCATCCCCTTTGGTAAAAACTCTGTACCCATGAGCTACCACATAGGTGATAGGCTACTTAACACCGATAGTGTGATAAGAGACTTTGGGACACAGGTGGACAGTAGTCTCTCCTTTGATAATCACATCATCACAGTAGTCAGGAAATCCTTCTACCTGGCCCACCTCATCACAAATGGTTTCTCATCCAGGAAAAAAAAGAGATCATTGTTCCCCTCTACTCATCACTCATTAGACCCATTATAGAGTACAACATCCCTTTTGTATGTACCTCACAAGACATCTACAACAACTGGAAAGGCTGCAGAAATACCTCACAAAGAGGATTACTGGCCTCAAACAGATGCCCTACACAGACCATCTCAAAAAACTCCAGCTTTACTCTGTCACATATCGCCTGCTCAGAGGCGATCTCTGCCTAACATACAAAGCTATGTCAAACCCAGAGCTGTTGGACATGCATCACTTAAAGAAATCCCAATCCCTCCAAGCTACATGCTCTAGGGACCTAAACCTTGTCACCACAATAAACAGAACATGCTGGAGGGATAGATTTCTGTCCCAGAGATTTCCCATACTCTGGAACAAACTGCCTATCTATATCAAACAAAGCTGCTCATTAGCAGTCTTCAAGAAAAATCTTGATGATTGGATGGAAAATAGGAAATTCACCCTGGGGATCACCTCTGTAGCTCTGCTCGACAGGGGCACAGGAAAATAATTTTCTTGGATGGCGAAAGCCAGGGTACCTTTTTGGCTAGGCTTGTATCGGCCCTAGGGCTGATAGCCTAGTACCTACCTATGAACCTATGAACCTAAGTATTTAAGTTTATCCATCTTTGAAAACTGTACTCCCTGCATCCTCACCATTCCTCCATCCTCCCTTCCATTCACACACATATATTCTGTCTTAAGTCCTGCTGGCCAACTTTCCTCCCTTCTCTAGTCCATAAGACAACCTTCCCAGGGTCTTCTCAACCTGTTCCCTACTCTCTCTACAGAACACAATGTCATCTGCAAACAGCACAGTCAATAGGGACCCCTGTCTGATCATGTCTGTCAAGCAGTCCATCACCACTCCACATGAAAAAGGACTCACAGCTGCTTCCTGATGTACTTCCACCTACACCTTAAATGCATCTGTCACTTCCGAACCAGAACTCACTGCTGTCATAGTAGCCTTGTACATATCTTGTAACATTCTTACAGATTCCTCTGCCACTCCTGACCTCCTCATACAATACCACAACGCCCCTCTAAGCATCCTGTCATATGCTGTCTGTAAGTCCAAAAAGACACAATGGTGCTACTTCTGACCTCGTCTGTATGTCTCCATCAACACTTTCATAGTAAACATCACATCTCTGCTGATCTTTCCTGGCATGAAACCATACTGCTGATCAGTAATCCTCAGCACCCTTCTTAACCTAGCTTCCACCACCATTTACCATTACCTCATGATGTGACTGATCAGTGTTATCCATCTGTAGTTACTACAGCTGTGCACACCACCATTATTCTCATGATCAGTACACAAACTCATTTTCCCCACTCCTCATGCATCCTCTCACTTTCCAAGATCCCAGTAAACAATGTGGTTGACAACACCACTGCTATTTCTCCTAAAATACTCCATGTGTCCACAGGTATGTCTTGTGGACCAACAGCCTTACCAATCCTACACTCATTCGTAGCAATCCTTACTTCCTCCTTGATAATCTGTTGCACTTCCTGATTCATCAAACCCACATCATGCAACTTCCTCTCTCTCTCTCTCTCTCTCTCTCTCTCTCATTCTCCTCATGCTACAGACCATCAAAGTACTGTCTCCATCTGTTGCACACACTCTCCGCACTTGTGAGTACATTTCCCACATTATCCTTAATCACCCTTATTTGCTCCACATCCATCCTATCTATGTGCATCTATCTAGCCAATTGGTACAGGTCCTATTCTCCATCTTTGGTGTCCAACTTTGTATACAACCATTCAGACACACAATTCCTAGACATTGCCACCACTCTCTTTGCCATACACCCCATCCCCTTATACTTCTGTATAGTTGCTTCATCTGTCTGACAATCCCATTTCTCCTTTGCCAGCCTCTTTCACTGTATAAATGTGTAAATGTCCCTAACATTCACTGCCACACTCCTAGCCATTCCCCTCTCTGCCTGCCATAGGAGCATTGCACATCCTCCAGGGTATGACTATGAATGATAAAGCTACTCAAATATCAAATGATGTACATGTGTTACAGCAATGTGAAGACAGTGTCAATAATGTTGGTCCATAGCCCACCATGTATGTACAGCATCCTCCACATGTTGCCTCCTACCAGTTTGACAGGTATGACTGAGCAACAAAAGTGTTATGACAGTGTGCCATACTGACATAGAACAGAAATGCATAGTAGTTATTACCTGTGCAGATGTATGCATGTATGCGTAGGTGTACCTAGCTGCCTCATAACACCTGACATGGAATGCAAAACAGCATGGAACTGAGCTGTATATGTTGTACACGTCTGTAATGTTAATGTGTGTGCATCCAATAGAGTCACACTTCCATAGCTAATGGTTGTTGCATTGCCCTGACACAGACATGGGTACTGCCATAAGTAGGAGTATCATGTAGGAAATAGAGAGGTGTCCAACTGTGTTTTGACCTTGTGTCCATGCCTACTAAAAACCTTGATATGACCACCCACATAGCAGTATGGCCTTAGCAAAACCTAACATGTACATCCTGTCTCAACCAAAGTACAGTAAGCCCCTTTGCTGGACAGTGGTAGTGCACAAAGCACATAAAGGGATGCTATATTGGTTGTACAAGGGATAGTAGAAGCAGGCAACAATTGGCCAACATGTTATCGTTTGTTTGGATGACCATAGTAGGTCACAGGTAGATTACTGTAAGGCTGACTGTGAGTATAAATGGAACATATTCACTGAGGGAAACCAGAAGGCCATCTTCACATATGTCTGCAGTCTCATAGGCAACAACTCAGACCACCCTGTATTGGAGGTCAGTCATTGCACATACACACACACCATTGCTACAATCAACCTGCTGCAGACATGTTTAGGCCAAAGATCACCACACTGGCTCAACATCAGTATAGGTGGATATGCACACCACACACACCACTACCCTCATTGTCATGGATCAGGTGCAAACCGCCTACTTAAACGTAAAAATAGCAAGCCACCTTGGGGACTGATAACATTCCAGTCTGCAACCTACATGAACTCAGACATATGCTTGTAGCTCCATTACAGACTGTATGCAAGCCAAACCTGAGCAGCTTTGACAGCCCATCTGCAAGGAACACAGACACTGTCACCCTTCTATACAAATGTGAACGGTGGTTAATGAAATATACTGGCCTTATAGGGGGGACATGACACAACAGGACAAGGAGTAAAATGCATGTTCATACAGTGTCTTGTCTCATGTGTTTGTATATAGTGTACACTGTTGATAATTAGTCATGTGCTGTCTCTTTAAAGAAGTCTGTGCAATGTTTGAGGTCTTGTGATGTGTTTCCCTGTTTATGTCTTTCAGGTGCTATGCCAAGGCAGCCGGTCTACAATGAGCAGGAACTTCGGCCATAACTGAAGCCATCCTGCAGAACTATACCATCCTTTTTGGTCAGGGTCACCAAAACCAGTGGGAACAGATTGCACTGTGGGATGAAATTGTCCAAAGTGTCAACAACTTGGGCCATGATGGCCGCACGTACAATCAGGTACGTCATAGAGCAACTGACCTGATTCAGCATGCCCGGCAATGGGCTGCTGCTGTAGCAACGGACCATTCCATTACTGATGGGAGGCCAGATACACAATTCCCTCTTATGGCAGTAAAGGAGCTCCTGGCCAACCTTGGGGTAGCTCCCACAACAAGATCTACACAAGAACTTTCAGTCATGGAGGTGGGTGGCACCCAGGCAACACACGAGGAGCATCCAGGTAAGCCAAAAGTGCACGTCAATGTACAGAGATTGCATTACAACTGTTTTCTATAGTCTTGAGATGCATATGTCAGGGTAAAATACTACCACCATAACAACTATATCACCCCCACTACTAAAATGGTACTGTCTAATACCTTCCTCGTTCATTGTCTCCTATATGGTGCCCCACTTCTTACCAAACTTCAAACTTCTCTAAAAACAAAGCTATCCTCCTGTTATAAGAAAATGTCTAAGTTTGCTACCAGCTATGAATCCAAATACCACCACTACAATGCCCTAAACAAATCAAATTTGCTTGGACTTACTAACTATATTACCTACATTCAACTTACTCATCCCCATAAACTCATCTGTAATCCCTCCATCTACCCCTCCCTTGCATCCCCCTTCAAAATGCAGATACTCAACAGACTTCTATGATCCAATAACCAGAATTTTCATTAACTGCTTGAACTACGGCAGATGGGAGGCAGCAGCCACATGAAGGTATTTCAGAGCCACAATCATCTGGGTGTGCACATGGCCATGCACCAGCACCCTCCTGTATGGGCGGTAACACTAGTACTAGTGAGGGTGGTGTAATGTCCACACCAAGATGTGGCAGGCCATGGACACGTGGTCCTGGATGGTCCCAACAGAGTCGAGGATCCAGCAGATATATGTCACCATCAGGGAGCAGTACTATCTCCGGCCTTTCTGGCCTTGTCAGTGGTGGTGCCCATGATACTCTTGGCAGATCCAGTTCCCATGTCCATGACCGGAGGCAGTGAACTGCACATCCTGCCATGTATGGGCCTCAGCTGTCCAGAAAACATCAGTGTAGGGCAGCCACATGGTGTGTCTGTGCACACATATGCACACATATGCACACACACACACACACACACACACACACACACACACACACACACACACACACACACACACACACACACACACACACACACACACACACACACACACACACACACACACACACATCATAATCACAATAAACTCACCTCCACACACACATGCACCACATCTGCACAGAGCATGCCATTCCCATACCCCAAATCTGGCAAAAACCACACAACACCCTGTGCATATGATGAAACCTGTGCCCAATCCCTGACATCCAAAACATCAATCCAGGGACATGCAAATATGGGTCTGATGCACAGGGTGAACTTAATAAATTGTATGTAGGTAATGCTGCGTAGGGTGCTGTCATCTGGCATTTGTAAGGGGTACACATCAGAGTGTGTGCACAGTTTAAGTCATGATGCATTATTGCTATTCTTAATGCTGACTGAATGTGTTCTCACATGCTGTATCCTGTTTGTGTTCTAGGCCTCTGTGTGTCATCAGGATGTGGCACTGCAGTAGGACCAAGGGGTATGGCAGTGCAGTAATACATCAACCATTTCATAGACAAGGTACAGCTGTATCTGCATGAATTTCACAGGTCTGTACAACAGTGATTGCATATGCCCTGCAGATTATAGGGCTGAGGGTTGTATCTAGGTTTATGGTGATTAATAACATCTGTTAAAGAGTGGAGAATGGTAAGTGTGTTGGTTTGGACACACATCTGTTTGCTAATAACCACACCCGAGGGGTATTCATCAAACAAAAACACTCAGATTACTACACACACACACACACACACACACACACACACACACACACACACACACACACACACATTTCACAGTAGTGAGATCCACTGGTTCATAGCTTCATAGGTGTGTAGTAGGGGAATGGCCATGAGGGCTTTACAAGGCTAGGCCTAGGAAATACCCTGGCATCAGGTCACATGAAAATGTCCCCAGTGTGGCTAATGAGTATACTCACAGGAGTGAGCTCCAGGGGTGGGTATTGTATTCCCCATTCACTCATCCAGATGTGTATTGCGGATGGCCAGTGATGTGCATTACTTCACATGTATGTGATTTATATTCCATACCATGGACAGTGTCTGGGTTGTGTACCTATTCCACAAGCATGCCCTTCGGAGTGTGGATGTGTGCTTGAGGTATCTGGGGCATGTTCAGTGGACAGATTGTAATCTTCAGATGTAGCATTCCTGACCCAACTTGGTGAGACATGGCTGTGTATCTCAGGCAGTGGTCGCACCTACATAGACAGTATGATACAGGGATTCATTGGAGTTATAGGAGTCTGTCCATGCAGGGCATGTGTGTAAGACCTGGTATTATCTTTGTGGGGTACATTTGCAGCCTGTACAGTTGTTGCAGGTGTCCAGTGATGTACATCACTATAGGGCCACTGTATGTATTGACTGGGCTACTGAGAGCATGGTACAGGATGACCATGTCCTTTAACTTGCTGGATAACACACACTTAGTCAGTTGATATAACACATCAAAGTACTTTCTGATATCAGTGGCACTGTTATGCAACCCATGTTCCCCATTATGTTATAACAACCGAACAACAACTGTTCAGTGGACTACCAGCAATGTGTTATTTCATGTGAGCCATGGTGTTCACAAAGGTAATGGCAGCATATCTCCTGGCATTGAAGTGATGTCTAGGGCTCTGATAACAGTCATATGTGTCATAGTGGCCTTTGTGCATGATGTAAACATCTCACAGGGTCCACAGGGTAAATGATGCCAGCCTACACAGCAGTAATTATGAGCATGTGCAGCATCAGGCCACCCACCTCATCCACCATGCCCATCAATGGGCGGCTGCTGTAGCGAGGGACTGACTAGCCACAGGTGGGGGCCCAGCCATACAGCCCCCACTGACAACCACAAGGATCTCCTCACCAAGCTTGTGGCACAAGGCCCATGCACAAACTATGATACTGAGCGAAGCATTGTGGAGGTGGGTTACACCCACACATTAGACGAGAAGCGTGCAGGTAAGGGCCCAGTGAGGATTAGTACAGTAATATATCAGGCATACATGTATCTGTATTGTATCTACATACATGTGTCAGACCGATTGCAGCTGTGGATGGGTTTTTTTTAATGCACAGAGGTGCACATCTATAGTGAGGGCAGGACATTGCATATTATTGTAGTTAGTACTGTAGATGTCTAGACAGGCTGCATCCATTCTGTACCAAGGCCACATGGGAGACTGCTGACAATAACCCCCTCTCACAACTACCTAGGACCCTCTGGTCTGCATATGGGACAGAAACCTGAAGCTGGTGAGTTTGACGTTGTTCTGTTGTTGCCTGACAATACCCCCGGCATGTGAAGTGCATACAATTTACCATGCACACAACCATCAGTAATAGCTGTATTACTTTATGTAATACCTATATTGCTTGTTGTGCATGTTCACTTGTGCTGGGATTAACTGTACTGCATCACAGTGGTCACTAGCGGGGCCTATCTGATGTGAATTCAACATTCCTGTGGGTCTATTTCACCACATCGAATGGTGATAAGTTCGAACACCCTTTGTTTGAACCTAAAAGTCTGAAAACCCTAAACAGCAAACTCACAGAACAGGGATTTGTTTTCCCAGGGAAAAAAATCGCTGCTCCATAAAAAAAAAAAATCACAACTTTAAAAGAAACTGAAGTGGGGGCTTTACCCCCCACACCCCCCTATTTAAATATACCAACTCCAAGATTGCACTACAGTGGAGGAAATAGCAAAGCCCCAAAGACTGCCCACCAATTTTTTTCTCTGGGAAAAAAAGTCAATGTTCATATAACTTCGTGGTTTAGGGTTTTCAGACTTTTCGGTTTGAACAAAGGGTGTTCAAACTTTTCACCATTTGATATGGTGATATAGACCCCATTCCTGTAGCATACCTCACAATTTGTCAGTGCCAAGACATCTGGACTGAGCCAGCCAAATGGGCTGGACAAATGGCCTAATGTAGTGTCATGCATGACACATTAGTGGTATACAGTGGATATAAATTGTGTACACACCCTTGTTAAGATGCAAGGTGTTCCTGTTACTATTTAGGACTGCAATATGACAGTCCACACCTCTTCCAGCCTGTAATGTGACACATAACAGGAACAGTTCACCTGTAAAACCATGCATCTGGACTCATGTATTGCACCTACAAGACTGGCCACCTGTGAGGGTGGCAGATGTCGTATCAGCATGATGTTTCAGTCAGGTATGATACCTCATGCTGCCATATGTGTCAGTATACTCACTGTGGCTTATTTGGCTATAATATCATATACACGGGCATTGTTAAGGCACAAAGACCACTTTCAACCATATATAGGTTGCAAACATATGGATATGCCACACACATCTGTACAGAGGACTGTACAATGGTTTAACCTGCTGCATGTGAGGCAGATGCTGTTACCACACTATATAAAGTAATGGCAGTGGGAGGTGGTCACCATCCATGTATGGTATGCGCATCAAAATAGTATAAGCCACACAAGGTGTGATCCTCACACACACACAAACAATTGCCAGCATTAAGATTAGAATTCCTGCCTATCTAGGTATTCCTAATATATTGCTACACAGTTATCAGATGCACCACAGAGTTTATACATTTCCACCTCTTCCAAAGATACTTCTAAGGTGGATGACATCAACAGGACTACTAAATTGGAGTGAAGGTAAGTGTAAAGGGTAGTACACATGTCAAAAATGGTATAAGCCAGACAGTACATGATACCCACACACACACACACACACACACACACACACACACACACACACACGCACACACACACGCACACACACACACACACACACACACACACACACACACACACACACACACACACACACACTTGCCAGTATTGGGATTAAAACTCTTGCCTATCTAGTTATGTCTAATATAGTGTTACATGGTTACCACATGTGCTACAGAGCTTAATGAGCTTTCACATGGCCAAAACTGCTGGCAACTGCACAGCTGTGGTAAAGTATTACAGGTGGCAGACAGTCTGCATTCTGTTCCACCCGTACATCATGCTAGTTCTTCCTGTCTTGCACTTCAACTAACATTATGGCTTGGAACTTCACCAGGTTATTGTATCAAGACATGTGGAACACCTGGGAGCCGTCAGCAGTACTCATTCATCACAGATGTAGCCCCAGTACTTACTAGTTATGTTCACCCCTCCTGGCATGTTTGTAGGGTGATTATATGTGCTTTCACCCATTAACCTGGAGCACTTGTCCATTCTGAGGCTCTTGGAACACTTGTCCATTCTAAAGGACTGTTGCAACTGCCTCATGTACACAGACAATCCTCCCCTCTAAACTACAAACACTCAGACCTGTTAGGGTTACCCATATATCACCCAATGAGGACATATGCACTCTCCAGCAAAGACTGGACTAGCATGACATGAGTTTATGATCAACACCTGCACCACATCATGTGGAACATGTAGCTCAACATGACACCCACTTTGACAGCCACGACATATAGTGAAAAGCCACCCACCCACCTTCCCAGAGGCACTCAATAGAAATTTACCCAAACAACACAGATCAGCAAGACAGACACCCACTTAGAGACCATGACATGGAACATGCCAAGGGACACATATTTAACCAACACAGTGTGCCCCTCAACCTAAGCTCTGAAGGTTAACCACCTTGCTCAATACAGTGATCATGGGCAACTCAGTACTCAGGCATACACATATCCCACTCACTAAATTGAATATGCAGTTAACAGACAAATATCTATTACATGCCAGCATCCAACACATGATACAGCCAGTCACAACACTCCACAACAACTACGAATATCACTCTGTATCCATGTGGGTGTAAATGACTTGGGACACACCTCCCTGGGCTACATTACAAGAAACATGGTTGAACTCTCTGATTATGTGGTCTAGGCAGGTTTGACAGCAACCCTGGGCAGTGTACCACTTTCACTCAGAATGATGCTGCAGTAGTATCAACTGATTGACTGCATCATTGGCTTATGTGTTATGTGTCATTCTCAGGGGGATCCAGTACCTCTCTGCTTGGGATGACATGATTGACAGAATGCAATGACCTGGCACATATGTCCTACATCTTTCACCGCTGAGTTTCCAGGTACTGGCTAAGTGTCTTGCCACACCTATGATGCCTTATTAGGCAGTGTTCCTAATGTTATTACCACCATAACAGCTACCATGTATGCAGTCTGAGGATCATGCTGTTCAGCAGTAGATATTTGTCAGGATGCAGTCACTCATAGCAGTCATTGGAGTGGATGACACATCTGCTGTAATGGAGAGGTGGTTCACATGTATGTGATTTATATTCCATACCATGGACAGTGTCTGGGTTGTGAAGCTATCCCACAAGCATGTCCTTTGAAGTGTGGAAGTGTGCTTGAGGTCTCTGGGGCATGTTGTGTGGACAGATTGGTAACTTCAGAATTAGCATTCCTGACATTGTTTCTTGAGACCTGGCTATGTAACTGAGGTAGTGATTGCACCTACATAGACAGTATGATATGGGAATTCATTGGAGTTATTGGCATCTGTCCATACAAGGCATGTGTATAAGGCATGGTATTCCCTTTGTGGGGTACATTTGCAGACTCTACAGTTGTTGCAGGTGTCCAGTGGGGAACATGGCCAAAGAGCACTGTACACATTGATTGGGCTACTGAGGAGATGAAACAGGGTGCCATGTCCATTTACTTGCTGGATAACACACATTCAGGAGATGTAACACATCAAACTACTTTCTGATGTCAGTGGCACTGTTGTGGTCGACAGGCATATAGTTCACTGTAATCACACCATGGGTACCATCTGTGAGGCAATTTTTAGGAGAGCTATGAATATAGTGGTTGCTGCCTAGCCAAGTGTGTTTGTGTATGATCCGTGGGTAGAGAGTGGTCTCTGAGTATTAGAAGAGTTGCCTATATTGTTCACTAATCCATACTGTCATATAGTCATTCCACATGACAATAGACATTTGGGGCTGTGGATTGTGTATACCAACCTCTATGGTGTTTGACAACTGTTGGCATTGTAATGTGGACATTGGGACATATACTAGATCCTCAGTATAATAATGTAGAAAAATCCACCCCCCAATGGATCCTGTCATTACACAAACCCACCAACACCCACAGAGGATACTGATACACACACACACACACACACACACACACACACACACACACACACACACACACACACACACACACACACACACACAGACACACACACACACACACACACACACACACACTTGCCAGGATTGAGTTTTGAACCCCTATCTAGCTATGCATTGTTACTAAGTGTTATGCAGTTATCGCACATGCCATGGAGCTTATATGCTGAAGGGCTGTCCAAAGGTATCTTTGAAGGTGAGTGACATCAGCAGCAGTGCTAAAGGAGGGGTAAGGGAGGTGTAGTAAGTGTGAATGACCACAAAATCAGTTGTCTACAAAGTCACACACACACTCTCTCACAAAGACACAGATTTTCACAGTTGCCAGGACCAAGATTAGAACCCCTACCTAACTAGTTTGCTACACTATAGTACTGCACAGTTATCGCAAATTCCACAGAGCTTATATGTTGGAGAGCTGTCTAAAGGTATCTTTGAAGGTGAGTGACATCAGCAGCAGTGCTAAAGGAGGGGTAAGGGAAGTGTAGTAAGTGTGAATGATCACAAAATCAGATGTCTACAAAGGCACACACACTCTCTCACACAAGCACACACATTTTCACAGTTGTCAGGACCAAGATTATAACTCTTACCTAACTAATTTGCTACACTATAGTATTATGCAGTTATCACAAGCGCCATGCATCTTATATATTGGAGAGCTGCCCAAGGGTATCTTTGAAGGTGAGTGACATCAGCAGCAGTGCTAAAGGAGGGGTAAGGGAAGTGTAGTAAGTGTGAGTGACCACACAATCAGGTGTCTACAAAGACAAACACACTCTCTCACACAAGCGCACACATTTTCGCAGTTGCCAGGACCAAGATTATAACTCTTACTAACTAGCTTGCTACACTATAGCATTACACAGTTATCACAAGCACCATGGAACGTATATGATGAAGAGATGTTCAAAGGTATTTTTCAAGGTGCATGACATTAGCTGCAGTGCTAAAGGTGGAGTAAAGGAATTCATCTAGAAACACACAGACACACACTCACTCAACTTAACATTTGACAGGACTGAGCTTACACAACTGCTACATGGATACTTATTTGGACTGTAGTGTTACACAGTTATCACAAGCACCACTGAGACTATAGGGCTGGAGGCTAACAAGGGTATTTGTACAGTAAATGACATCAGCACATCATGTGATATAGGCCAATGGGATGTGTACTGGATGGGAAATGGGATTCTCTCTGTCACTGTCTGTCTTTCTCTTCTCCATGTCTGTGTGTGTGTATGTTTGACATATTATATTATGTTGGCCTTAGATATGTTTGAGTATTCCATCCAATGTGTGTGTGTGTGAAGTATCAATGGTGTACAGTTTGGTGTGTGTGCACAGACAGCTGTGAATAACCGATATCTGTAGTCCACTGTGTTATCAGACAAGGACTTCATTTCTCTAAGCGTAGGAGCATGCCCAGTATGACCTTCTATATTGTGTGTATGCATCCATTCAAGGGAGGGTTGGACTCCAGTTCAGGGTTTTGTGTGCTACAGCTACGACTAGCAAACTGTTTCTGCAGGATATCTGTAGATAATTTGTCAATATGGAGAAACTATGGGGATAACATACAGGGGATACTATAACTATTGCTGTCTGTGCTGCTTGTGTGACATATTTGGTTGTAGCATAGATTTTCGGACATATGTACTGTTTTACACTGTGATGTATCATGTCATCAACTACTGGCAGTTATCATTCTTTGCTCGCAGTTATATACCAGGGAAATACAGGATGAAGGAAGCTGAGACCAATATTCTGAGGCATATAGACTATGCATTCTGGTACACACCTGCCATTATGGAGGGGTAGCTACAGACAATAGACTGCTGGTTCTGTGCAAATGTCACAGCATCTTGTTAGCGTGCTGGCTGGGGAATCCCTTCTTGCGTTTTTTTTCAACAGCATGGAATGGCCATATCCTGCTGGGGCCATATGTCTCAGCTGTATAGATACACCCAGGTTATCCAGAGGCAGGTCTCATATATCTGGTCAGTTTACCTTCAAATTGTGGTTTACAAGCAGTTTTGTGGCTATTCATTCATGGGTTTGCAGTCAAGGAGTAGTATGGGTAGACATTAGAGTTTCAAACTTCACACATTTCATGATATCCATGCTTCTACACCCCCCTTTTGTTATTCTATCCTTTTGTTGACATTATGTAAGCAATATCTCAGAGGTATCCCTGCAGTTGGACCTTTATCCCAGTAGTATTTATGGCCTGGTCTACATCCTTGCAGTAGGACATGGTGAGGCATGCTACTAGCATTGGTCAACATGGCCTTGCATTTGTTTACTGTGTTAGGTTGTTAGTTGGGACCCCCCTGACATTCCATATATTGGCACTGTGGGTGAGGCATGGGCCTTTGCCAGAGGGCTATAAGCCATTTGAGAGTGCTGCAGGCCATCTGTTATTGCAGTTCACTGTGGGATTGTGTGTGTGGGGGGTGCACACCTGCAGACTTTAAACATTTGCAATGACTGTACTGGTATTCTGGTTACTCTGTTGGCTTCCATTTCATATTGTATTGTGACCTGTAGTGCAGAAAGGAGGCATATCAGTAGAGTACACATTATATCTTAATGGCATACAT
This sequence comes from Protopterus annectens, assembly GCF_019279795.1. NCBI lineage: Eukaryota > Metazoa > Chordata > Ceratodontiformes > Protopteridae > Protopterus > Protopterus annectens. Next base: position 705,644,046 of record NC_056729.1, read on the forward strand.
TTCAGTTTCAGACTTCTTACCATTCAGAATTAGAATACAACTGCCAGACCTGTTGTAGTATGTCTGAGTAGGTCTGGTGGGGGGCTGTTCACCATTGCCATCATTTGGGGGCCTTAACCCAGCCTTTCTTTATGGTCATCTATACCTGCCCTGCTGGTTGAGGCTGGTGGTGGGTATGTGACCTTCATTGACATCCATGTGTGTGACCTATTGACACCCACAGTTATTTGGGCCATCACATGTACTGTGGTGGGGGTTGTCACCTTCTGTAGTGCTGCCTAGTATGCTGACACCAGTATTTGTTGTGAATTTCCTGCTGTCCCATATAGCTGTCAGCTGTCTGCTGATATCCCATTCAGCCACCCAACTCCCTTGCATGCTTGCATCCATACCATACATATAACTATGAGAGCATACTACTCCATTCAGTAATCGATAGGAAGGGTAACTTACCTTGTTGCTGGGCCAGTATTGAGGATGGTGCTGGAGGGCTGACTATGTTGGATGCAAGTAGTACACTCCCTATACATGGTAAAGCATGGGTAATGTCATGTTTGGCGTCCCTTTTTCTGTATGTGTGAGTCGGAGAGAGGTATCAGTCTCTGGGTCCCTAAAGAGTCAGAGTGTGTGTGCTATGCGTTGCCTCTTTGCCAAGGCCTGGGCATACTGGGCATGCCTCCTTCTGCCTACAGGGACAGGCTCAGGATGTTCCTCTGCTGAGTCCCTCTGTACCTGTGCTGGCCTTGGCAATGGTGGTGGGACTATGTCAAGTGAGAAGAACGTTGACTTGAGCATCCCAAACACATGCTCTACAATGATTCTGGTTTGTGTGTGTGCCTCATTATGGTGTTCTTGTTCGGGTGTGTGTGCATTTCTGATATGTGTGTCATCAGCCATGGCTCCAGTGTATAGCCAGCATCCCCCACTAGATGGCCATATGGGATACTCCCACTGGCAAACATCTTATACAGCTGTGGGCAATGCCAGATGTGGGAGTTGTGATAGCTTCCAGGGCTGCCAGCACACACATTCATGATAATGCCCTGGGCATCTCACATGACCTGGCAGTTTATGGAGGGCAAGCCCTTGCAGTTTATGTAGACCCTATCCCGCTCACCGGGTGGTGCTTTGATGTGGATGCGTGTGCAGTCTATAGCACCATTTACCTCAGGGTATTCTGCTATATGGTGGAAGAGACGCATACTTCTGGTCAACACCTCACATTTATTTCCCCATTGGCATGTGGTGTCATGGCATCCAGGAACTGGTGGAGTACCCTGGATGCTGATGTCTGTGAGACCCCAATGATATCCCCAGTTGGTCTTTGGAAGGTACCTGTGGCAAGTATTCTTAAGCCTAGACATACCTTGGTATCCACTGGGATGGGTTCCCCTCTATTAATTCTGTGTGTGAGGTGTGACCGGCATATCTCAATGATTTGCTGTAGAATGTCCCGGTCTACCTTATAGTGTTCCACTATCTCCAGCTTATGTAGACACTGGTAGGTTACCCTGGTTCTGTACACATTTTTCCTCCTCCTCCTCACTGTGGGTCAAGTTGTTAGCATTCTCCTCCTCACCAGCCTCAGTCTCTAGCACATATTGATGGAGTAAAGCAGCAGCAGCCTCTAACATTTTTAGTTAGTTTTGCCAGTTACAAATCCCCCATTTGTATATACTGGTGGTGTAGAGTTGTCTGAAAGGTGTTTGCATAGTTTACAGTAGTGTGATGGGATGTTCCATGTGTAATTGGCTGATTCTGATACATTCCACCTGCCAGCTATGCTAGTTCTCCTTGATTGCCTTCCTACTGCTGTTTCCCCACAGAGCAGTCTGAAAGGTGTTTCCATAGTTTATAGTAGTGTGCTGGGCTGCTGTATGTGTATTTCTCTGATTCTGATACATTCTACTTGCCAGTTATGCTAGTTCTCCTGTATTGCCTTCCTACTGCTGTTTCCCCTACATCCAGTCTGCAAGGTATTTGCATAGTTTATAGTAGTGGGCTGGGCTGCTGGATTTATATTTGGTTGATTCTGATACATTCCACCTGCCAGCTATGCTAGTTCTCTTGCATTGCCTTCCTACTGCTGTTTCCCTTACAACCAGTCTGCAAGGTGTTTGCATAGTTTATAGTAGTGTGCTGGGCTGCTGCATGTGTATTTGGCTGATTCTGATTCATTTCACCTGCCAGCTATGCTATTTCTCCTGCATTGCCTTCCTACTGCTGTTTCCCTTTCCAGTTTGTCCCTATTTAAGCCACGAGGCATACTGTGCATACCCACTGCTCAAATATAATCAGTGCTGCCTTTTCCTCTTTTTTTTTTTTTTTGTTTAAAACCCGGTGCACAGCACACCCACCCATTTAGGCTATGTACACACTGCTCAGGCACATCTGACACTCCCCCTTCCTTAGCTGTGTTTAGCTAAGGGCAAACATGGGCCACAGAGCACCAATGAACTTACATCAAGCATGACACACACCCTTATGATGTCATTCAGCTCTTACATTTGCACTGTTGTATTGCTGCATGTGCACGGTTAGGTACAAGCTGACACTTTGAAGAAATATGTGATTCAGTATAACTCCTCTCATTTGCATACCCTGCTGTGTAGGTCATTAGTTACTGCACTAACACAGACCCTTTCCCCTTGACAACCAGTGCACCCTGGTATTGCTTACGTTCTGCATGCCATTGACTATAAAGTCAAAATGCAGAATTAACTTAAAATTGACATTTCTCATTTTTTTTATTTTCGGCACAATCCCGTTTGCGTGCCACTGCCCTAAGCTTTAACGGCTGAGATCTGCCAAAACAAATGTTTAATTTAAAAAAAATAAATAAACTGTTTTTAATGCCAATGTCCTTATATTTGGCCATTGGCATGTGTATTAAACATAATACATGCTTTTACATGAGCTGTCATGCGTCCGTTTTGTCAGATGCAGAAATGTATTCGGTTACTAGACGAATACATTTCTGCACTGACACTGTTCTTATATGGAGTCTGTACAGCTTGGTGAATCACAAAATCACCTTATTTGCATGGTTTTCACCAGCAAATGAGGTGATTTGCATATGTGCCTGCTTTCCATGAAGGAACAGTGTAGGGCTGCTCGTGCAGGTGAAAACAGCACTATCCTGAATCGCTCGGCAGCCATTTTCCATGCAGGAGTGCCTGCACTGTTCCTGCATGAAAATTTAGGCTTCCTAAATCTTGAGGATAGTTTCTAAAGAGGACAAGGTATAACACAGAACCTTGAGGAACTCCACTAGCTATAGTTTGCTTCTTGAAGATTCTATCATTTAGTCTGATCAGATGTGTTCTGTTTGATAGTCCTAACAATCCTCTGAGCTATGAATAGTTATAACTCATTTATGATGCCAGAGATTGAGTATCAGATTTTTTGACTCAGTCCACATAAGTAGTGTGAACTGTAAATTCATTAATGGTTTGGTTAACTTTATCAAAAAGTTATCAAGTTGAAGAAGATATAATCGACCCTTGACAAAAAAAAAAACAAACTGTGAAGAGTGTAGAGTCTGCAAAGCTTGTATGTTCTTACTGTTTAGATCTATAATATGATAGGTCAACAGAGAGGCAACCTTCATAGAGGGGAACGACTATAGGTATTCAAGTTAGTCTGCTTGACATCTAGGGGAGACAAAATCTTGGACTTGGTCCTCAGCAATATGGGACACCACTGTTCTCTACCAGTTGTAACTGGTTAAATCAAGTGATAAATCAATCACATTCTCCATAAGACTGAAGCTGGAAGCATCTACAAATACATCAGTATTCACAGATTATGCAAAGGCTTCTCTACTATAACTGACTGATGAGCTGGCTAAATTCAATATCCCCCCTCCAACCTGATGACCTCACTGCATATTTAGAATCTTTGAGTGCCAAATTCTATGTGGTTATGAATAGCTGCCTAGATGTGTCAGTTCCCCTCCAAAGTAGATATGATATCAAATTTAAAAATAAACCCATATGGCTGGAACCCAAATATAAACAGGCTCTGCAATAAAAAAAAAATCTCTCAGTTTGTTAAAGACATTCTTGCTAAACTTAACATGGACCTCTGGTCCCTGGCCAAATAAATCAAAGCTAGATATGAGGCAAAAATAGCCACCCAAGCAAAAGACAACCACAAGGCCTTATTTAATTATGTTAGAACCTTCAGAAACAATGCCCAGCACAGAACAAAGCTAATATTAAATAATATAGACTTCCGCGGTGGGGCAGGGGTAGCGTTGTTGCCTCACATCAAGAGGTTCTCCCATTCGATTCTCGGCTGGAGTATGAGGAGTTCCTTCTGTGTGGAGTCTGCATGTCCTCTCCATGGTTGGGTGGGCATTTGAAAGACATGCATAAATGGGCGTGCCTTCGTTGAAGGTTGAACATCGAGCTGGCACCTCGGCGTTTATGAAAATCTACTGCCAAACATTAGCAGACCGGAGTTCCGCTGTGGCGACCCCTAACCGGGAAAAGCCAAAAGACAACAACAACAACAACATCAGATACACAGACACTAAAGAGATAGACAATCTACTAGCAGATAAATTTAGTCCTAACATCAACCCCATCTCCCCTACATTCCCAGATCACATAATCACATCTAAACCCCCCCAAGTCTGACAAGAACAAGTTCTCTAAGTGCATTCCAAAGCCAAGAATGCTGTTTCTATGGGGCCTGCTAGCCTGTCTGAAACAGGATCCGTCAATCCCCCTGCATAGGCTATTCAATATCTGCTGCTAACCAAGTATTGTGCTGGATGAATGGAGGACAGCAAAAGTCATCCCTCTGCACAAAGGTGCGGTGTCAATTGACCTGGGTAATTATAGACCCTTAAGTCTGACCAACCTCATGTGTAAGGCAATGGAGCAGATCATTATGGAATTAATAAATAAGGAGATATGTAAACTACAACTCTTGACACAAGCCAGTTCAATTTGGTCAAGGGCAGATTTCTCTGCTTAAACTGGTTGACTTCTTTGAAAAGATTATTGAAGCAGAAGATTAGGGGAAGTCAGTACAAGCCACATAGCTAGACCTAGCAAAGACATTTGACACCATCCTACACTCATGTATTTTTGATAAACTTTCCTAGATAAATGTTCATCTAAGTTTAACTCATTGGATAGCAAACTGGATCACAAATAGAACCCAGGAAATTTGGGTAGGTATTTCTACCTCCTCCAAAAAAAAAAATATATATATATATATATATATATATATATATATATATATATATATATATCACTAGAAATGTACTCCAGAGTTTAGTCCTTGGGACAGTCCTCTTTGGTATTCACTTCTTGGAAGTCAAAACTAATATTAAATGTTTATGGTTGACAAATTTACAGATGACTGTAAACTTGGTACTATCATAAACTCTCCAGAGGACAACAAAATCCTTCATGATGGCCTTTCCTAAATAATTAGCTGGCGTCATAAGCAAGAACTAAAACTAAATGCCAAAAATATATAATTGTTTCCTTCAACAAGCATAATGTACCCTTTAACCATCTCATTGACAATGCATCCTTGATAATTGACCTGGTAGTTATGGACCTGAGAACCTATGTGGACAGCAAATTGTCCTTTGATCACCATGTGTCCACTATTGTAAGAAAGCTCTTTTTCACCGCATAGCTTGACCAAAAATCTAACACTTGGCCCAATGACAAACTCCAGTGGTAAAAATGCCAAAAAGCAGAATGCCACATCACTAAATATAACACTTTTTATTAAGCACTTTTAACTTGAATTGCGAAACTTCATCAGAATATGACATAACGTTGTTAAGCCATGGTCTCGTACCTAGATGATATTTTTATTTTTTTCAATATACTGTATGGATAGAACAGGGGATTTTATAAAATATATTAATAGTACTACTTCATTTCTTAAATTTGAATCATTCATATCTATGGAAGTTTTGCATTACTTGGACATTGAATTAAGAAAGGACCTAACAGAAAAGTAATTTATGTCAGCAATTTACAGGAAGTCCAGCTATTCAAATTCAGTGTTACATTTTAATATCTACCACCCATTGTCCCAAAAGAAAGCTGTGGTTAAAGGGCAAATTTTTAGGGGACTAAAGATGGTTTCAGAATCTATGTTTTTTTAGATGAATATAACAAACTTAAAGGGGTGCTTTTGAGGAGAGGGTATCCTGATTCCCTCATCAGTAGTTTTATTAGTGAAGTTCAAGTGAAAAGGGAGAAGGGAATGTATAAAATTTTACTGGGTTCAGACACATTGGATAAGCAAGTCAATCAGATAGAAAATTCAAATACTAACATGACTATGGCATTTATCACAATTTTTAGTGTTCATTATACGGGTATCAAAAAGTGTACTGAGAAACTGGGATACCTTTAACTATTTTGAAAGAGTTAATAATACATTTGGTAATTTACTGCATTTTGTAACAAGGATGGGTGTTTTGTCTGAAGAACATGATTGAACGTGTAAGCCCTGACATTAATATAGAAGGCAGCACAAGATGGGGTACATGTAAATGTGGTAGTATAATTATTGTAAACATATTCTGGAGGTGAAAAGCATAATGGTTGGAAATGACTTGATTCAGTCCAAATTCCACTGTAATTGTGTGACAAAAGATTTGGTGTATGCAGCACTCTGTCAACATTGCAATGGGTTTATATAGGAAAAGCAATGAGATCGTTTAGGGAAAGAATTTATGAAGATACTTATGATATTGGTAAAAGTAATTCCAATATTGCACTTGCAAAACATTTGATGATTTTTTTAGTAATAACATTTTATTTTTTGGTATTGGTGGTGCCTTTAGTGAAAATTTGGGAGCTTAGGATTTGTTTTGCCAACTTATGACAAATTTAAGGCTAGTCCCTGGATTAAATGGGGTGATTTCTATTAATTGTATTTTAAAACTGAACTCTTTGAGATTGTATAGATTGAATGAGGACAACCACCATGGAGCATTTTTATTTTTCCATGTTAATTAGTTTTATTAGGGACATTTTTATTTGGATGATACAGTCATGTGTTTATTTTGATGTTTTATTTAAGTGGTGAAATTCACGTGTCATATACTGATGACGTTTTACAATGTGAGACAAAAGTGCTGAACAATAAAGTGTTATATTTAGTGCTGTGGTTTTGTACTTTTTGGTGTTTTTATCACTGGTCATTGCATAGCTTGTTAATAAGGGTATGGGGTCAAGTTGCAGGGATGGAATCATTCCATTGTAGATGGCACTTATTAAACTGATCATTGAGTATACAATCTCACCACCTTTGGTATGTAATTGTCAAAACACTTAAAATAACCTGAATGACCACAACAGTTTCTCACTAAGGAAATCAAGGGCCAAAATCATAAAAAACACATTGACAGACTCAAAGCCTTGCCCTTTCCTTAGTGTCATACAGGCTACTAAGGGGTGATCTCACCTTGCGTACAATGTCTCAACAAACTCTATACTCTCAGATCTATTGCACATCAATAAGTCCAGTGGTGGCAAAAACACTTGCTCAAGAGATCTTAATCTCTTCTACAACATAATTAAACAGAACATGTTGGAGGGATAGGTTTATACCACAGAAAATACTACTTCTTTACATACATACATACAAATATTTCAAGCATGGACATTAATACCCTTATAGCCTGCCAATATAGCAAAACAGTTATTCCCATAGTAAGTGTATAGACTGTTCTTAAAAATATCTAAACTAGTGCTTGCTTTAATGCAATTTGGTAGTCTATTTTATGCATCAGCTGCACTCCCAGAAAGCCATTGGTACATGTCTCATTCCTATAGAATCTTCTACATAGGCTATCTGATGATTTGCCACTACTTTGCGATAACCCCAAACATTCCCTGAGGTAGTTGTCTCTAAATGCCCTATATAGCTAAATAATGTCTCCTCTTAAATATTTATATGAGGCACTGTATAAGTTCAGATATTTTAGTCTTTCATAACAACTTCAATTTTCACATCCATGGATGCCCTTGGTATATTTCTGCTGTACTCTTTCCAGTTTACTCATGCTTGTTTTCTTAAAAGGTTTCCATATTGTTATTCCATACTCAAATTTGGGTCTAATGAAACTAACAAACAAACAATGACATCATAATTTCTGATTTCCTAGACTTTATACATTTTTTAATACAGCTTATAGTTCTATAACTGTCATGAACCAACTGGCTGATATGATTAGAAAAACTCAAAGCTGGATCTACCCATATACCCAGGTCCTTAAATGAATCAACAGTTTCAATCACTGTGTGCTGCATAAAATATTCACCTTTCAATTTTTGTCTCCCAAATCTCATATGCTTAGTTATTGATTTATTTCTCAGCGTATAATTCTCCTGTGCCCATATGGTCAATTTACTCAAGTTCTTTTGCAAACATGTCCTGCCTGTAACATGTAATCAGTCTGCCCATTTTCTCATCATCTGCTTTCAAATTGTAGAACACCTCAGATGAAAAAGATAGATCTGAAAGATACAATTTAAACAAGTATGGGCCTAGGGCAGAGTCCTGTGGGACACCCTGACTGTAACCAAGAATTTCACCTGTCCAACTGCTGCATGATACTTGCCATGTCCTATTTACAAGCCATGCAGCTACCCATCTTATCAAGAGTGCATCAGTACCTAGTTGTTCTAATTTACTGATTTTTTTGTGTGTATGTCCCTATTAAATGCTGAAGTTAAATCTAGATAAGTTACATCACAGCATAATTTTTCATTCTTAGCTGTTATTGTATTGTTATATAATGTCATGTTACAGGTGATAATAGATGTATTTTCAACATATTCATGCTGATATATGGTTTTAAGGACCAAACTTTCCAGTTTTGACAATAGCTTACCCAGTACTATTGTCTCCATTTTTTCCACTACATGAAAGCATATTTAGGGTCTGTATGACTCCAGGTTTGTCCTACTCCCCTTTCCCTTAAAGACATGTTTAATACATGCATGTCTCCAATCTTGAGGAATCTCCACATATTTATATGGCCTAATAAATAATAAATATAACTTCACTGTAAGTTCTTGCTGGAGTGTTCTTGGGACAGTATTACTAATTCCATCTCATCCTTGTGCTTTGTTTGGATCCAGTTTGTGTAGTTTTTTTTCAATATCATCTAATTTGATTTCAGTGTCTGAGGTTACATAGACGTCACTAGGACAACTTATTACCCCCTTTGGAGAAGCAAACCATTTTGCATAACATTTTATAAATATATCTCAAATCTGTTGTGTCTGAGAACAAATTTTAGAATTTAAACACAGCTTATAAATTTGCATGTCTTTACTCCTTCCACATGCTATGTACTTCTTTGGAATCATCTTTGGAATTGTATTTGTCTCCACTTAAGTCAGAGTACTTCCCTTGCTCTGTTCAAATGTAATCTAGATGAATAGATGGAAAAAATGCTAATTTAGCCCTGGTTTAGTACCTTTGCCCTTATGAATAGGGGTAACATATAAATGTTTAATGGTAACATATAAATGTTTAATGGCTCTGAGTTATTCATATTTAAATGATAAGGGTGACATTTTTCATAGGACTAGGCTTCTAATGATACTTGCAGATCAATAGCCTAGAAAGTACCTATGAACCTGTAATTTACCAGTATGGAACCTGCATAGTGACTTTGATTGAAGATGTTTAGGAGATTTTTGATAAAGTGATACATTAAGCATCCCAGTATATAACTGTGTGTGTTGCATGGCTCATGGACATACAATTTCTTCCTTTGGAAAAAGTGATTGAAACCTGGTCAATATTAACACGTAGGGTTGTCAAGAAATGGCATGGAGTAAACAAATATTTAGAAGTGGAATATATTAGAACTTTTTTTAGCTGAGATTTCAGATTATGGATTTTGTGTCAGTGTTGGATAGCATCATTTACAATGAGCATGGAATGTGGCAGAACATTCTTGTAGATCTTGCATGCAGAGGAAAATAAGGGTTTTTGGTTGTCCTTACTGCTGGTAGCTGTCCTGTACTCATAGGCATCCTTGGTGTTCTCCATAAAATTCTTAATTTCCTTACTAATGTGGATAAGTTTTGTTTTATGAGCTGGAAACTGGCAATGTTTATATAAAGCTAGGCACTTACATTTCCTGTTATATACATTGTTAATTATATCATCAACCCTGACAGGATGTTATATTTCTAGTTTTGGTTATGATGTAAAGGGACCGTTTTCTCTATACAAGTCATACTTTTTATTGGCTAAGGCTGGGTTGCCAGTTTTCAGACATTCATGGTGACAGCACCACTTACATTTTATGCTTCCTTCTTGATTCATACAGCCCTTCTACCCGCCATCAATAAAATATAGATCCCTTTACTTGATTGTGCTACTCCTCAGGTTATCCTATACTCTTCTCCTCCTACTGAACCATTTCTCATGCTACCATGACTTGATAATAGCCATTATCTTTCCATCTCTGTCCCAAACACCTATCCATACTTTCTCCCTAAACTCATAGGTTCATAGGATCATAGGTAGGTACTAGGCTATTGGCCCTAGGGCCTATACAAGCCCAGCCAAAAAGGTACCCTGGCTTTTGCGACCCAAGAAAATTATTTTCCTGTACCACTGTCGAGCAAAGCCACAGAAGTGATCCCTGGGGTAAATTTCCTATTTCCCATACAATCATCAAGATTTTTCTTGAAGAGTGCTAATGAGGTGCTTTGTTTGATATAGGTAGGTAGTTTATTCCAAAGTATGGGAAGTCGCTGGGACAGGAATCTATCCCTCCGGCATGTTCTGTTTATTGTGGTGACAAGGTTTAGGTCCCTAGAGGGTGTAGCTTGGAGGGATTGGGATTTCTTTAAGTGGAGCATGTCCAACAGCTCTGGGCTTGACATAGCTTTGTTAGACAGAGATCACCTCTGAGTAGGCGATATGCAACGGAGTAAAGCTGGAGTTTTTTGAGACAGTCTGCATAGGGCATCTGTTTGCAGCCAGTATTCCTCTTTGTGAGGTATTTCTGTGGCCTTTCCAGTTGTTGTAGATGTCTTGTGAGGTACATCCCAAAAGGGGCATTGTACTCTATAATGAGTCTAATGAGTGATGAGCAGAGGGGAACAATGACCTCTTTTTTTCTGGATGAAAAACCTTTTGTGATGAGGTATGCCACGTAGAAGGATTTCCTGACTACTGTGGCGATGTGATTATCAAAGGAGAGACTACTGTCCACTTGTGTCCCAAGGTCTTTTATCGCACTTTCGGTGTTAAGTATACTACCGCCTATGTTGTAGTTCATGGGTACAGAGTTTTTACCAAAGGGGATGACAATGCACTTTTTGGCATTGAGCTTGAGGCCATGGCTTGCTCACTCACAACACATTTCCTCAAACCTATTTAATGATGTCCCTCAACTTTACCAATAATATAGGCTGATTAACTCCACTTCAACTCAAATCAAAATAAAGTGGAAAAATACTGTTCAAAACAAGAGTAAGTAATACCCCAATATGCTAAAATCCTCCAAGGGGTGACAGTCACGCAAATCCTGACCAAACCTATCACAACTAACATCAAGACAATTCCCTTCTATTCCCTACTCTAACCCCACAATGTTCAACCCCACTCTAATAATCTAACCTTTGCTGCCATACAGATTAGAAGCATAAGAAATAAAACTACTAAACTACATGCCTGGATTACTCAACACAAGCCTGATATTCTTGCTATAACTGAACCTTAGCTTAAACTCAGCATAAACAACTCCAAAATGACAGCCCTAGCTATGGTATTATCATAAGGACTGTATAAAGAGGAAAGGTGGTTGTATCACATTAATATTTTCCAACAACTACCACCCCAATTTACAACAAATAATAATACAATTCAGTTCAGCAGAGCTTCTTATTACTTTCCTGAAAATAGACAAATGTAATATAGTTACACTGGAAGGTATCCTACATTAGATATCTATAACAATTCCAGGAAGAAGTACGGAACTAACTCAAAAAACAAGCCATCCTGTTGGAATTACAACATCAGTAAGCTGCATAACAGAAGGAAGAAACTCATTGTAAAAATGAAGGGGTTGTAGCACTCAGCAGGATGGAAACATGCTCCTCAAACTAAAGAAACAACTTAGAGCACAAATAAAGTCTACGAAAGACAAATTTGAGGTAAATTTGGCTTTTCAGGCTGAGGACAACCACAAGACATTCTTTATCTTTGTCTGCAACCTCCAATGCAATACACAATTGTGTGCAGAGCTCATTGTAAATGGAGCCACCTATACTTTGATAGAAGATATAGCAGACATACTGGCCGATAAATACAGCTCCAACTTTACTCCTCTCACCCCCCTCAACCTTCCCTAAGGAAATACCATCAAATATAACTCCCCCTCCTGTCACTAGGGAACAGGCCCTTAATACTCCCTCTGAGGCAAAGAAAACTGCATCAATGGGCCCAGACACTATCCCATAATGTCTTCTAAATAGTATGAAACATGATCTATCAGGCTGTCTGGAAATGCTATTTAACTGTAGCCTTTAAACAGGCTCTGTGCATCATGAGTGCAGAACAGTCATAGTCATCCCTCTGCACAAAGGTGGGCCATCTACAGACCCTGGAAACTATAGACCTATACGTCTCACTAGTCTCATATGCAAAGTCATGGAAAGAACTATCATAGAAAAGATCAGTAATGACATAGAAAACCTCCAGACACTGGACCCAACCCAGTTTGGTTTCATCAAAGGCAGGTCTTGCCTACTCAACCTGTTGGACTTCTTTGAGAAGGTCACCAAAACAATGGATGAGGGCAAAATGGTTTACACTGTCTACCTTGACCTGGCCAAGGCATTTGACACAATTCAACACTTAGATATTGTTGCCAAACTGAAGAGGTTAGGTACAAACCCATATGTCATCCGGTGGATAGTCAGCTGGCTCACAGACATGACCCATGAAATTAGAATTGAGGAGTCCTTTACAAAGAGGTCAGTCACAAGTGGAGTCCCTCAGGGATTTGTCCTGCAACTTCTTCTTTTTGGCATTTATTTTTCTGAAGTCAAAGTGACTGTCAGTGGTCTCTGGCTGACTAATTTGCAGATGATTACAAATTAGGAGCTGTCACTGAACCCCACACAGACAAAAATGTTCTCCAGGAAGGGCTGACACAGACAAACAACTGGTGTTACAGTCATGGACTAAAACTAAATGCCAAGAAATGCATAATAGTATCCTTCAGGAGGTCATCCACCCCTTGGTACTATCATATTGACAACACACCCCTTAGTGTTGACCAGTAGTCAGGGACATAGGGACACATATAGACAGTAATCTAGCTTTTGACCATCATGTCTCTGTAGTAGTGAAGAAATCATTCTGTGTTGCACAACATATAAACAAAGATATAGCATGTAGGTCCAACAAGTCATTGTTCCACTGTATTCGGCATTCATCAGACCTATCAATGAGTACAATGCCCCATTTGGTATGTACCTAACCAGGCATATCCAACAACTGAAACATCCACAGAGGTTCCTCACTAAAGGAATATCAAGTGTAAGTAAAATATCCTTTTGCAGACCACTTCAAGTCCCTATCCTTGTATTTTGTCTCCTACGGGCTGCTGAGGGATGATCTATGCCGGACATAAAAGGCATTGTCAGACCCCACATTGATGGAAGTCCTGCATATCTACAAAAAAAGAGCACTAGAATTACCCATTCTAAAGACTTAAAACTTGTCTGTGATATAGGACCTGCTGCAGACACAGGTATGTATCTCAGAGACTACCTGTTCTCTGGAACAGGCTCCCCAGCCATATAAAGCAGAGTTCTTCCCTAACTCGATTCAAGTGTAACTTGGACAGTTGGAAGGGAACTGGAAATTCATCCCTGGTTTGGCACCTATGTCTCTTATGGACACAAGCAACCTGTAAATGATTCCTCTCCCAGGTCCCCGCTTGGAAATGTTTCATCTCCCAAGACCCTGCTTACACTTATCAAGAGTACCAAAACTTGTCAGAGATTTGGGATGCATGGCTAGGCTTAAAAAGGCCCTTGTGGTCATTAGCCTAGTAAACACCTATGAACCTATATTGACAACACCCCCCCAACAGTTGACCTAATAGTTAAGGTATTGGGGATACACATAGACAGTAATCCAGCCTTTGACCATCATGTATCTACAGTAGTCAGGAATCATTCTATGTTGTGCAACTTATAAACAAAAGTATGGCATCTATGTCCAAAGAAGCCATTGTTCCACTGTATTCAGTATTCATCAGACCTATCATTGAGTACAGTGCCGCATTAGATATATACCTAACCAGGCATATCCAACAACTCTAACATCCACAGAGATTCCTCACTAAAAGGATGCACTGCATAAGTAGCATGTCCAATGCAGACCGCCTCAAGGCTCTATCCATGTATTCTGTCTCCTACAGGCTGTTGAGGGGAGATCTATGCCTGGCATACAAGGCATTGTTAGACCCCACTCTGATGGACCTCCTGCATATCCACAAAACAAACAGCACCAAAATGACCTGATCTATAGATCTAAACCTTGCCTGTGATATAAATAGGACTTGCTTGAGAGACAGGTATGTGTCGCAGAGACTACCCCATGTATGGAACAGGCTGCCCATCAATGTGAAGCAGAGCTCCTCCCTAACCCAATTCAAGTGCAACTTGGACAATTGGATGAGGAACAGAAAATTCATCCCTGGTTTTGCTACCATGTCTCTAATGGCCACAGGCAGCCTGTAAATGTTTCACCTCCCAAGCCCCTCCTTACATTTAGCAAGGGTACCAGAACTTGCCAGATATTCGGGATGCATGGCTAGGCTTAAAAACGCCCTTGTGGTTGTTGCCTAGTACACACCTATGAGCTTATGATGAAAAAATACTACTAGAAGATGTCAATATCAATTTATTGGACATGCCTCTAACTCCCTTACATGCATGAACATATATAGTTTCACACAAATAATTAATAGCGCCACATATTATATCAAGACATAATATTCCTTATTGGACTAGAACCTAGTATCAGATGCTAGCAAATTCACCAGCAAAGGCACAATCTCATACTGTCTTAGAACATCTCCAAGTCAATACAACCAGATATCTCACACATCTACTTAAACAGCACATTTATAAAACAACATACAATCTGATCAAGTTTAACTCAGAAATATTCATTACTACCTCTATCATCTAACTGGAACATCCTAAAAATCATACCAAAAATCCTCCCCTTAGATGATGCAGTAAATCAATTCAATACAACTTCCCTAAATATCCTAAATAGACTTAAGAGACTAAAAACAAATAATGCAATTTGGCAATCCAGAAAAGAATAGAATGGTAATGCAAGATAGAGAAAAAATGTAGAAATAGTGGCAAAAATGTTAAACACCACAATATTTTGAAAACTTCGGAATGCTCCATAACCACACTAAAAAGCAAATAAATGAAGACAAGATAATTATGCTATAACAACATTCAGAACAATATTAAGCACGACCCTAAAAAGGTCTGGTTGGCTATTAAAGACATCTTGCATCCTGGCCAAAAAGTCATCCGTAACACCTCTCCCAAAAACTCACCACTCGAAATTGCAAAATAATTCAAATCTTATTTCATAGATAGTATAATGGCCCTAACCAATGATTCCCCAACATCTAATCCTAACCCTGCTCAACAGCCACATATCATCGCTTTCACCTTTAAACCTGTGCCCATATCCTGTATAAAACTACTCTTAAACAAACTCAAACAATGCTCTACTTCAGCTGATGACCTTCCAAGAGAGTGCCTTATAATAGCAGACAATAGCATTGCCTATCCTGCCTCAATCCTTATAAATAGCTCAATCCAGAAATCCCACATTCTCTTTCTTTGGAAAAAAAAACACACATTATCCCTCTATGCAAAGGAAGAAATTCAACAAACATCACTAACATTAGAACCATAGCAATCTTATCCTCATCCCTACAAAATACTTGAGAAATATATTAAAAAACAGTTGCTAAACTATCTCCAGCAAGAAGAACTCCTATCCCCCACATATCAATGCTTTCATCCTTCCCATAGTACTAACACTGCACTTCTAACCTTTATAGATACTGTAAATAAAGCTAGACATAACATCAAACCAGTCTCTTCCTTATTTCTACACTTATCTAAAGCCTTTGACTCAGTTTGTCACAGCAAACATCCACTTCAAATGTTCTCACTAGGTCTTTTGCCACCTACCTTTCTATGGTACAAAAGCTACTTATCCAATAGGTATCAGTCAGTAAAATGCAGTCTCCCCTCTCTCTGCATACATCCCAGTCACCACAGGTGTACCACAAGGCTCTGTCCTTGGACCCTACTCTAACATTCTCACCAATACTTTTCACACATCCACACAATAAGCCTCCACAAGGGCGCCAGAACCATAGGGCAAGGTGGAGGGGTGGGGGTCAGGCAAGAGCCCTTCCACTTTTACAGCTGTTTGCCAGGAGGCTTCGACAATTTAATAAAAAAAAAAAAAAACTTCTTCATACTGCTGTGGTGGTGTCCTCTCCTTTAAGGAGGACCATGAGTGCGTTGCACTTATGCACGTCGACACAGATGTAAACAGTTTCTGCACTCGCACACTGAATTTAAACTGGCCATTCTGTTAAGAGAAGGCAAGTAGTCATTTCGTTGAAAGAGAGAGAGAGGGAGAGAGAGTGTATGTGTGTGTGTGTGTGTGTGTGTGTGTGTGTGTGTGTGTGTGTGTGTGTGTGTGTGTGTGTGTGTGTTGCTGTGTGAGAGCAGGAAGAAGATAGGTGCGCGTGTGTGTGTGCATGAGTGTGTGTGTGTGTGTGTGTGTGTGTGTGTGTGTGTGTGTGTGTGTGTGTGTGTGTGTGTGTGTGTTAGAGAGAAGGTAGGTGTGTGTGTTGCTGTGTTAGAGCAGAGAAAAGGTGTGTGTGTGTGTGTGTGTGTGTGTGTGTGTGTGTTTAACATACCTCTCAACTATCCAGATTTAGCCTCATAGTTTTGGTCTGTTTCTCATAAAATTCTTAGTTTTTTGGCAACTCAGCGAGGACTAAAGAAACTAAATAATGACATACCTATGAGTTTCAGACCTATATCCTTCAGAAAATGCATGCTAACACAACTTTCTAAGTTAAAAAGAGCAATATTTAAAATCTATTCCTATTCTGGACCATTGCATCCCCATTATTTCAGGCTTTGTCCAGATTTTTGCAAAATGTCCTAATTTTTGCCTCATATTTTTGGCCTATTCTGCAACATTTGTGGTTTACTGGCAAATCACCGAGGATTGAAATAGCTAAATAATATTATATATTTGGGTTTCATGGGTCATTTTCTTTAGACAATGCATGCTAAGACCAATGCTGTTATTTGAGCAACTTTCCAATTCTATTAGAGCAGCATTTAAAACCTGTCCCTATTTTTAAGCATTTGTACTCCATTATCTTAGGCTTTGTTCAGATTTCTTATGCTGCAAGGTTGAGAGTTATGGAGGCATGATATGTAATGCCCTGGTTAGTTACCAAGTCAAATGGCATCAGAAATGTGGAGAGATGGGTATATATCATAGAGGATACCACTGTTCCAGAACAGACTCTCCATTCAAGTTAAACAACGCTCATCCCTGTCCATATTCAAATGCAACTTTGATTTAAGGATGGGTACTAGGAAATGCACTCTAGGATTGTCTCTCATGCCACTAATGGATAGAGGCAGTTCCTAAATACTGCATCACTTACTTGGGTCCCCTCAAATTAACTATGGTATGATCACAGTTTTTCTCACTAGGGCTAATATAAAATGATCATACATGGGATGGGTAAGACCAATCAGGAAATGTTAATTCACACACCAAAGGGAAACTGGCTGAGCTTAAAATCTTCTCCAAGTGGACCTATGTTGAGGTAGTAAATAGTTTTAAAGAAATTGCCTTTTATAGATCACTAAGTGCCCCTCTTACCCTCTGCCCTCCCCTAGCCTGCAACCGCTTCTGTCATCTCTGAGCCTCCAATATACAATACACAGATGACTCCACACTCATATACACATCTGACAACCTGGCACATCTCAACAAAAATACTCATGAAGCTTTAACAACCACTGAAACATGGCTTTCTATTGCATACCTCATCCTCAACCCAAAAATAAACTAATCATTTTTTCTTTGAATCCCTCTTTCATAAAAAAATCAAAGTTTAAAATTCTCTCTCTTAATAACATAACCATTGAAGTCACCAAATTTTATGGATGATAGTTGCTGATAATCTTAAATTTGATCTGCATATACAAAATTACATAAAAACCCTTGAAAAAACTAGGGATGCTTTACAGAGCTAAAACTTTTCTCAATAAAGCAACTAAAACTACACTTGCCACTACTTACCTCCTATTCCCTCTACTTTAAAGTGCTCCCATCCTTATGAACCTTCAAGCATCACAAATTAAATTTGAATAGGGACAGTACTGTAATAAAGTGTGTAAATTTGCAACAAATACTGCTTTCAGAACCTTCCATTGTTGTTGTGTCTTTTGGCTTTTCCCGGTTAGGGGTCGCCACAGTGGAACTCCGGTCCGCTAATGTCTGGCAGTAGATTTTTTACGTGCCGAGTTGCCAGCTCTGACGCACAACCTTCAACGAAGGTACGCCCATTCACACGTCTCCACACAGAAGATGCTCTAGCTGAGAATCGAACAGGACAACGTCATACTGTGAGGCAACAACGTTGTATAGCATTAAAAAGCCTAAACTGGTTAGAATTACCTCATCAACTAACAAATACACAGCTTCTTACCACCTACAAAAGTTAGCCAGCATCCATCTGCCAGTCCACCACTAAATACTATTAAACACAACTATGTTCCTAATCAAACTCATTACAATCCAATGACCAAAATCTCCTCTCTGTCCACAAACCTATCAAATCTGCTGAGCATTGTCTGTACTCACACCATGTTGCTAAGGCCTGGAATAACTTACTTTAGCCAGCAGGTCAATATCCTCCCATCATTTCTTTAAAACCATTTTGAAAGACTTCCTAGCCAAAATCTGGCTTTGTTCTTGCTCATCCCCAAGAGAAACTTTATTCCTAAATATGAACAAGTACCTATTCATACCTTACACCTCCTTAACCCCCCTTCTTCACTCACGTCCTTACTTCAATCAATTTATCTGTCCTGACTCTCTATCTAAATAAGCCATAACCCTGTTTTTTTTTTTTTCTCCCACTTCACACTGCAATTCCTGTTTGTATTATACTAACTTACTTTTAATTTCTCTAAACTGGCACTAATTTCTCTAAATATTAAATCGTTATTATATAGGTTGCATCTATTTTAACCTATGTGTTTCCTTTATGTCTATTTTGATACAATTATTTAAATTGTAGGTGTTTTTGAACTTTTTGAAGATTGTAAAATTGTTGTTCTTAAAATATGTTTGTAATATTTTAGAAATGTTCTCCCTGGGCCTCCTCTGAGAATGCACCCCTACCTGGTCAGACTTTCCTGGTAATCAAGTGTCAGTAAATAAACAAAGTGAATAAGGAAATGAAAATGTATAAAAGCTAATAAGTTGATTTTCTCCAGCTGTAGAATATGTTTGGTTATTGAATATGTTCATCAGATGACAAAGAGGGGGGCTTGTATTTACAAATAGGAAAAATGTATTGATGTGCTTATTTATTTGTATTTGATAACTGTGGTAGGCCACTGATTCACATGTACTTTTTTCAGATTCTAGAAAGGACCACTGTTTGGTTAAGTGATTTACTCAGAATCACTCAGTAGACAACTAGGGGTAGAAGGAAACAAACATTGAATGACAGGAAGGTACTCGCTAACAGCACATAACAGTAATCCTCTGTGCTAGCTGACAGAAAATAAATAGTTGTTGATAGTGATTTAGACTTGTACTAACTCAAGGCTGAGCTAATTCAGTATGAAACATGTATGCCTGATATCTCTTAAATATGGTAAAACCCCACTACTACCAGTGGTACAAAACAAGTGATCAGAAATTAACTCTAGAACAGAAGGAATATTTTCTATATTGTGAAACCAGGTTTCAGTAACAATACAGAGATGTGTTTTCCAGTTAAGGAATCATTTCAAAATCAGCCATTTAGCCTCTGAACTTTTTTGTGTTGAGCAGAGCCATCAAGATGCCCAGCAGACTGGAATTTTTCAGGCTGTAATATCTAGTAATTTTAAATTTTTAGAAAAGGCATTATGCAAGAGCAAAAGGTACCTGTAAAAGAAAGGGATTT
>NC_056729.1:705669350-705676850 GCF_019279795.1 Protopterus annectens
ATACTTGTATGTTTCTCCCTCCTTTATTCAAAATATCTAACATCTTTGCAGTATAATCCCACTGATACATTAATACTACCCTCCCACCCTTATCAGGTTTCATCACTCTCAGTGAACTATCTTTTCTCATATGGTCAAGTAGCCTTTGTTCTTCTGCTGACAGCATTAGATTTTAATATTGTAAATGTATTAAATATAATATAATTTTATTGTTTTTTAATTAAAATTTAAACTGTTTCTTGCTTTTACCCAATCACTTTGATCAAACAAGGTAGACCTATATATTTATATATATATATATATATATATATATATATATATATATATATATATATATATATATATATATATATACATTCACTTCAGAGGACTGAAAGCCCAAAATCTTGAATTTTAAAAGACTGAGACCAAAATCTTGAAAGTTCAAAAGATTGGAAACGCAAAATAATAAATCTCAGAATACTGAAAATACACAGAATACCAACACTTACTATATTCCAGCACAACTACATACAGAAACAAATAAAAGATAAACTGTTTACCACTTCTCCAAGTATAAACAGGGGGCAAGCCCTCCTGCATCCCCCACACCCCCTGCTACTTAAATATATCAACTCTGAGATCGGACTCCACAGAACTAAATGGCAAACATACCATTATGTGTTTCATGACTGCCTCTTGTAACCTTTGTCATGTTCCCTTCTAACTTGCTATACTACAACATAACTTTGTTAGTGTAGTGAAGGGTGATCTCGGAGTTGATATATTTAAGTAGTAGGGGGTGTGGGTGGTGCATGGGGGCTTGTCCCCCTGCTTATACTTAGAGAAAAGTAATATGGTTTGTCTTGTATTTGTTTCTGTATCTACTTCTGCCAGAATATAAGTGTTGGTATCCTATATGTTTTCAGTATTTTGAGATTCAGTAGTTTGAGTTTCAGTCTTTTGAACTTTCAGGATTTTTGTCTCAATCTTTTGAAATTCAAGATTTTGGGCTTTCAGTCCCCTGAAGTGAATCCACATACATACACCTATATTTATACATATATGTATTTCTGTATTAAGATAGGTAGATAGATAGATAGATAGATAGATAGATAGATAGATAGATATAAACACCCACACACACACACACACACACACACACACACACACACATACACACACACACACACACACACACACACACACTCACACACACTACGCTTATGATCACATGCACATAGTCATACCTATCAACTGTATCAAATTTTGTGGAAAACTCTGATTTTAAACTACAGCTAACAGAATGCCACAAATTTCTGAGTGTTCCCTTTACATTACAATTTCAAAAGCTCAGTTATCCCCCCATTGCCAGATGTCACCAGAGTGATGACATCACTGGAATCATGACCATGACTTTATGCAAGTGGGAGAATTAGTAAACACCACAGCCTATCATGCTGCAACATTTACAGCCACCAACACTTAAATACTGCCAACTGAATTTAAATTATATAGACGTATGTTGTTGTCTACAAACCAGCAGATAAACTGTTGGGCTCATTCTTAATCATGAGTCATCTGCTATCCATCTGACTGCTGAGACTATTTCTGCACAGAAAAAGAAGTAATGACTGAGAAGGCATACTGACAATTCTGGGAAGAACATATAATTTTAATAATATCTGAATTAAGTAAGAAGTAAGCATTAGAGTGAACAAATAACCCCTTTCTCTATACAAATGAATTTGGGAGAATTATTTAAGATTAATGTAACTACCATAGCAGTCATTCAAAACTCCAGCTCAGATGGGAGGGACTCAAACAAGCCAGCATGCAAAATCTGAACACACTCATTATAAAGCCATGGGCCAAAACAGCATTGTTCCCAAACTCCATGTATAAGACAATAATGACATCAAATAGAGGATGCAACCAGATTTTATTGTTCACATCTAAGGACCAGATATTTATTGCAAAGTAAACATGACACCAATCAACCATAAATGCGGGTAGCATGAAAGGAAATGCTCAGCTTGACTAAATATGAGAACTAACATAGACAAAGCAACCAAAGTAACATACCAACTAGCAGTGTAAATCCATTGTTCACTATATATCAAAGCAAATGTACTACAGAGCAGCATAGCACTTTGCACAGTCTGTCTGACAGATGAGAATGAAGAGAGAGAAAAGAAGAATTTCCTTCCATAACAAAGGATCCTTCCTCTGCCCTTACCTATAACCACGAGAGGACACCAAGAGAGAGAGAGAGAGACAGTTCAGAAACTCGGTACCAAAGAAGCTACCTAAATGCTGCAAAACCAATATATAATCCCTCCTCCATCTCTGACATCACTTTCTGTCTCTAGAACCTGCATATCAGGTAAATTCCACCTGCTCAACGACCACCATCCCTAGCCTAACAACTGCCTAGCAACAAACACAGTCTCTGGTGGTAACTGTTGCACTTCCCCTTAATAGAATGCAGTCAGTAACAAAAACAGTCTGCATGCAAATTCGATTTTCCATGAATTCCATGCATAAGACAATAATGACTTTAAACAGAGGATATGACCAGATTTTTGTATTCACAGCCAAGAAACAAATATTTATTTGCAAAGTAAACGTGAAGTAAATCAACTGCAAACACAGACAGTGAGAAAGAAAATGATCACTTCAACTAAATATGAGAACCAAAACAGACAAAACAACCAAAGTAACATAAGGCAGCATGCAAAACACTCACCTCACCATTATTACCAATTAGCAGCATCACTCCACTTCTCACTACATACCAAAACAACCCCTCTATACAGCAAAGTAACACTTTGTTCAGTCTGTCGTAGTGATGAGAAGAGGAGGAGAGAAAAGAAGGATCTCCTTCAAAAAGGAGGGGTCCTTCTCCCACCCCGTCTATAACTGTCAAATGAGAGAGGAAGGGTGAGCCAGTTCTAAAATTCAGTGCCAAAGATGCTAATTTCCAACCAACAAATATATAATTCAGCCTACCTTCACTCTACCTCCCACCTCACCTCCTGTTTCTTAAACCAAGCAACCAATCAGATATACTTCTCCTCCCTGAAATCCACCTTCACCCCCCAGCCTACAAATTGCCTAGCAATAAATGCAGTCTGGAGACTCTGTGGTCGTAAATGTTGCATCTCCCCTTAACAGCATTTTCAGGGACAAAACAGTCTGCATGTGCACTCCATTTGTCACTGAACCCTATGCATAAGACAATAATGGCATTGAATAGAGGATATGACCAGATTTCATGTTTACAGCCAAGGAACAGATATTTATTTGCAAAGTCACTATGTCATCAATCAACCATAAACAGAGGCATTGTGAAAGGAAATGCTTCAAACAAATATATGAACCAACATAGATAAAGCAGCCAAAGTAATGTAAGGCAGTGTGGAAAATTCTCACCTCATCATTATTACTGATTAGCAGCAGCAATCCACTGCTCGCTACATACCAAAACAACCCTGCCATAGACCAGAGTAGCCCTTTGGTCATTCTGTCTTACTGATGAAAGGGGAAGAAAAGAAGGATCTCCTTCCTAAAGGAAGGATTCTTCTTTTGTCCATCAGGCTGAAAGAGCAATCTGTTACCCGCTTCCTTCCCAACCAGCAAATTTCCAAATAAGAGGCAAGAAAGGCCTAGGTCAATATATCCTGCAGAAACAGGGAGCAATGTGCATTCAATAATTCTATGCCAATATCAGTAAGATGATCCTCACCAGGTGTTAGCCACCCACAAAGGGTACTTGTCAGGGAAATCCCAGTGTTCCATCATTGAGAAGCGTGAAATTGATACCACCCATGCTACCACATGGTTATACATTTTCTGGTGGATTTCACTGGCTTATTGTTGACAGCAGAACGTCAAACTAACCTGTGAATGATTACTACTCTCACCTGCCTCTCCTGGATTTGCAACAAGTCTCTGTTGATCCACACCAGAAACTTGTGTTTAGGTACAACACTCAAATCATTTTACCATAAATGTATGACTTGAGAGTGTGGTATTCCACAAGCTGCATTTACTTTATTTAAAATACCAACCAGATGTTATTATTGCAGACATCTGTGACTGCACCAAGAAACTTCAATCCTCATTGTATCAAGGCATAAAGGTACACCCCAGGGCCTCACAACTGCACATCTGACTGTCCAGTAAATGAAGTAATGCCTTATCATTACCACCACCTTCTTCCGACCTGGAAAAGAAAACAACAAATAAATATACATATCAAATATCCGGCTGACAACTACGTAACATAAAATGAAACAGACACCCGCTTGCTTACCGTAATTATGTACTCAGTTGACCTAGCTTTCCCTGGCCAAATCAAAAGTCATGCCAAATCCTGAAAGAAGCGAGTAAAGAAATGCTTCCCTGAAATACCCTGTGACCCCAAAGCCCAACTAAATGTGGGTGAACTGCCCTGCAGAACTAAAAATGAGATAAGCAGCCAGCAATTACATTTGAGCACCATATGCTTAGCTGAAAAGGTCAGATTAATTTTGAGACAATGCACCACCAACCTTCTTAACAAAGCTTGTAGTGAACTAGACTTTGAAGACTTTATAGTTAACACCTGCACAAAGTCCAGATTCTCATAGTAAAACATTACCTTCCTATTGCTCAAATTCCACTGCCACACAATACTAGCTGGCCAAATTGGCATAAGCTTGAGCAATATAATGTCCATTCTGTACTATAATCTCGAGCAATATAATGTCCATTCTGTACTGTTATTCTGCATTCTGTATTCAGTCCATTGAGAGCATCCTGTCAAATAGCCTATAAGTTTGGTATGGTAACTGCAAAGCATCTAACTTCAAGGCTCTCCTGAGGGTAGTGAAGACAGAGGAAAAAGTCATTGGTTCCTCACTCCCATACATGGATGATCTGCACATGACTCAGTGTGTGGGAGGGACTAGGAAGATAATTAATGATCCCACTCACTCTGCCCATGGCATGTACTTCCGTATTTCCTCGGGCAGGCGGTGTCACAGCTTACACTGAAAAACATTTAGACTGAACAGGAGCTTCTTCCCTCTATCCATAAGGCTGCTGAACTTGAATGCCAGGCATGATAGTGAATAATTAGATTGTTATGCCACTTGCTATGAAATATCAGTTATAGTAATCACTATGGCAAATTGCTTCAATAACTGGTACAGTTAGCCTGATTTCTTATGCTATTACTTCCTAAATGTGCAATAGTCAGGAGTGAGTCACTACTCCATACATATGCAATATGAACATCAGAATATATCATACTACAACTGATGAAGTGCAATATTCTAAGCAATCACAATGTGAAATCATAGTCTTGCAATATCTACTAGTATAATACTGTCTAATGTCTTCCTTTCCAGTTGTGGTAATTTATTGTGTTGTTACTATTTTAATTATTACTGTATGTGCATTAGTGTTGCTGTCATTCAAACTATGTGTTCATTGTTGTCTTGCATGGGGACCAAAACAATGTAATTTCATTCAACTTGCACTGATGTGTATATCTGACTGACAATAAAGTTTACTTTGACTTTGACTTTACTCTTCTGGACAGGATTCCAGCCACTTCTCAGCAAATCATGCATCCCTGGAAAGGGCTTGCAGCCTCAACACTCCTGCACCGTCAGTATACCACTACAATGGCTCTGAAGACTTCCATTCACTTTGCCAAAAGGATACCATTGCAGCGTTGAAGAAAATCGACCCAGATGACCAAGTCCTCCTTTATCAACACGGGTACCCTGGCCCAATGATGCTTACTCATTTTACCCTTAAGTGAATAAGCTACATATCTATTAAAAGGTCTCCCCAGATCTACAGCCTGGCATGCTAAGTACAACAAGCCAGCAACTCCATTACCTCCCTAATCCTCTCTTTACCTTTCCTTAACACAAATTCCAGTTTGCGTTTCAGCTTGTCAAATTTATCCTGTGTGAGGTGAAACACTCCTTATTCCACATTAATTCCAAGCCCTAGAACAGTCAGTTTTTCATCAAGCCCCTCCTGCTTGTTTTTTGATAAGGGTATCCCCAATTCCTTGGAGAGCTGCATGAAGATCTGAAACCCCTCCTCCACTGCCCTCCCATCATTACTGAACAGCAGAAAGTCATCAAGATGCTGCTTCATCCCCAAACATACTGCGGCATCTGTCACAACTAGTGCAGAGCTGTGCTGAACTTCTCAAAAGTGGTGCAAGGCACAGCACAGCCCATTGACATGGCTTTGTCAAAACAGAAATTCCTCTTTAAATAAATGTCAAATGCTGGCCAGTCTTGCTCTCTAATAGGCAGTAGGCAGAGTCCTGACTCAGTTTCTAGCTTCACCATTCAAGGACTGGTGAAGCTCTTGATCATCCAGTGAAGCATGTTGAACCCTAACCTCATGCTCATCTGTTCCATCATTCACTGACTTTCCTTCTGGAAAGGAAAGATGTTGGATTAGGCAAAATTTACCCTGTCTCTTTAGTGAGACCAGACCCAAGGGTGAAATTTTAATGACTGTTAATGGAAGCGAGGGAAACAGACCCAAGAGGTGGTCAGCCTGCACTTCCATTTCTACCAGTACTTGAGCTATATCCTCCATACCCTTGACCAACTTCAAATTCCTGCAAAATGTTTAGTAACCCCATCATCTTTGATTTAATGGAAAACCCCA
This sequence comes from Protopterus annectens, assembly GCF_019279795.1. Taxonomy (NCBI): domain Eukaryota; kingdom Metazoa; phylum Chordata; order Ceratodontiformes; family Protopteridae; genus Protopterus; species Protopterus annectens. The sequence goes on from NC_056729.1 coordinate 705,676,020, forward strand.
CCTTAAATCCTCACATCAACTCACTGGTCACCTCTTTATCTGGGTATTACTCAGGACCCATATCAACAGCTATGACCTAATAGACACATGTGTTGGCTGGTCTCCCAACAAGCCCATAAAAGGGTACATTACCACTACTACCTCACCTTGCTTCACTAGTTCTCCCCACCTCTTCAAATGGTCCCCTAGACCTGCTATGGTAGTGCAGATCAGGGAGTCACCTTCTTTGTGCTAGTACCTGATAGCCCCATATGAATCACCGCATACCAAGCATGCATGAACAAATCTACATACTGGCCAAAACACCCAACAGGTCCTGACAATATTAGCCCTCTTTCTTTTTGCTGGTACCCTCAGTATTAGCCTCTCCTATTGAAGGTCATTTCTTACCAGGAATCCACATGCCTTCAATTCCAACACAGAGAGTTGTCCACAGCCTTGAGTTTCTAGAAATAATGGACATGCTACTATCAGGCAACACTGAACCATGTGACAAGGAGTAATTCCCTTCTCTCAAACTATGAGCTGCACTGATGGTCAAGAAATATGCCAACAATGGTGAACTCTATTGTGACTATTTCTCCCTGATCATTGCCATAAGATGCACAAGCCCCAGCACCCCATTGTCTCAGGCCTTAACCCAAAACCTGCTTGTGTTTCTTTTACTTGGCATCACCTGGGTGGCTGTCAGATCCCTAACCCCTGCAACCTGGGTTGGGAGGATGGCCTAATGGTTAAGGTGTTTGCCTTACAAACACAAGGTTCAGGGTTTGAGTCTCACAAGGGATAATTGGCTAGGCTTAAAATGGCTCGCAAGGGCAGTTAGCTTAG
>NC_056729.1:705679350-705694350 GCF_019279795.1 Protopterus annectens
ATAAAATGAATATATACATTTCGATTTCCACTTGCAGGCAACTGTCTTCAAAGTATTCCAGCTACATTAATCGAACACTAAATCTCTACCGTGGGATGGGAAGCTATGCATCAGAAGTACATGTATTATTGTAATCAGATTAATCTGTAAAAGGCCACAGTTAGTTATTACCTGCAGAAACATATATGTTTTTAAGTTATGGATTATTCCTATTTTTATTCTTTTTTTGTCTGAAAGGAGCACTGCCATCTTGGCACCATGACACACAAAGGTGACCTGAGACATCACATAAAAAGTATGTGTGCACCTGCTTCTCTCTCTTTTTTATATATCTTATTTAGCATGGCTCTACCCTCCTGGCACTAGGACACAGGATGCTGATGTGTGATGTGGTATCAGCACACATGCACCATTGTATGTTGTTTTATTTTATTTTTTTTTAATTCCTTAACTGTGTTTAGGTGGCATGTAATGGGGATTAACCCCAAACCCACAAGCTATGAAGGAAAATCCCATTATGTAGCCATGAAGGCTGTCCTAACCTGGTAAGGCCATTAATGTAGCATGGAGCTGGCAGCAGCCATGAATCAGTCTCTATGGTGACAACAGACACACAAATAGCAGGTAAGTGCCGGCCTGTAAACCTATTAATACTGTACTCAGAAGTAAAATGGACTAAAGGGGGATGAAGCTAAAATAGACTTTATGCTAAATTACTCCTCTACTTAAAGTTGCCAGAATTACAAGCAATGCATTAGTATGCATCCTGAAGGATATGCTGTGCTCAAGTGCCTAGCATTATTTAGCGACTTCCATCCTCAAAGATATGCATGAAAAATACCACATGAAGGCATCTCAAAGTATGAGATCAATTACAGAGAGGACAGTATAACTATGAGGAGGTACATACTTTAGCTTAGCTATCCAACCTAGTCTCCCTTCAGCTGCAACCTTGCATTTCCCAGACATGGGGTTACACCTAATGCTAACTTTCAGTGCAGCTCCATTCAAGACACATTATGCTTTTAAATTAAGAAGTCAAGAAGGCCCAGGACTGCTTTTCTAGTGGGAGTAGAAGGTGATCTGGTCTGTCTAATCACACAGGAAAACTTTAAAAGAGACTGCATGATTGGTCAGAGAGCTGTTTTGTTTTTATTAGTCAGTTTTCTCTGCCTCTATTAATTCATTGCATTTGTGTGGTGTGGCTGCTTATCACACACTGGTGGTTATCACTGCCCTGTATATTTGCAAGAACACAGAATTGAAATTTTCCGTATAAAACTACCCCTGAAATTTCCATAGTACATAACTGAACAAAGAGCAACTAGATGCATATTGAGGAGCACCCCCCCCGCCCAACACACACACACAAGTTTTGTCTTATATAGTCTTGCTTGTGTTCAGTACTCTTATAACTACCAAACTAGCCAGCTCTAAAGCCCTCTTGCACCATCCCAATGTAGAATAACAAATGAGGATTCATAGTCATGGACATGCACTTTCTGCTACCTCTGCAGCCAGTCTAGTGGATATGGGCATCCTGAGGCAATGTAGCGATTCTCTCATGTTTACTGACAACCACTTGATACTTAAACTGTGTGTCAGAAATATAGTTACATAATGTAATTTGAGCCAAGGCTCTCACATACAAGCACTTATAATAACAACAGGTTTCAGTAAAACACACACACAGACGCACACACTACATGCACCTCACATAATATTGACCAGACCCATTGACCCACATATGCTGAGGCTCTCAAATCTAATCTCCCTAAACCAAAAAGACCTCCCAGACATTGCACAAACAAGAAGTATCATTAACAACTTCAATAACATTTCACAAAATCAGCACTCAACACAACACATATGGCCATATCCTACAGTGCCTCAGTTTCTAAACCCATAAAGCACACCACCTCCACAACACAACACAATATTTTGATTATAGGAGACACCTTTGTGAGTCACACAGATGTCCCACACACCACACTAAGTGAAGAGAGAGTCACAGTCAGCTGTCACAGTCCAGGATCAGTTAGATCACACACATATTTGGGACATTGAACCACAAGTACCAGTATGACTCAGTCACAGTGCATGTAGGTGTAAAAGACCAAAGACATACTTCTGTGAACTACATGAAGATAGATATGACAGAGCTCTCAGACTATATATATCTCAGGTCAGTATGAGCCTAGCATTGAGCAACATTCTAATTTCTCCTAAAATGATGCCACCATATGAACAGAAAATAACTGACTTTAAAAATTACCATGTATGGTGTATGCTAGATATGTAGCATGGTGTCCTTTGAAAGAGATACAATATTTGAAAGCCAGGGAGGATATAGTTGAAACACCATACTGCTATGCCAGGGATGGTCTGTACCTGTCCCGTCTGGAATTTTGAATACTGGCTAAAACCTTGTCCACCCCATACTGCCTCTTTTTGCGCATTGCCAACCTGATAAACCTGCTAACATAGCTAAACCAGGCCAGTAAGATCTGCAGGTATTACTGTTTGATGCCAGGATTCTAAGCAAGAAATTCTACTCCCTGCAAGTATTTCTAGCCTTGGAGAATGTAGATGTCTGGGCAGTTAATGAGATACTGTTTAAAGCCTTGGAAAGCACCCCAGCAATTCAGGACTATAATCCCTTTCACACATTTAGACCAACTGCTGTGCAGGAAGGGACAGAACTTGGAGGTGTCTCTATTTACATTAAAAGCAAACAACCCAAGACTGGTCTTCCAGTATGATCCACTTGAGCTTCTCCATGGCTGAATTACCTTAAGCAAAGTCCCATGCTATATCCTTGTAAGCTATAGGTCTCCCTCTATGATGCAGAAAACCCATAATACATACTTAAATACACTGGAGATGCTCTACATTCAGCCTAACACCATACTCATGGGTCACTTTACCTCAGTATAAACTGGGAATCATACATGATCCTTGACATGCAGGCCCAACGATTTGTGAACTTAGTAAATGCAAATACCTTGAACCAGTTAGTCTATACGCCCACTAGAGGCACAAACATTCTTGACCTGGTCCTCACAACCATGATAAAACATTGCACCCTCCCTAGTATACTGTCTTCACTGGTCAGGTGAGATAATAAAGCTGCCCCTTTTGAAGGAAAGGTAAAACCAGGGAGACTGGCTAACCCTAGAACTTTTAGGAATAATTCTAGGGCAAACATCCCAATAATACATGACACCCTCGCAAAATGTCAAGACCCCCTCAAACCCTGAGAGCACCGCTGCATATGCAGAATCATTTACAGAAACTCTGTAAAATCATATTAACAGGTGCATAGAGATAGCTGTACCTACCCAAACTAAGCACAGGATCGACTCAAAAAACAAGCCACCCTGGTAGAATTCCACCATCAACAGGCTGTATAACAACACGAGGAAATTCATAGCAAAAATTAGGAGGTGCAATGCCCAGCACGGTAAAAAAATCCTCATCAACTTAAATAAGTAACTCAGGGAGATAATAACATCCTCCAAAACCAAACCTGAGGCAAAATTAGCCTTGAAGGCCAAGGACAATCACAAAGCTTTCTTCAGCTATGTCTGTAACCTCAAAGACAACAGACAGCAATGAACAAAATGAATTGTAAATGGTACCACCCATTCAGAGCCAGAAGATATAGCAAATTTCCTGGCTGACAAATTTAACTCAAATTTTACCCCCCCCCCCTTCCACATGCTACTCAGGAAATACCCACATTCATAACTTCCCCAAATATCACTAGAGAGCAGGTGTTCATAGTGCCTTCCAAGGCCAAGAGCTCTGTGAGTGGTATAAACTGTAGCAAGCAGTCTACTACAGTTTAAAAAATGTCCTTTCTTTTTTTTTTCCTCTTCTACTGAAGAACTTGGGCAGAAAGGAGGAGGCATGTATCTGGCCACCTGGTTGGTGTGCCAGTTCAAGGAGCAGAACTGAATAATGTTTTTTTTAATCTTTCATTGAAGAGCTGAGGCAGGAGGGAGGAGGCATGTCTCCACTTGGTTGGTTTGACAGTAGAAAAATGTAAAAGGATTAGAGAAATGGACTTTTTTGTTCTTGCTGAAGTGGTGGGGCACTAGTTTGTAGGACAAGCCCAGCCATGCCTCTTCCCAATAATATCCCTATTGGGATCAACTATTGGGGGCCCTAGAAACTGATTTGACCAAGCCTCCAAACAAGCTTCATGCCAAACAAATGGAGGACTGAAAATGTTATGTCACTGCACAAGGGTGGGCTATCCATGGATCCAGGAATTAACCACCCATAAGCCTTACTAGCCTGATATGCAAAGCAATAGAGTGAGTAGTCATGGGTATCCTAAATGAGAACATAGGTAACCCACAAACATTGGACCCAAATGGGTTTGAGTTTGTCTAGGGTGGGTCTTGCCTACTCAGCCTGTCGGACTTCTTCAAGAAGGTCAACAAAGCAATGGATGAGGGCAAAATGCTTTATATTTCCTGCCTTGACCTAGCCAAGTCCTCCTCCACAGAGGGTCAGTTACTAGTGGGGTGCCTCAGGGCTCATTGCTGGGGCCACTCTTGTTTGGTAGCTACTTATCTGAAGTCAGATCTAATGTTAATGGCCTCTGGTTGACAAAGTTTTCAGATAATTGCAACTCATGTGCAGACAATTAACCCCCTGACACACAAATATCATTCAAGAAGATCTGTCACAGACTAACTGTGGTAAGAGTCATGATCTAAAACTCAATGCCAAAAATGCACTGCAGTATCTTTCAAAAAGATGACCACCCCAACAAACTACTACATTGACAATATAGTTGTAAGAGCAGACTGTGTAGTCAGGGATTTGGGAACACACGTAGGCAGTGACTAGGCCTTTGACCACCATGTATTTACTGTACTTAGGAAATCATTCTATTTTTCACATGTAATTAGCAGGGGTATGTCATCTAGATCCAAACGTGTCATCATTCTGTTGTACTCTGTTCTCATATAACCAATTATTGAGTACAATTCCCCATTTGATATGTACCTGTCCCATATCTCTCCACTGTCCAGATTTTCACAGAATGTCCAGATTGTTGCCTCATATTTTTGGGCTGTTCCTCATAAAAGTTGTGGAATTCTGGATTTTTTGTGGCAAATCAGTTAGGACTAAATTCACTAAATAATGACAGACATTTGAGTTTCAGAATTAATATTCTTCAGAAAATGTATTGTAGCACAAGACCTTTTACTGTTGCAACTTTCTGAGATTTTAAGAGCAATATTTAAAATTTGTCCCTATTTTTAGGGCTTTGTCTCTCCATTGTTTTTGGCTTTGTCCATATTTTTTGTGCTAAGAGGTTGAGAGTTATGACCTGGCCAGTTGTATATAACAACTGGTATGCCCTGAGAGATCCTTCAGAAAAAGAATACAAGGTGTGGTAAAAAAAGTCCTATATAGACTACCTCAAAGCCTTGTCCTTATGTTCAGTTCCCTACAGGCTGCTGAGATCAACCTATACCTGGCCTTCAAAGCATCATCCTGTCCAGTCCTAATGTACATATTGCACATCTATAAAACAAAGAGCATCAGGAGCACCCAATCCAGGGAAGTAAACATTGCTTGAAACATAAATAGGACACGATAGAGGGATTGGTACATTTAATCAGACATTCCCTCTTCTCTGGAACAGGCTTCCCATCCATATGAAGCAGAGTTCATCCCTGCATTTATTCAAGCAAACCTGGATCAGTGGATGAGGGACTGTAAAAGTACCCCTGGTCTGGCACCTATGTCTCTATTAGAGAAAGAAACCTTGGAAATGCCCATTCTTCCCTGCTCATGTATCGTACTTCTCAACTGTACTCAACTGTACAGTTTTTCAGAGAATGTCCACATTTTTGCCTCATATTTTTGGTCTGCTCCTTCAAAAAATTGTGTCTTTTTTTTAATCAAATCATTGAGATGATCTAAGGATAAAAGTCACTAAATAATGGCATGCATTTCAGTTTCAGACTTCATATCCTTCAGAAAATGCATTCTAACACAAATTCTGTTATTATAGCAACTTTCTAAGTTTATAAGAGCAATATGTAAACCGTGTCCCTGTTTTTGGGCTTTGTGCTCCCATTATGTCAAGCTTTGTTCAGATTTCTTGTGCTAAGACTGGGAAGCATGGCCAGGCTTAAAAAGACCCCTTTGGCTGATAGCCTAATATTCTACTATACTATGAAACAGCACAGTCACTGTTCTGCTTTTTAGATAAAAATATTTTACATTATACCATCCTGTATACTTCCCTGCAATTCCAACTGACTCTTAACTTACTCAAACTAGCTCCGGGCCTAATACATGTCACACACTGGTACTGGTCGCAATGGACAATAGGTTCAATTATCTGACAATACACATTCTGAAACTCAGTAAAAAAGAGGCTAACTAACTGCCAGCCATACCTCTCAACTACCTCTAATTTTTAGGGACATCCCCAAGTTTGACTCATATTTTATCTCTGTCCTCTTAATTCATCCTAAAACTGGATACTTTTGGAGAAAAAGTGAAGAATTACACTTAATAAATAATAAGAATAATTAGAATTATAGACTTCTCTTACTTCAGAAAATGTGTATTAATTCACATTCTCTTATTCTGTTAATGTCTCTAGTTAATAGAACTAATATTTTAAAATTGCCCCTGATTATTTCTGGACTTGTCCATGAGTATGTTAAGTTTTGGCCCTGATTCATTGAGAGTTGTACTGCCAACTAATCAATATATAATCCCCCCACTTCCCACCTCACTTCCTGTCTTTTAAACCTACAAATCAGTGAAACACCCCCATCCAACTCCAGCCTACCAACTGCCTACCAATAAACACAGTCCTTATCCTAACTACTACAGCTCCCCTTAATAGAACCTGATCAGGTTCAAAACCATCTGCAAGCAAACCAGGCTTGCACTAAATAAGTCAGGACCACTCAGTTATGTCCAGTGTTGCCTCATATGTTGGTTTGTTTAAAAATGTGTGGTTTAATGGTACTTTTGGGCAATGTTTTGGAACACACCTCTCTACTGTAGTCTGCACCCAATTTTGCAGAATGTCCCCAATTTTACCAGATATTTTTGCCTTGTGTATCATAAAACTTTTGATTTTCTGACAAATCATTGAGGATTGTAGTCAAACAATAATGTTAGACATTGCAGTGTTCTACTTTCCTATTGTTCAGAAAATGCACATTAATGCAAAATGTGTTTCTTCCATTAATTTTTAAGTGAATTAGAGCCATTTGTAAAAAATCAGCCACTGATTGTAAACCATTGACTCCCCATTATTTTTGCATTTGCCCAGAACTCTTAAGCAAAGAAGTTGAGAGTTATGTCATTTCCTAATTCAAAGAAAATGTGCTGGGAGGTAGTTATTTAATTTTCTGGTCATATGGAGGTTTCATGAAAGTTTATTTCCCACTACTGTGTATATAGCTGTGATGGTGCACTCAGTGTTGTTAGATTTGCGGTTTTCTTTCGCTGCTTTGCTAATCACTTACTTAGACTGTTATTAATTGCTGTTGACTGCTCTTTTTATTATTATTTTCAATGAGTCTCATAGTGTTACATAATTAAATGTTGCCAATAAAGAAAACAGATATCTGGCAGCAGAAGGTTGTCAGAAGAAAAGACATTTACTTTCATGAGAAGTGAATTGTCTTCATTTAGCCATTAAGAGAACTAGGATGCTTACATTAATAAAATTATAAAAGTTGACATTTTATTGTTCAATGAAATGCACTGCACGAATCAGAAGAATACTAAACATGGACAGTGACAATGTATTTTTGTGTATGTCAGTATTCTATTTCCACCCCTAAATAACACATAGCTTTTTCAGTTATTAAAATATGAATGCGGATATGAAAATATGAACAGTGATTAATAGCTATACTGCAAGACATTCACGGTTAGCAATCTTAGTGCCATTTTGTTACTTAAATCTTGTTCTTTTCTGTTGATGTTCTTTAGGGTGATATCCCAAACATACCTCTCAAATTCTTACTGCAAGAAATTTGGAGAAAGCCTAAAATAATGGTGGGACAAAGGCCCAAAAATAGGGACAAATTTTAAATATTACTCATAAATTTAAAAAAGTTTTTGTAATAACAGGATTTGTGTTAGCATGCATTTTCTGCAGGATATGAAGTCTTAAACTCAAATGTAGGTCTGTATTTATTGACTTCAATCCTCAGTGATTTGCCAGAAAATTATAAATTTTATGAGGGACAAACCAAAGATATGAGGCAAGAATCTGCACATTCTGTAAAAATCTGGACTGTTGAAAGGTATGATTCTACAATCCTACTGCAAGTGGTAGGAATCATGCTAAGATGTATGCAAATATATGCTAATTAGGTTTTTTATAGATGCTTCTTTTTTTCAATAGCCTTTGTCCAGATTTTCCATGTCTTCAGGTTGAGAGCAATGAACAGTTCAGTTACCATCTTTAACTTTTATTTGCCTTTTTCTGTGTCTATCCACTGTGTCCAAATTATTTATGGTTATATTAATTTAATTTGATTTCTCTGAATCTTATTTTTTCTTTGAGTACTATTTTTGCTGTCTAGTTTTGATTTTCACTAATTTTTGCCTCTCAATTTCCAAGTATCTTCCTGAGGAAAAGTTCCAACCCAGCTGCTGCTTATTTATCTATTGCCTTATATTCTGAAACTGTTTGAACATTGTTATTTTACATTGATTAGTTTATTTTCTCTGTAATGTGGAAGCTATTAGAATTTTTATCTTTCTCTATTTCTGTTTCATGTTAAAAAGTAGTATTTATGCTTGGTATTATAAAACTATTATTTTTAATGTAGTCTAGTAATCATTAAAAATCCTTACCAGACTCCTGCATGGATGTTCTACTTTTTCTTTCTTGATTGCAAAAAAATGATTAATTGTATGCAATGAGAATTCTGTATCCTTTTTTAATATTTCACATTTTCTTTTAATTCATCCAAACAATTCTTTAATTTTGTTTTAACATTCTGATGTTTTTCTTAGATGGATATTTCTTGTATATTACATGCACATTTTCTCTTACTGTGTCCATTTACAGTGCATTTGTCCTAACTTCTGTGGTAACATTCATTACAATGACATAGTTGTCAAATCTAAAAATCCACTTGCTCCATTATAGAACTAATGGAAACTGATCTGTGTATTTGTCAAACACGTGCAAGGTATGTGTATTCAGGGTTATCTATTTATCTTTTTATGTTTGTTTGAACTTTTGTTTGTCTCCACTAGTTACATACTGCATATTACATGGACGGTGCAGTGGTTCAGCAGTAGTTTGTCGCCTCCCATCAAGAAGGTCTATGGTTCAATTCTTGGCTGTGGTGCCTTTTGTGTGGAGTCTACATGTCCTCCCTGTGTTCATGTGGGTTTCCTACCACATTACAAAGACATGTGTCTGGAGCATTTCTTCCCTTGGCTTCATTCCAAGTCAAACTTTCCCAGTTAACAAATGCTAAATAATAAATAAAATAAAAATATTTGTAAACTGTATGTATCTCTTCTCTGTTCTGCTTTTGTGTTATATAATTTTGTGTTTCTTTCTTTGTAAGCAGTAAAATAATGTAAATATTGTGACTTTTATAAAAGTATGCCTTAAATTTGTTGAAATGTATGGCAGTTGCTTCTACAGATATCTTGTTTGGAGTATGATTTGCTACTGATAGAAAATAAGAACAGAATTAAGAAAACTGCTCATTGATTGAACAAGCAAATATTACCTGAAGATTCCATTTCTTTTTTCTGATCAACAAAAATGTATTCTACCATGCATGTCTTTAAAGTGCCTTAGATTCAAACTGGATAACAGCTGGCTAGCATGACACACACACAGTAAATGGGGAAACATTTTTAGGGTGCAACTGCATCACCACAGCCCTACCGTGATTGCTACCAAAAGAAAGCATTTATTTATTTAGAATAAACTGATTTTTTTTTTTATAAAAAAACTTTTATTAACATTTTAACATCAGAAAAAGAAGGGTGCAAACCTGAACAGCAATATATGCAAAATATATTGAACTAACAATATTTTTCAAGCAGATCTCTACATTTAAGTCAAGATTTATAAGAGTATGTCATTTTTACAAACTATTTTCACTAAATTAATAAGCTCAGTAAATGAGGGTGTATTTTTATTTTTTTTTTTAATTTTTAGTAATTACTTTTCTAGCTATAGAGAGAATATACCAAATAAGAGGCACTTGTGTCTTAGGAATAATTGTAGGAATTAGAACATTAAATAAAACCAGTGATTTAGAAATACTACAGCTATCTGACCACAGTGCTTGAATAAAATTAATTTCTTTCACAAAGGGAGATATTATTCTACACTCAAATACCATATGCACCTAGACTGCTTTTATGCCCAAGTCATATCTCCAGCATTTAATATTATTAGTTTTATATATTAAAGCAGTTTTATACGGCATAATATAACCTCTATGCAAATATTTCCGAGTAACAATTTTCTAATATAATGAATATGTAGTTTTATCTGCAATGTTTTTAAGGTAATAACAGATTATTTTTATTTGACTGTTGTCTCATCACTCACTGATTAAAAAAAAACTTTGAATAGATGTGGAATATAGATCTGAAGTCATTTTAACCTTTTGTTTTCTGAAATCAGTCAAGAACCCTCATAGCTAGCAATGGACCAACCAGAAGAGATAAAATATTTTTTTTAGAAAAATTTTATTAATTTAACATATTTACAATATATACACAGAAAGGAAGAAATTCAACATCACATATCATATACGATGATAGGAATACATTGAATCATCAAGGTAATCTTATACAATTAACACATTAAGATTCTTAGGTTATTCCAACCACTGAAAGTCTTAGTATGATTCATAAATCTTATTTTGATCACTTCTTTTTCAGTTTTACATAGTATTACTGCTAAATTTAAAAATTCTTTGAATGTAGGAACTGAGTTTGATTTCTAATTTTTTGTAATAACTTCTTTAGCAACTGCCAAAATAGCCCAGAACATGTTTTGCTCTTTGGCCTTTACAGACACAGGAAGTGTAACATTCATTAGTGCTACTGATCTAGTTAAAGAACAATTATCAGACCATGACCCATTAAAACATACTTATCTCTTTCCCATATACATTTATTTTACTTTTCACAATCCATAAACGTGTATGCAGTCAGCTTTTATATCTTTACTACATCTCCAACAAACTGAAGAAACAATTTTACTAAACATAAGAGATTTTATAGGGAGGAATAGACATTCTATGTATATATTTCCACATAAACCTTTCCAGGTTAAACTTGAAGAAGTTGATTAACTGATTTAAGTAACAAAGTTTTATTCTTACTATCTATTTTGTCACTCAAGCATAGGATGTCTCATAGCCTAAGCTATCTTTTCAGAAGAACTTAGCACTCAGACAGAGGTGTTATATCAGTCATCCCTGTGCACATCCAGAATGCTTATTTAAAAGCAAATTTGAAATTGCAGGTTTTTATAAATCTTTAATTATCACTTCAGTTTAAAATGTATACCAAAAGCAAATACGTATCCAAACTATAAAAAGAGTTATGCTTTAGGAATAATTAGTATTATTAAGAAGTTAGCCAAATATCTTCACAGATTAACACTCAGAGATATACAGTTCAACACCTGATACATTAATGAACAACACAGTAAAAAGTGTCTGCCAACATGAATAAAATGAGGGAATGGGGACAAACAGAATGCATACTCTTTTATGTTTGCCAGTGATTGTTATCATTTAGTAGTTCTGTGTGATACAAACTTTAAAGAGCAACTATATAAATATCCTGTTTACATAGCAGGGAACCTATATTATTGCATTTGGAGAAAACATAGAGATCTTCCTTGCATAACAGGAAAGATGTATTATTTCAAGTGAGGAAAAAAATGAAAGTAATAGTCATGTATCTATGTAGATGGCTAGAGAGGTCATAACTATACACACTTAATATGTCAGACATGATATAAAAATGGACAGGAGACATATTGTAAGAAAGATAATCATATAATAGACAACAATGTAAATGTAGCATGCACTGAAAGTATACCATTGCATCATAGACAATCCAGCATAAAAAATAAGCAGTGTATAGGCAAGGCGAAAAAACAAGAGATAAAACATAAGTTGTCTGCTTTTTTTGTTTATTTATACTATTTACTGCACTTTTTATTGGCTGCTGCCTACTATTATACTACTATTATACGGTGTTTATTTACTGTGTACTAAACTGCACTATTGTACTGCAATTGTCTGCTTTAATGTGCCTGGTAAATTGAATTTTATTGCTGTTTTTACTGCTTGCAAAGTTTTAGTTTTAGTTTCACTGTTTAAGTATTTACTGATATTTTTCACTGTTTAACCTATCTGTTCTGCTTCTTCTGGTTTTCCCACTAAGCAGTGTTTAAATAACTGATCTGTTGACTGTTTAAAACATTCTTTAGAACCTCCATGCTGATTTTATGCTATTTTAAAAGTATTGTTTAGTGTCTCACTGCTATTTTTCTGAAGTTTTGAACATTCTCTAGTGTTTTCTGCTGAAATCATGGTAGCTAGAGGCTGTAGTATAGTCCAGATACAGGATTGCTGCTTTAGGAACTGTTTGTAGTTTGTTTCCTCTGAAACACCATCCCCCACTCTGGAATCATAAATAAACTTTCTAAGCTGGGCATTAATCCCTACATCACTCGATGGGTTGCCAACTGACTTACTGACAGAACCCACACTGTAAAAGCAGTGAACTCCAAATCTAGCTCCAGACAAGTGACAAGTAGAGTACCTGTGAGTTCAGTCCTGGCACTGCTCTTGTTTGGCATCTACTTCTCTGAAATACAGGCCAACAAAGTTCGCAGATGACTGCAAACTGGGATCCATTATTGAATCCCCAAATGATGTGGATATTCTACAAAATGGCCTTACAGAAACAGATGCTTGGTGCCAGAGCCATGGGCTCAAGCTCAATGCCAATAAATGTATAGTTAACCCCTTTGGGAAAAAAACATATACCCATGAATTACCACATAGGTGGCAGTACACTAAACACTGAAAATATGATAAGAGACTTAGGGACACGGGTGGACAGTGGTCTCACCTTCGATAACCACATCGCCATGACAGTCAGGAAATCCTTCTATGTGGCACACCTCATCACTAAGTGCTTTTTATCCACAAAAAAGGAGGTCACTGTCCCACTGTACTCATCCCTCATTAGACCCAATATAGAATACAATGCCCCGTTTGGTATGTACCTCTCATGACATCTGCAACAACTGGAAAGGCCACAGAAATACCTCACTAAAAGAATCAAAGGCCTAATGCATATGCACTATGCTGACCGTCTAAAAAAACTCCAGCTGTACTCTGTCGCATATCGTCTACTCAGAGGTGATCTCTGCTTAACATACAAGGCCATGTCAAACTCAGAGCTGTTGGACATGCTACACTTAAAGAAATCCCAATCCCTCAGAGCCATACACTCCAGGATCTAAACCTTGTCATCACAATGAACAAAATATGCTGGAGGGATAGGTTCCTGACCCGTGACTCCCCAGACTCTGGAATAGACTGCCCATACATGTGAAGCAGAGTGCCTCTTTGGCCCTCTTCAAAAGGAACCTTGACGATTGGATGGGAGACAGGAAATTCACCCCGGGGATCATGTCAGTCACCCTGCTAGAGAGGGGTCCAGGGAAATAAATATTGTGGGGAGAAATAGCCAGGGAATTGTTATGGCTAGGCTTGTATAGGCCCTAGGGATGATAGCCTAGTACCAACCTATGACCATATGAACCTATGAACCCATGAACATATTTTCCAGGCCATCTTGAATCAGAAGGGGCCTATTTGCACTTTTGTGAGAGAATTGTGCTGATTGGGACCTGTCTGGTAAAGGGAGGTCATTCTGGGGCTTTGAAGAAGCATCTTAATTGGTCGTTTTGAATCTTTTTAAAGTTTTTTCAAGTGTTTAGCTTCTGATATTTAGGCCCTGCATTTGAGCAGGTTTCTGCTTGTTTGCACATCACACAGCACTGGACATTGCTGCGCAATTGTGTGCCAAAGTTGGACAGGTAAATTCAACAAATTTTCCCTAAATCCCAGGCAGAAATATCCATCCACTTAGCTCCTACATGATCGATTCTGAATAGCCTCACCTAGTGACAACAGTCTTCAACCTAGAGTTATGGAGAGATGGACTACCCTTGTTTCTGTAGCCAAGCCTGTTGATTTGTCTCTCTTGAGGCAGTTTAGCAATTGCCTCATGTACACAGACAACCCTCTACTGATAACACACTAACACACTCTAGTACAGAGGGAGAGATGTATTTACAAAAAGAATCTAGAATCCATGCTGTCTCTCACTCAAAACAGTAACATGAAGAAGGTTTTCAACTCACCCACTACTACATATGTTCATAGTACCACTACGCATACACATACCAGTACTCATACACATAGTATGAATCAAACATGTAAATCCACATACAAGGAGGTTTTCTCGAAAAACTTAATGAAACACCAAAGACCTCCAAAACACAAGACTGCTACAGCTAACATAGTCTCCATGGCACCCATGACACATAGCAACACCAGTGTTTCACCCACCAAGCCAGTAAGGCTCAATGGTCAAAAAACAAATGTTCTTGTCATTGGAGACTCAGTAGTGAGACACACAGATGTCCACTCACCATGCTGAAAAGGAGAAGGTCATGAATAGTTGCCTGTCCAGTGCCAGGATTAATCAGATCATGTATGCACAAAGGTCTCTCAGCAATATGTACCGTTATAACTGTTATAGTTCATGTTGGTGTGAATGATCTGAAACATACCTCACTGAACTATATGAAGAGAGACATGATTGAGCTCTCTGAATATGTGCTCCAGGCAGGTATGTCCCAAGACCTGAGCAGCATTCTACCCTCACCTAGAACGATGCCACAATATAAAG
>NC_056729.1:705699350-705756850 GCF_019279795.1 Protopterus annectens
CTAGAAGTTCTTTCTATTGCCTGGAAACAGAAATAATTACTAGGTTTCAAATGTAAAAGTGTTAATCGTTTTACGACTTCCAGTTCTAGGCAAACTTCTAAGAGATAAGTATTTTTCACAAGGAAATGTTAAATTCTGTTGGTATCTGTTTAGCTTGGGAACCGGAGGCAGGTAACAAATAGTGATGTCATCCAGTTAACCCAGCAGTAATGTGCATTCTTAATTTAAGAACTCTCTCAGAGTCTGAGCATTTTGTATTTGTCTTTGGACCTGGAAACATCCTCTCATCAGCACTTGCCTTGCTAATAATAAGTGACCATGGTACAGTAATCTCTCTTAGATATAGATAGAAATATAATAAATATTAGTTTAGATATTTTCTCTATTTATTTGAGACTGTCCTGCAATGTTGTTTTAAAATATTTCCTGTGATTCTGATCTCTGTAGTCACTGCGTTGAGTTATTGAGTATTGTCTTGTTCTTTTATTATTTATTATTAAATATATTTAAAGCTTTTAATTGTGGCTGGTTTGTTTAGAGATATTTAAACTCTTAGAGTACTTGCATATGTATTTGGTGACACTATATAGGCCACTCCTAAATAGCCTTGGCCTTGGTCACACTTATCATTTGGATAATAGTAACATTACACAGTAAGAATGGTCACCCTTTGGGAAGTGCCTTAAAGTAGCTAATGAGGGGTTCTGGTGACAGTGATAGCTACCTTATGGTCTGGGCAGAAGGGGGCATAATTGGAGAACCTGTGCCAGCCTGTCTCAGGAGTGTGTTTATGTATAAATCAAATTTCAAGGTGTGTATGTGTGTGTCTGTCAGCTATTTGGGCAGGGACATGAAGCACTGGCTGGACAGAGCGAGTATTGGGAGGACTTGGCTTGGAACCCTGGCTAAGGACTTAAATCTATAGCTGTGCCAGTGGGGAGTCATACCGGGGATCTGCAGAAAAAGGGAAAAAACAGCCCCAGACTGACTGTGATCTCTGTGTGCTCTTAAGGGAAATTGTACTTTACTGTGTGTATACTTGTCATCCTTTCAATGTGCACATCCCTCACTGGTGCTAGTGGTGAGGATTGAGGCTCCTTGATTACTGGGCCAGTGCAGGGGTGTCACATGAGCTACATGTTCAATTTTAGTTTGGTCAGAATAAATAATGGTGCAGAGAGGTTTGTCATTAGAGTATTGTTTAGGTGTGATCAAAGTAAGTTGTTCTTCTTAGGGTTTAATAGTAATTGAGAGTTATGAATCTGTGTTTCAATAGAATCAAATGATTCCTGTATTTAGGTTTGAATTTGTTGTAAGTTTTCAACAGTGCAGATGAGTGTGGAATTACTGGCATACTGAATAATGGTAGCAGGTTTACTTGCAGTATGTAGGTTGTTTATGAAAACATTGAATAGCAAGGGACCAAGGATAGATCCTTGAGACCATCTATGTGAACTGATAGAAACCGAGAGATGTTTTCCCATTTTATAGCTTGAGTTAGCTGTTGAACCAGATGAGAGATGAGTGTTGGAAGTCCTAGGGGGAGAGTTTGTATTTTTTTTTGTGAGGCACAGTGCCAAAAGCATTTGACAAATCAAAGAAATGTTCACATACTATGTTGTGCGCATTCCTGTTAATGGCAGTCATGGTACCAAATCCGAGTAGAGCTATTACAGTACTGAGGTATGGACAGAAACTGTGGTAAGTTGCTTGTAGTAAATGTAAGTAACTGGCATTGGACACAATTGTTCTAAGACTTTGGATACAGGGGACAGAATGGTTATTGGCCTGTAAATAGTGGGGTCCCCTTCACTTTACAAAATGCCACATCCCTGACTTTCATATGAGCGAGCCGACAACATTGAAATGACAGATCACCGACCGTTCAGAACACCAACATAAAATGGACGGTAAGAAAGTGTTTGTCCAGCATGTCGATCTTTGCCCCTTACCTCCATCCATGGTAGTGCAATCTTAGAGTTGGTATAATTAGTTGTGGGGTGTGGGGGGCATGGGAGGGGAGCCTCCCCCAGTGGGTTTGTTTTGTTTGCTGCTGTTGTTGTGTGGTTGTTGGGCTGGCCTACGGTTTACTCACCATCCATTTTCCATCAGTATTTCAAGCGGTCGGTGTTCTGTCATTTCAGTGTTCTCAGCTTGCTCATATGAAAATTGGTGATGTGGCATTTCAAAAATATGTAGTGGACCCAATTAGAGATATCAGTAGAAAAGACAGATTTGTGTTGGGGTAGGATATAATGCTTTTTTCCAACTTTCACGGACATAGCTTTCTGTGAGGGAGAAATTTATTATGACGGAAACTGAGCAAGCAAGGGTGTCTGCTTCAAGTTTGATGTACTCTGCTGAAAGACTGTCCAAGGCAAATGTATCTTGTTTTAGTCTGAAAAGGTATTTTCTGATGGTGGATGTGGGGATTGGTTCAAAATCAAATGTGGCTGGGCTATTTGTTGACTCTGGATGGGACAAATTAAATAAGAGCATTTTATTTTATCATACTAAATGGTTTACTTGGAGATACGAGTGTACGGCTATCTCCAGTAAGGGATACCAGCAATAATTATTGCCAATGAGGGACATTTGTATAGCATACATGTATTCTGATGCACGGTATTATTTTCCATGTGTATATTTGTCACATCTAATCTAGACACAATGCAGTTGCTCTTATGCTGAAGGATATTAGGCACTTCTCAGAGCTGGGCTAAGGCAGTGACATTTCAATATTTGAATCTGAAGCACAATTCTCAGCTAATTGTGAGAATAAGGTATTTATTTATTTGTCTTACCAGGGAAATCCGATTGGGTAATATGCATTTCCAGTGGGGCCAGGGGAGAAAAGCTCCATTTATTTACATTGATTATACTTAGTTCCAGTTAACCACAAAGTAGTTACATTTCTATTTACATTTAAACACATACAGTAGTTACATTTATACATTCTAAGATTTTATAGAGGTGGAAGTTACTAACTAGAAAGCCCACATGCAGCAGTTATGTATGAAAACTGTTTTGTCATTTCATTGAGGGGTTGAGAGTATTCCGTTTAAGGAATGTATTGGAGAGAGTTAGGAGGGTGGCCTAATGGTTAAGGTGCTTGTCTTAC
The DNA here is from genome assembly GCF_019279795.1 of Protopterus annectens. Lineage (NCBI taxonomy): Eukaryota > Metazoa > Chordata > Ceratodontiformes > Protopteridae > Protopterus > Protopterus annectens. The sequence goes on from NC_056729.1 coordinate 705,702,472, forward strand.
AAGCACAAAGTGCAGGATTTGAGTCTCACAAGGGATAACTGGCTAGGCTTAAAATGGCTCACAAGGGCAGTTGCCCTAGTACAGATCTATAAACCTATGAGAGTATTGTACAGCGAGCACAAAGTCCAAACATGGTGATGAGCAGGAACAGGACTGGTTAAGATGTTGGTTAAACTGTGGTTTAAAACTACTGAGTTAGTTGAATAGTTTTATTTCTGTGAGTATACTGTTCCAGAGTTTAGCAAAGTACTGGCAGTAGAATGAGTCTCCTGCAACATTATTTGACTTATTTGTGAGTAATAAGAATTTGTTACTAGAACAGAGGTCCCTTGCTGGAAAGTAGGGCAGTAATAAGTTGTGTAGTGCAGGGCATTTTTCTGGATGATGAATGAGTTTGTATGCTGTAGGTAGTTGTGAATATGTTAGATAGTTGTGCAGTTCAAGCCAGTTTAATTGCTTTAAGCTAATAAGACAATGGTGGGTCTTATGAGAGAGTCTGGTGGCAAATGTAGCTATTTTATTGTAGCAGGAGGCAGGTTTTTTTTCTATGAGTATTGTTTTAAGTTTGTTAGGATAGGAACAGCATATACGAGAGTTGACAGTAAGAAGGTGGTGGCTAGAGTTTGTCTTGCAGTATCTGTAAGGAATCCATTGATCCTATAAAGGGAGACTAGTTTCTGCTGTGTAGATTTAGTGGTGTGCAGTATATGCTGGTCATATCTGAGATTGTCATCTATTATAACACCTGGAAGCTTACTGTGAATTACAGTTTCAATGGCAGTATTATTTACTGACTTTATGGTAAAAGATTGGTTTTGATTTTGGCAACATTTTGATGTAAAAATCATTAACTTATTTTTCTTGGGGTTGAGAAGTGGGTTTGATTCATTAAGCCAGATTTCTGCAGAGGAAACAAATTGGGGTAATGTCTTAGAGCTTGGTTATTGTTTAGGTTGCACATATTGTTGATTCATTTGCATACTGAACTAAACTAGCATGGTGAGGTGAGGTGTGGAGGTTATTAGTAAATATATTAAATAGGAGAGGACCCAGGATTGAGTCCTAATAGACACTGGTCATAACTGGTTGAAAGGATAAGTAGGTTTGTTGCCATTTCATGGCTTTTTGCCTTCCAGATAGGTAACTAATAAACTACAACAAGAGTATTGTGAAAGTCCTGTTGAGGAGAGCTGAATGAGCAGTTGCTGGTACAAGACAGTATCAAATTCCTTGACAAGTCTAAGAACATGGTGGACACAAGCAGACGACTGTTTTTATGTTGGTTTATTATATTGGTAAAATGTAGTACAGCAGCAGTGGTGTTGCGCTGGGGCATAAAGTCATGCTGTGTTTCTTTTTTTTTACTCAACAAATTTTTATTTTGTTTTTTGAGAAGAAATAAAAAACCAGTAAAATTAGATTACAATTCAATAATAGTAAAAGGAACAAAAACATTATTTACAATATTTACAAGTGACCCAAAGGAGAAACAGTACAATAATAATTAATAAAAAATCCAGAGAAGAAGAAGAGAAAAAAAAAAAAGTCCACAAAAGTCTATATCTCTTTGAACTCATATGATGGAGATTGTGTCTAGCTGCATTACTTCTATGAGTGTAAGTATTTTATTCCAGGGGTTGTCTGACCATTTTCTGGGGAACATTCTTTCTTCCTTGACTTTTATCTCCTTTTGTGCAGTCTCCTTAAGTAGAAATATAAAGTCTTCAAAACACGGAGGAGTTGCAGATTTCCATTTCCTTGTGATACACTTTCTGGCAACCACCAGAATAGTACATAAAAGATATTGATCTCTTTTATTCATTACTACTAATTCATCTATATTCAAAAAAATTAAAGACTTTGTTAAAACAAATGTATCATTATAAATAGCTTGAAGAAAATTGCCAATTTTCTCCCAAAATGGTTTAATACAATCATAAAATATATGAAACCAATCCGCTTCACAGCTTAAAGAGCATCTCCAACAAATAACATTTTGATTTGAGTTGAATTTAGCTATTTTATTTGGAGTATAAAAGGCTCTATGCAAAAATTTCCAGGTGAAGATTCGCCATGTTTGTGTATTAGAAGTTAGTTTAATGGAGTATAGAAGATTATTTTTACAATTGTTTGACAGATTTGTTGATAAACCTCTAGATATAAAGTTCCAAGTGCTTTGATCTATTTTAGCCTTGTAGACTATTAAAATCTTGTATAGTTTAGATGTTGAATTTGGCCAGTTATGGTTATCATAAATCAGTTCTTGAATATAGTTTATAAGTTTTGGCTTAGACTTGAAGGACGAATCATTAATAATTTTGCATAAATTTTTAGAGTAGAGTAAAATTTTCTGGAGACTTACTTTGTCTACATTTATTATATTAAATTCATTTGTAACTTGTTGACTAGTTAATGTTTTAAGATTATTTATGCATTGGGCCCAACATATGAGATTATTAGATTCCCAATTAATGAGGGTGTTATCATGAATTTTCTTTTTAAATTTCTTTGATGTATTAAATGGCAATAACAGTTCAAACCATGCTTTTATGTCAGGATTTGAGTTTATAAAGGATCTGAATAAATTATAAATATTATTTAAATATGATAGATTAGTAGGTTTTGTTATGTTATTTTGAAGATTAATGCATAATATATGCCAAAATCTATTTTTGTGAATATAGTGTGATGTATTATTTATTATTTTGTTTTCATTTAAAAAAATAATCATATGCAGAGATTTCCAAGCAGAAGAGAAATTTGGATTTACCCAGTTTAAAACTAGTTTAAAAATGGAGGCTTTGATATACGTCTCTATATCTGGAAAATTAATTTCCCCTAATTCCCATGGTATAATGTGATGAGAAAAAGCAATTCTATTCCTTTTTGGATACCAAAGAAAACATAATAGGCTTTTGCTAATTTCTTTCAGAATTTTTTTATTTGGAATTATAGGTATTGCTAGTGCTATATAATTTATTTGTGGTAGAAGAATCATTTTTATTAGTTGCAATCTGTCCTCAAATTTTAGAATCAATTTATTCCAATTTTCCGTACGTGTTCTTATTGAGTTTAAAATTTTATTATGGTTTAGTGTCAGAGTAGTATCTATTTTATCAGATATAATAATTCCTAGATATTCTAAAGTAGAGACTTTTTCTCCAAGTATATGATATCTACTCGAGTGTAAGTCCCCCTTTCTGTTAAATAAAATATGTTTTGATTTAGATTTATTAAAACAAAGGCCAGAATTTAGAAAAAAAATTTCCACTTGCATTTCTAGTTCATGAAGAGATTCATTATTTGGTGATAAAGTTAGTAGTATATCATCGGCAAACAACATAACCTTGGAGTTAAATTTATTATGAATACTTAAGCCTTCAATTTTTGAGTCACTGCGTGTTGTAATTGCAAATAGCTCTATTGATAAGGCAAAAAGAATGGGAGACATAGGACAACCTTGTTTAGTGCCTTTAGTTATTTTGAAAGCTTCTGATGTAAATGGACCTAATTTAACATAGGCCAAATTATCTTTATATATATTCTTTATCATATTAATAAAATTTAGGGGAAACTCAAAAAGTTCTAGAATTCTAAATAAGTAGGCCCAATTCACTGAATCAAATGCTTTTTCTATATCTAGCGTGATTATGAGAGCCTCTATATTATCTCTATTTAATATTTCAATAATGGTTAGGATTCTTTGTACATTTTCATAAGCATGTCTGCCATAGATGAAGCCTGTTTGGTCCTCATTTATGATTTGAGTCAAGGATTTTTTAATTCTATTGACTAATATAGACATAGACAATTTGTAATCGTTATTAAGTAGAGAAATCGGTCTATAAGAGCTACAATGGGAGGAGTCCTTGTTCTCTTTTTTTATTGGGGTAATTAATGAATATCGCCAGGAAGGTGGAATTATATTTTGAGCTTGAATTTCATTTAGAGACTTATGAAGTAAAGAAATTGCAGAATTTGGAAATATCTTGTATAATTCCATTATTATTCCATCCATTCCTGGGGCTTTATTATTCTTACTCTCCTTAATTTTGTTATTTATTTCCTTAAGGGAAATGCATTTTTCAATATCAGTTTTTAATTTTTCAGGTAATCTATTTATTATAGGATTGCTAATTTTTGACTCTATTAAAATAGTATTGTCTTTATTGTTTCCAAAATGATTAGTATAATGAAATTTAAAAGCTTCTAGGATATCATTTATGTCTGATACTTTTTTATTACCTTTTCCTTCATGTACAATATTTGTAATATTGTTTTCTATATTTTGCTTCTTTATTCTCATTGCTAAGTTATGTAAGTGTTTTGGAGATGTTGAGAGTGAACTAAATTTTAGTTTTTCCAAAGCCAAATTTGTCTTATGAGTTAAAATTTCATTATATTTTCTATTTAAATCTTCAATTTCTTTTTTTATTACCTGGGAATTCTTTCCGTCAGAAGTATTTGTATTAATTTCTGTTATTTGTTTTTGGATACTGTGCAATTCTGATTCCCATTCTTTTGTTTTGTTTTTAAACCAAGATATGATCCTACCATATAAGAAGGCCTTTAGAGTGTCCCATATTATTATATTCTTTACATCATCAGTAGAATTTATTTCTAAAAAATATTGAATTTCTGAGTCTAGCCATGGTTTAAATTGTTTTAATTTAGTAATGTAAGTTGGTATTCTTGAGACAAAATTTAGTCTTTTAAAATCTATTTGTAATTTAAGGATTAGGGCATTATGATCAGAGAGTGGGCATGGGATGATAGAAAATTTTATTATCTTCCTATTTAAGTCTGGGGATATAAAAATTTTATCTATTCTTGTTTTAGTATTAAAACGATAATCACTATGTGAGTATAATAATGAGTTAGATTCTTTGAAACTAAATGTATCAATTAATTTTAAGTTTTCTGTCCATTTCTTAAGGTATTTACCTGTGGAAGAGAGACGTAGGTTCCTCTTGTTGGTTGTCTCAGAACTATCTAGAATACAGTTAAAGTCTCCTCCTACTAATAGAATGCCTTTATTTACCCTATTAATTAGCTCTATCTGCTTTTTAACTGTAGATAGTCCTATTCCAGGAATCCAATACACATTTACCAGTGTCCAAATTCTATTCTGAAATTTTATTATTACAATTGAAAGTAACCCTTCTTTATCCTCATAGTTGTAAATAATTTGAGAGTTAGTTACACTTTTCTTCCATAAAATTAAAACTCCCCTAGTTTTTTTTTTTATATGAGGAGTGAGAAAGAATTAAGTAGTTATTAGGTATCCAGGTGAAGTTGTCATCAGTTTTAAAGTGGGATTCCTGTAGAAATATAACTTGCGCTCTTTGTAATTTTAGATATCGTAGTAAATTTGATCTTTTTATAGTATTATTTAAGCCATTGACATTTAAAGACAACAATGTTATGTCTGTCATTTCTATAGGATATTATATTATAAATTTAAAAGAATACATTGGTAAAGAACTAATATTTATGAGGACTTGTGAAAACATATATGTTAATTTTCCCCTCTTTTCTCTAAGAAGAACACTGAAATGAACAAAACTGTTTCTTTGATAGATTAACAAATGTTTCAGTTTGGGCCACTGAAAAAAATAAAAAGTGAAAAATATTGTAACAACATACTTTAATTGACTGAAAAATAACTTTACTACATAGTTCCACAAACATGAAGTGCACAGCACTTCTAATCTGATTGATCTGATAAGATCAAACAGATTTTCCCTCAACATCAACAATCGCATGGAAAAGGATATTCAAAGTTGAGCTCCATTAATTGGATCCTGAAGATATCTTAAAATATTAATATTTGATGAAAGAGTGTATCATGCATTAGTACTATGTTCCTTGAGAAATCGACTCAATAAAGTAATTAATCTTTTACTAGAAGTTTGTACTTATACTAGAGTTAATGTTACTTTTTTTAATGAATGTTCTAAGTAGATGTCTATTACAGCTGGAGTAAATATTTCAGCTTATCTGCCCTCCATAGATGTGGTTATGTTACATGAAGTATGACAGTTGACCTTCTCTTAACAGAGATAAAATGTATAATAATATATACATTTAGATTATATTTGCATTTATTTTGTTGAGCTTCACATTTTAAACAGGTTATTAGTGTGACAGATAGTATTACTATTTTATAAGGACTAGTCCACTTTTTTAATTCTTCCTTAATTACTATACTAAGTAAATTCTATATAGCTTCTCTGTGTACATATGTATAAATATACTCCTATATCTACACCAAAACATTTTCACATATAAACACACATAAATGTTAAATAATCTTAATGGGTTACCTAAAAATGTGCGCAATATAATTGAGAATTTGTGTGAGCACTCTTGAAAGGGTTGGTACCTTGTTACTGCTGGGAGATGCCTATTTACTGCCCTTATTAACCTTATTAGTAGATTAAGTGGCCCATCAAAAGGTGTATGAATATTGTGAATGAATATTCTTAATTCTAATCACTAAATCTTACAGCAATTAGTGAAGAGTACCTATATCATTTAACTATATTATTTATGAAGTTTCTTAGGAGTGTGATGGGAGTACACAATATTTCAGACTTGGGGTTGTTGAATATTCAGTAACAGGACTCAAGATTTTTCAATACTTGTTGTAACACATCGTAATACAGTTAATGATTTGAAATAACATATGTATGTCACAAAGAAACCATGAATACATAAATACATGAATACATGGGTCTCACCTCATTCATCAAACCCATGTCCAAGCCAATGTCAAAACAGTCAAGAACACTACGTTGAGGGTAAAAGCACCTCAACCCCTAAACCCGTTAAATAACTAAACACTAATAAACCTACTATTTTAAAACTACTAATATTCTCTAGTAATTTGTATAAAACTAAAGTAATTATATATAGCAACTCCAATATTGACTTGCAGTGAGACAAGCATAGATTTACTGATCATTACTGAAGTGCCCTTAAATCTAAAATGCTGTGTAGTGGTTGACTATATCCTGCTTATTACTATACCTAGTATAAGTTCTGCTAACACTTCTATCAGGTATGGTGTGAGGAGGTATGTTATTACTATAGACTTGCACATTACCATCCCACACCATACATAACACTGTTACTGTTTCCAATAAATGAAAGCCAAATCTCATACTTTCAAGAAGTCCATCTCAACCAACTAACACCCAACAAAACACAAGCTCAACAAATGAAGAGACCCAAATACATACATAGTGTACTGTTTATGTAAACATTTCTCTAAAACTTTATAACAGCAGCTCATGAATGTGTCATAGTGTCTCCCAAAAAAATGTATAATGTGCACATAAATTACAATTGACCCTACCATGTTTCCTTTCCTGTTTTTCCCCCATCTGTGACATAAAAGGGAAAAAAAAAAAAAAAAAAAAAACTGTTGATATTACTGTATCATTAGGTATCACTGTGAGCATTTATGGCATAGTGGTGTACCCATTAACTGTTAAGGTGAAGGGTAAATACAGCAGATTGTGCTTATCTTCAAAAATAATACAATTTATACATAGAAGTTAGCACTGCACTTATAACTGCAGAGAATGCACACATCAAATATTGTTACGTAAATAGACATGTTTCCCAATTGCAGGATGTTTTGATTATAGCTTTATTTTATATTATTGGTGTTTTACTAATTCAATTTTAAGGTCTGTGTAAGTGAAATTTCGCCAAAATACCAAAATAACAAAGTCAGTTCCACATTGCTGCAGGTTAATGCTAGTCCATTATACAGCTCACGATACTAATACTATTTACTACAAGTAGTATAGGTTACAAACAAAGCAGATTCAGTCATTGCTAAAATTAGCACTAACTGCCAAAACTGATAAAACTCTCACCAATTAGCTTGCTCTAGGTTATTAAGCTGAAAAGGAAATTAAATTGCCCATATGAGAGACAAAAAAAAAAAAGGTAAAGAGGTGATATACCACCCACTGATCATTACTTCATTCGGATGCTCGTAGGCATCTAAAAGCGGAGTACTCAGAAGTATGCATGTATCATTCCTGTCAGGTACTGTATTTATAGGCATTTTTTAATTGATAAGTGGGTAAGCTTACCTGACCTAAAATGCCCTTTTACATGGATGACCCAAACACAGTCTAAATATGAAGTTCAGAGTCACACAGTAAGAAAATGGGAGCTATCAAAATCAAACCCTGAGCTACAGTCAGTAATTAATCATGGATACAATCTGGCAGTTCCACTGCAGTGATTAGTTGGGATTTTATCTCACTTTTAACAGACATAGCGCAGTTGAAAACTGAATTTATGTATTTGCTTGCATTAGTTAACTACACTGCCACACTTTTGGTATTTCCCAACAAGAAGAAAGTAACTAAATGGGCTTTTTTATTTATTTATATATATATATTTTTTCCCTTTATTTTAAACATGTGTAGCATTCTTTTTCTTTATATGTTATACATTTACCTGTTTGTACTTTTGCTAAAATCTACTCAATTTTTGAACTACTCAGCTTCTGGAGAACAGAATAAAACATAAAGGGGCTAAGAAGTCAGGTCACAGTTAGTATTTTCGTTGAATGTTCTAACTGACAAAAAAGACTCTGCAAATGTCAAGCGCACTCATAAAACTAATGCAGTGTTCTACAAGCCTCAGCTTATAGACATGTTTCTTAACTTATAATGGAATGCTGGGCTATGTTAGTGAAGATATGAGGAAAAAAAACTGACTAGAAAGCTCGAGGGTATACTTTGAAGCAATAATAGTCTCCAACTGACAATTAGAATGTTAAAACGCTAGAAGGTGATTTTCTGCCTTTTTTTCTTACCATTCACTTCCTTCTTACTCTATACAACGCTCTCACATATTCCTGAAGAAATATTCAAGGAATGCCCTTTTTTTTTAGACAGACTATAAAGAATTGGATTTAATTTAATAAAATTTTGCACAGTAACTATTAATCAATATGTTAATAACTTTATAATAATAGTGGTCTTTCATTTAAATGCTAATACTCTTGTGAGAGTTTAACTAAAGAAAGCTGGAGCAAAAAAAAAAAAAAAACCACACAACTCCAGCATCTGAAGATTCTATCAAACCACTACCATATTAATATGTTAACATACAGATTATGATACTTCCAAAATAAAGAGAAAACTAATTATGTAACTGAAGTGTAATGAAATTAAGGCTATGTATAAGAATCATACCTTAGTTAATGCTTTGAGAGAAATTGATTCATCAATGTTCTTAACATCAGTTTTTTGTTTTTTTTTTCCTCACATCAGTCCAAGTATTTTTTGCCGAGGTTCTCTTTAATGAGGTTGAATTTGACCAGTCCATTTCATCTGGTAGTAGGATTATATTGTTGTTTTTAATGAAGGAAGTGGCTTCTTCAGTGGTGTTGAATGATCTCATGTCATTACTATGCTGAATTCTAATTTTGGCAGGATATGCAAGCTGTGTCTTTATTTTGTTTTGTTTTAAGAATTTCACTAAGGGCCATGTTTTCTTTCTTAGTTCCAAGAGTCTTGGTGAATAGTCATTATCAAATCTTATTTGGGATAGCTTGTAAATGACTGGGTTTTTTCTCCATGTAGTTCTCAATATCAGTTCTTTGTCCATAAATGACAGAAATTTAACCAGTATAGATCTTGGAAAAGATTTAGTTGAGGCAGAAAGTGGTTTTCCGATGGCTCTGTGTGCTCTTTCAATTCCATAAGACAAGCCTTCTTTCAGCCCTAAGATTTCAGGTAGCCATGAGTTCAAGAATGAAATGATGTCTTCCCCCTCGGTCTTCTCCGGGACTCCAAAAATTGTTATGTTTGTTCTTCTTTCCCTATTCTCCATATCATCTATTTTATTTATTAGCCAAGTATTTTGTTGTAAAAGAAATTCACTATGAAGCTCTTCTTCTTTTAGCCTTCCATCAATATCATTTAGAGATGACTCAATGTCAGTTATTTTTAATTGGTGCTGCTGCAGAATTTCCTTAAAGAGTTTGTTTTTGGCAACTATCTTTAAGGTTTTCTAGGTTTTCAGTAAACCTGTCCATCTTCAGAGATAAGTCTTGAAGAGTAGTTGATATCAGTTGGATTTCTTTCTTCAGAGAAGAGTCTGAGTGAGAATTCTTAGAGTTACTCATTACTAGACGGCTTAGTTAGTCTTCAGGTTTTTTTGACAGGAAAATTTCAAATTTTCTTCTCCAAAGTTGGTAATTCTATTGTTAGCAGTTTCACATATCAGATTTGTCAAAAATTACTTAGTAAAAATAAAATTTTCCTGTTATTTCTAGTATAAATATAAGGAGCTCAAAAACTTGCTGCTATCAGTTAGGCATTAGGCTCCGCCCCCCATGCTGTGTTTCTGAGAGCAGGTTATTTGAGGTTAGGCATTGCAATCAGTTGCATATGGATGCATTTCTCTAATATTGTGGAGAGGAGGATGAGAATTGCTATTGGTCTTTACTTATAAAACTCTGTAGATGTGCTGCCTCTGTGCGGTGGTATGATGTATGATTTTTCTTCCACAGAGGAGGGACATATCTTTCTGCTATGGACCTATTAATTAGAATGGAAACAGGGAAGGCTATGACTTATGTGATAATTTTTAGGTAGTCTGATGGCAGTTGGTCTACAGCTAAGGAAGTAGTTTTTAGTTTAAGGAGCAACTTCAGTATGTGTGGTGGGCACTGGACTAAAACTGAACAGCTGTGCGGAGTTTTGGTTGGACAGGGGTAAAGAGGGGGTCAGATGTATTAGTGTTTAAGAGAGATAGTATTGATTGCATAAAGTACGCATTAAACTATATGGGGATACAGTCTGTCATATTGTCTGTTTTTGGAGGGAGTGGTGGTCTTGCCAGGGTAAATTAGTTTATTTAGTGATGACCAGAAAAGTTTTGGGTTGTTTTGATGTTTGTCTTGTAGGCTGCTGCAGTATGTTTGCTTATCCTGTTTGACATGGAATTTTTCAAGGTTTCTTAAATGTCTAAATTGCTGGAAGGCATTTTGAGTTTTATTTTTATACCAATTTTTCCAGGCTTTTAAGAAAGCTGAAGGGGTCATACACCCAGAGCTTCAGGCGGTCAGTGACAGTAATGATACCAGTGTCAGTGCTGTACCTCCTTTGACCACATAATCTGAAACAGGTACCAGGGGTCATACATGCATTACATGCATACATGGATGGTAAAGGAAGCCCCCCCCCCACACACACACACACAGTGAGTGGGCTGTACCACTGGTATTAACCATTTCCTTTTCAGAGTCTGTTTTATCATCCAGTCTGGTGCCCAGTGCTGGTGGTCACTATGTGGCTACAACAAACAGTCCTGTAAAGGCTTTATGCCTGTGTGATTTATTTATTCAATCATTATGGTTAGTTTATTGAGTGAATGTGGTTACAGCAGTCTGCTAAGAGGCTGAAACACAGTAAGGAAAGCCAATACTGGGCACTGTGAGAGCAGCTAGAAATATAGGGAGCCAAGAAGAATGTGGGCCCTAGGTTGTATAATAGTGAGCCAGGTAGCTTTGTATAGTCTGATGCAGTGTTATCTGTGCTGAGGGAAATTGTGATGAAGCAGCATACTTTATTTGTGGAGGTCTGCAAAGTTGCTGAGATTTTGTTTGAAGTGGTGGTGAACAAAGGCAAGCCATATTCTTGTTGTCCAAGCAGGGCACCTTTGTCTATGGCTGCTCTGGCTGGTGCTGAAAGGTATTGTGAAATTTTATACACCCAGAAGAGGAGATAATTGGTTTTAGATTTCGTTTTCAAATGTGTTCTTGGAAGGAGTGGGATGGTCATACCAAATGCCAATGTATCTGAATGAGGTGATAGTTTCAATGAGATTGTTGACAATGTCAGTAATCTTGATACAACTAGGGGCTTTAACAAATCTTTTCTTAGTGCCAAAGAGCAAGATTTGTTTTATTTTTTGTGACTGAAATAAGATTTTTGATTGTGACCTTCTTGTTTATTTCTAGACAATCTTCCTGAAGTTGTCTTTGGATGACGTGATGTTCAGTATTAGATCTATAAATAGCCATGTTTGTTTGTTTGTGTCTTTCGGCTTTTCTCGGTTAGGGGTCGCCACAGCGGAACTCCGGTCCGCTAATGATTGGCAGTAGATTTTTACGTACTGGCTTGCTAATCGGCAGATAACAGAACTTGTAGCTGGAGTAAGTCAAGGGGCAGTTATGAAGAAAAGTAGTTGGGGTGAAAACCGAAGCCTGTGAAACACCTGAATATATGCGGGTAGTGTTCATTTCATCGTATCTGTGCTTTTGTGACTTGTATATTTTTATTTGTATTGCAAAAACGACATGTATAATGATTACATGAGTATACAAATTATAAGTAAAAATACTGCTGGAGGATAACAGTTACACTTCAGGCAGGAAGGGCCTGATGGTAAAGATTAGCTGTTGTTATAACTGGCATACAAGAAATAAAAAGGTGTAGACCTTATATTGTGTTTCTTTTCTTTTCATGGTGAGAAGAGAATCCTAGACAGAGCATTACTCCAGCTTTTGTACATATCTAAACAAACTTTACAAACCATCACACAATGAAACTTCCTAATTGTTGCCCTAAATTAGATGAGCACTGTCAATTGCATATACTAGCTTAAAAACACATTTTATTTTCTTTCTTTAATTAATTTGTTTTTAGCTTTCTTTTTTGCTCAGGGAATAGTGTGCACTGACTAAAGTATTTTTGCTATAACTGAAAAGTTACTTGACATTAATGAATAACTCTACATTAAATCAGTGACCTTGACATCTTCAGCATGGTTTGCTATACCTAATTCTAAAACATTTAATTTCCACTATCAAAAGGTAATAGTTCCCCTGTGAAGCTATTTCACTTTCAGTCTTTTATTTAGTCCCATTAGAGAAACCATTTTATAACTTGCATGCCCTTCCTTGAATAATGAGCCTTAATATCTACTCACTACCTGGGCTCCACTGTCAAAAAGGGTAAGGAAAATGAATCAGCATATTCAGACATATAGTTCAAACTGAAATGCCAGCTCTAAAAGTGTTCATTTAAAGCCCGGTATTTAAAATGTCGAATTTAATTGGACATGCACATGCTCTTAATGCACAATGCAGATGCTTTTACCTGTGACAAACAACTCCATGGTCCATATTATGCAATATTTTTTTTGTTATCTCATCAGAAAAATGACAGTTTGCTGCTTTCATTTTTTCAGCTTCCTGTGTCTATTGGACTTAATCAAGTCTCTTCAGCTGTGACAGCCTTTAGATTAAATAAATAATTGGGTTCAAGTGCCCACAGAATCATACACCAATGCATTGTATTAACAGATACACAAATGCATAGATCTCGCCATACCCATTAGAACCAAGATGCTCTCCTCCAAAAAAAGGAAGCCAATCTGGTGGTTCCCTGCCATAAACAAACTCTACAACAGAAGGAGAAAACTGATGCAGAATAAGGTGAAGTCACAAGACTGGAAAAACTCCCTTATCAGCCTGAGATCCCTCATCAAATCCTCTAAAGCTAGCTATGAAAACAGAATTGCATCAGATAGTAACGACAACCACAAGGCCTTCTATAGTTATGTAAAGAATATCCACGGCATTACCCAGATTTGCTCTGAGCTACTGCACAATGATACCTCCTATACCAAGACAACAGATATTGCTAGTATACTGGCCAACAGATTCAGTCCCACTTTTACCCTTCTCCACCCCCCAAAGGACCAATCACAATGCCAGTAGATTGCTAGGCACCCAGTATTAGTGCTGCACCGGTTAAAACAGCACTCTCCAAGGCCAAGAATACAGCTTCTATGGGACCTGACAATATCCCTGGTGGTGTTCTACATGAACTACAGACTGAACTGGCACCTCACCTGTGTGCCCTGATCAATCACAGCCTCCCCTCAGGCTTTGTCCCTACCGAATGGTGCACTGCTGCAGTCATACCTCTCCATAAAGGAGGAGTGACTACAGACCCTGGAAACTATTGCCCCATTAGCCTGATGAGTCTGATATGCAAAGCTATGGAATGCAACATTACGGACCTAATAAACAAGGATATAGGAAATCTCCAAACTCTGGATCCCACACAGTTTGGTTTTGTGAAGGGTAGATTATGTCTGGTCAACTTGGTCGACTTCTTTGAGTCAGTCACCAGAGGTGTGGATGAAGGCAAGGTGATTCATGCAGCCTACTTTGATCTGGCCAAGACGTATGGTACCATTCCTCACTTAGAAATCATAGAAAAACTCACTAAGCTTGGCATCAACCCCTATATCACTAGGTGGGTTGCAAGCTGGCTTACAAATAGAACCCACAGTGTGAAAGTAGCTGGCTCCAAGTCAGATTGCCTACCAGTCACAACTGGAGTCCCACAGGGTTCGGTCCTGGGTCCTCTCTTGTTTGGTATCTACTTCTCTGAAGTTCAGGCCTACACACAGGAACTGTGGCTGACAAAGTTCACAGATGATTGCAAGTTGGGAGCTATTATTAACTCCCCAAGTGATGCTGACATCCTACAGAATGGCCTCACTGAGACCAACGACTGGTGTCAGAAGCATGGCCTTAAGCTCAATGTCAAAAAATGTGTCGTCATCCCCTTTGGGAAAAACCCAGTTCCCATGAATTACCACATTGATGGTAGTACACTGAACACAGAAGGCATTATAAGAGATCTGGGAACACAGGTTGACAGCAACCTCTCTTTTGATCACCAGATTGCAACCGTGGTCAGAAAACCCTTCTATGTGGCACATCTCATTACTAAGGGTTTTGTCTCCCTCTACTCTTCCCTCATTAGGCCAGTCATCGAGTACAATGCCCCATTTGGCATGTGCCTCTCTAGACACCTGCAACAACTGGAGAGGCCAGAAAAGTACCTTACAAAGAGGATCCTAGGCCTTAAAAACTTGTCCTATATGGGCAGACACAAAAAACTCCAACCATTCTCTTTCTCATATCACCTATTTAGAGCCGATCTCTGCTTGACTTACAAAGCCATGTCTGACCCAGCTTAAACCTTAGCACGGATATAAATAGGATGTGCTGGAGGGATAGATTTATCACTCAGAGACCCCCTATGCTGTGGAATAAAATCCCGGTCCATGTGAGGCAGAGCACCTCGCTGACTCTGTTCAAGAGAAATCTAGACCTGTGGATGGGAGATCGTAGGTTTACCCCGGGAATCATCTCTGTGTCACTGCTGGACAGAGGCACAACAAACTAATGGGCACAGTATTTTTTCATATAAGGGGTGGCGTAAGCCACAAAAATTTGTGCTAGGCTTATAAATGCCTTAGGGCAGATAGCCTAGTATAAACCTATGAACCTATGAAGCTCTGTTAGAAATGCTACACCTAAAGAAATCCCAATCCCTCCACACTACACGCTCCAGAGACCTCAACCTCATTACCGCAATTAACAGAATATGCCGGAGGGATAGGTTCACAACTCAGAGACTGCCCATGTTATGTAACAGACTTCCAATACATGTCAAGCAGAGCACCTCGCTGACCCTCTTCAAGAGAAATCTTGATAAGTGGATGGAAAACAGAAAATTCACTCTGAGGATAACTCCAGTGGCTCTACTCGAGAGAGGCACTGATAATTAAGGTTGGGTGGCATGATGCCAGGGTAATCCTATGGGCTAGGCCTGAAAAGGCTCCAGGGCCATTAGCCTAGTACACACCTATGAACCTATACTTGAGGAACTTTGAACGTAGTGAGAAAAATTTTCAAAATGTGCTACACAGACAGAAGTCTGGCAATTATGCAATTTTTGTGAATGAGATTAGAGATAAATCTGTTAGTTTAACAGTCTCCATTTCATAAAGAGCAAGGACAGGTGAAACAATGAATATTTGACCATGACTTATAAAGAAGTAATTATGAGACAAAGTATTGATTTATTTAGTAAATCATTTCCTTTTCCCAACCAGACAAATACTACTAATAGTAACACTTTACTTTAAAGCAGAGCTGAGGTGGTACTTATACTGTATACTGACCAGAGATATCTAACCAGGAGAAACACTAGTGTTCTTTACAGATATGAGTCAGAAAATTGTTTGCACCCATCATTGCTAACATAGAGTTTGGACATTAGACATTAACACATCTTATGAAGCACAGCCCTCAGAAATGTGCAGACTTATGAGACATTAACAAATCTAATGAAACACAACCATCAGAAATGTGCAAACATATGAGACATTAACACATCTTAAGAAGCACAGCACTCAGAAATGTGCAGACATATGAAACATTAACAAATCTTAAGAAGTACAGCCCTATGAAATGTGGTCATGGCCTCCTATTGCATTGCATTGTTAGAAATGAGATATGAATTTATGTTCATTGTAAGTGGAAATAATCCTTAGCCTTC
Source organism: Protopterus annectens (assembly GCF_019279795.1). Taxonomy (NCBI): domain Eukaryota; kingdom Metazoa; phylum Chordata; order Ceratodontiformes; family Protopteridae; genus Protopterus; species Protopterus annectens. The sequence goes on from NC_056729.1 coordinate 705,718,881, forward strand.
TGAGCTTCTCATTATCAAAAGCAATTGTGTAACCTTGCCATAAGAATGCTATTCTTGTAATCAAACTTTGGTGGAGTTTATCATTAGAAAAATGCAGTCCAAAAATCACAAATATTTTCTTACTGACTTGGTGGGTATAACTGCTGAAAATTTTAACTCCACCAACTGTACTACTTTACTTAACTCATATGCTAACGCTAACCTTGCCACTGTCCTTACCCCAACAATATACATTTCATTACAAATACCCCCTTCCATAACTGTACCACCACACAAGACACATACCGACACTTCACCTACACTATCACACATGTGCAACATTAATTATTCCTCTTTATCTAGCTGTAACTCTAACGCTAATGGAGAAATACATACACAAGCACACACACACATTTTCTTTGCATAATACTAAAGCTTTCAGTATATCTGAAAGCTTCAATAGTAAAAGAAAACCCAACTTTCCTGCACACAACCATAGCACACATAAAATGAGCATTCAATTATCCAAGAGCCAACATAATGTTTTGTGTGTGTGTGTGTGTGTGTGTGTGTGTGTGTGTGTGTGTGTGTGTGTGTGTGTGTGTGATATATATATATATATATATATATATATATATATATATATATATATATATATAAAACGTTTACCCAAGATGTCCAAAAGTAGTTAAATTCAATAACGAAACCCAAAATGGATGTGGCGTGGTGAGGCTTTTAAACAAATCCAACAAGAAAACCGTTCATATAAAACAAAAACAGCGTTTAATGACAAAAAACGTTAGCGCTATCGAGGTAACCCTCTTCTTCAGACGTTATACATTTAAAAATCATTGAATCACTTTTATGTCCCTTATAACAATACGTCATATCCTATAGCCTGCAAGATGAACATTGCATCATTTCCTATCACTTTAAATAACATTCCTAACAGCGAAAACACCAAAAATACAAAACAACTAACACATGACATAAATACATCCTGTCCATTCATACTGCCTTTATAAAAACTGCATAATTGTTAGTAAATAGAATGAGTGACAGATATTCAACATGTATAAAAAACATAAATAAGAAACAACATATATAAAAAGCATATATGAAAATAATAAAGGAAATAATGAACATTTATCATTGACACTATTATTGCTAATGAATATTCAATGTACTTCCATTCACAACTCATAGAATGGATCTAATTCTTAATAGACCTAGTTTTTAACATAGGCTTAAGTGGTACGAAGTCATTTAGACCTCGTCCACGGTGGGCAGCCAACCTCAGAATCCACTCAGATTCTGCCAACTCGGTGGAATTAACTAAGTCACCACCCCTAATCCTAATAGGCAGTACCTGTAGTACTTGAAACAAAAAATCATGATTCTCATTCAGAATTCTATGTTTGGCAATTGCACTGTACGTATCAGATCTTATGAAGTAGTAGGAGTGGTCCCTGATTCGTTTGCGCAGAGACCTATTGGTCTTCCCCACGTAAAACGCGAAACAAGTTTGGCAACTTGCCACATACACCAGGTTCCTAGTGCAGCAATCTGCTCTACACCTAATCTGCCACAACCTACCATCATTTGGGTTCCTAAAGAACCTTGATCTATCTACGTACTTACATTGTGCACATGAACCACAAATTCTTGTGCCAAGATCTAATGGTAACATATCATTCTGACTATTCCCACACAAACTAGGAAAACACAATATTTGCTTCATGTTTTCAAGATTATTATAAGTATATCTAGGACAATTACCCACAATGTTGTGATTATCATTGTCCGCTGTTAAAATATTCCAGTGATCAAACAGAATATTTTGGACAGCATGTACATTCTTGGCATACGGGAGGACAACAGGTAACCTCAATGGTACAGATGACCTATTCGTAGTGGTTCTCTCTGTGTTGGACACAGAGTAATACGGTCTCCCCCTGCTTTGTCTTAACCTGGTGGCTTGATTCATTACGGGATTCAAGACAGACTTGTCATAACCCCTACTACAAAAATTATTCTCCAAGCATTGTAGCTCTTTATAAAATATATTGTCATCGGAGCAAAGTCGAGATGTTCTCAAAACTTGCCCTTTGACAATGTTGCTAAATGTTCCTGGTTGGTGCATGCTGTCTGTTGCCAAATATGTGGCCCTATAACAGTCCTTTCTGTGTATACTGGTTCCAAATTTACCGGACTCCTTGTAGACAACAGTATCTAAATAATTGATTTTATGATCAGAATGCTCGATTGTAAACCTCAAAAAACCATCTAGGTTGTTCACACGTCTAAAACATTCCTCTAGTGACTCAACAGTACCAGCCCATAGGAGAAAGAGGTCATCCACAAATCGTCTGTAAAAGACGATGCTGGAACATGTTAGGATGACCTCTCTCTCCCATGCCACCATCACCAAATTGGCGTATGAGTTGGCACAGCTGGTACCCATCGCCACTCCTGTAGATTGCCTGTATGGTTGTTCCATGAACACAAAGAAATTATTCTCTAACACCGTTTCTAACAATAATGTCAGTAAATCTGTCTCTGTGTCAGAAAATATCTCCCTCAACAATTTATTCACTATCCTTACACCGGTGTCATTTGGTATACAAGTGAATAGTGAATTGACGTCCATCGTCACCAACTCTAACCCAGCCACATTTGTCAGATCTCTAGTAAAGCTGTATAGATCGGTCAAAAACTGACCTGTATCTTTAAGAACATATTCAACTTGTAATAAGACCTGCTTAAGTTTGGTGTCTAAGTAAATCGAGAGAGGTTGCGTGCTCCAACCCTCTCCAGCCACAATTGGTCTAAACAACGGTAAAAAAGCATTTTTATGGACTTTCGGGAGTCCATTAATAGTGGGCAACATAGGAAAATCAACAGAAAAATATTCATATAGTTGTTTTGTCAACAAACCTAAGGATAAACAAATCATCCAGCATATTATGTATGCTTAAACAACTTTCCTCAATCTTGTCAAAGGTTACTATTTCATAAGCATCTGTGCTGAGCATGCTCAACATAGAATCAACATAATAAGTCCTGTTCATGATAACAGTCTGTCCACCTTTATCGGCCGGTCGAATAATTATTTCCTTGTTGTTCTTAAGTGAAGCCAAAGCATCACTCAGTGTGGAGTCCAGATTGTCAGTCAACTGTAATGAATCAAATAAGCCACCTTGGTATCAAGGTGGCTTATTTGATTCATTACAGTTGACTGACAATCTGGACTCCACACTGAGTGATGCTTTGGCTTCACTTAAGGACAATAAGGAGATAATCATTCGACCGGCTGATAAAGGTGGACAGACTGTTATTATGAACAGGACTTATTACGTTGATTCTATGTTGAGCATGCTCAGCACAGATGCCTATGAAGCCGTAACCTTTGACAAGATTGAGGAAAGTTGTTTAAGCATACATAATATGCTGGATGATTTGTTTATCCTTAGGTTTGTTGACAAAACAACTGTATGAGTATTTTTCTGTGGATTTTCCTGTGTTGCCCAGTATTAATGGACTCCCGAAAGTCCACAAAAATGCTTTTACACCCTTGTTCAGACCAATTGTGGCTGGAGAGGGTTGGAGCACGCAACCTCTCTCGATTTACTTAGACACCAAACTTAAGCAGGTCTTATTACAAGTTGAATATGTTCTTAAAGATACAGGTCAGTTTTTGACCGATCTATACAGCTTTACTAGAGATCTGACAAATGTGGCTGGGTTAGAGTTGGTGACGATGGACGTCAATTCACTATTCACTTGTATACCAAATGACACAGGTGTAGGGATAGTGAATAAATTGCTGAGAGAGATGTTCTCTGACACAGAGACCGACTTACTAACATTATTGTTGGAGACGGTGTTAGAGAACAATTTCTTTGTGTTCATGGAACAACCATACAGGCAATCAACAGGAGTGGCGATGGGTACCAGCTGTGCCAACTCATACGCCAATTTGGTGATGGTGGCATGGGAGAGGGAGGTCATCCTAACATGTTCCAGCATCGTCTTTTATAGACGGTTTGTGGATGACCTCTTTCTCCTATGGGCTGGTACCGCTGAGTCACTAGAAGTATTCTTTGAGTATGTGAACAACCTAGATGGTTTTTTGAGGTTTACAATCGAGCATTCTGATCATAAAATCAATTATTTAGATACTGTTGTCTACAAGGAGTCCGGTAAATTTGGAACCAGTATACACAGAAAGGACTGTTATAGGGCCACATATTTGGCAACAGACAGCATGCACCAACCAGGAACATTTAGCAACATTGTCAAAGGGCAAGTTTTGAGAACATCTCGACTTTGCTCCGATGACAATATATTTTATAAAGAGCTACAATGCTTGGAGAATAATTTTTGTAGTAGGGGTTATGACAAGTCTGTCTTGAATCCCGTAATGAATCAAGCCACCAGGTTAAGACAAAGCAGGGGGAGAGCGTATTTCTCTGTGTCCAACACAGAGAGAACCACTACGAATAGGTCATCTGTACCATTGAGGTTACCTGTTGTCCTCCCGTATGCCAAGAATGTACATGCTGTCCAAAAGATTCTGTTTGATCACTGGAATATTTTAACAGCAGACAATGATATTCACAACATTGTGGGTAATTGTCCTAGATATACTTATAACAATCTTAAGAACATGAAACAAATATTGTGTTTTCCTAGTTTGTGTGGGAATAGTCAGAATGATATGTTACCATTAGATCTTGGCACAAGAATTTGTGGTTCATGTGCACAATGTAAGTACGTAGATAGATCAAGGTTCTTTAGGAACCCAAATGATGGTAGGTTGTGGCAGATTAGGTGTAGAGCAGATTGCTGCACTAGGAACCTGGTGTATGTGGCAAGTTGCCAAACTTGTTTCGCGTTTTACGTGGGGAAGACCAATAGGTCTCTGCGCGAACGAATCAGGGACCACTCCTACTGCTTCATAAGATCTGATACGTACAGTGCAATTGCCAAACATAGAATTCTGAATGAGAATCATGATTTTTTGTTTCAAGTACTACAGGTACTGCCTATTAGGATTAGGGGTGGTGACTTAGTTAATTCCACCGAGTTGGCAGAATCTGAGTGATTCTGAGGTTGGCTGCCCACCGTGACGAGGTCTAAATGACTTCGTACCACTTAAGCCTATGTTAAAAACTAGGTCTATTAAGAATTAGATCCATTCTATGAGTTGTGAATGGAAGTACATTGAATATTCATTAGCAACAATAGTGTCAATGATAAATGTTCATTATTTCCTTTATTATTTTCATATATGCTTTTTATATATGTTGTTTCTTATTTATGTTTTTTATACATGTTGAATATCTGTCACTCATTCTATTTACTAACAATTATGCAGTTTTTATAAAGGCAGTATGAATGGACAGGATGTATTTATGTCATGTGTTAGTTGTTTTGTATTTTTGGTGTTTTCGCTGTTAGGAATGTTATTTAAAGTGATAGGAAATGATGCAATGTTCATCTTGCAGGCTATAGGATATGACGTATTGTTATAAGGGACATAAAAGTGATTCAATGATTTTTAAATGTATAACGTCTGAAGAAGAGGGTTACCTCGATAGCACTAACGTTTTTTGTCATTAAACGCTGTTTTTGTTTTATATGAACGGTTTTCTTGTTGGATTTGTTTAAAAGCCTCACCACGCCACATCCATTTTGGGTTTCGTTATTGAATATATATATATATATATATATATATATATTTATAGTTATCTATCTTTGATATATATATATATATATATATATATATATATATGTGTGTGTGTGTGTGTGTGTGTGCACGTGTGTATGTACACACCCACACATATATATAAACAAGATACCTCAAAGCTGTCAATCTGCTTTTCCTTGATTCATCTAGCATCAACACTCATTCATCCACAGTGTCCCTTTTTCATACTTATCAAGTATTTTACAGACTCCCTGGAATAGGGTAGAGGTTTTATTTAGTTGAAGCCATATCATTTACACTGTACAGGTAAAGGTAATGGATTTTATTCAGATATGTCTAGACTCTCAAGGACATCTAAGAACTTCTTCCAGCCCAACCTGTTTGTCCCTTATGTTTGACATCATAAGATAAAGAAGTTGACCAGACAGACAGGCAAGATTATGAAAGTGATGAGCCAGTTGAAACATTGCACTCTGCTTCTTTTTTGAGGAACAGTTTGTGGACCTGTAAGGGTTATCAGATAAACAGGTGGGCTGAATTAGTCATTTAATCATCACATGATTTAGCAAAAAAGATGTATCCAGTAATGATGACTCAACAGAGCTATAGCCAGGCTTTTACATTTTTATTGTATTTTTCTGAAGTTGAATAACAACACAGTTAGATATAAAAAAAGTAAGTGTTTTTTCCTGACGAGTTTCTATTAGATCCATTTCTCCATATTTATTGGTGGTTAAAGAAGAACAAACCCTCATCATATAAGTGGAATTTGAGAGTTTCTCCCAACATAAAATATTACATCATTTTTATAAAAAGTAAAATATAGTCATCAGTCTTGACTGAATCTATTCAGAAAATTGACTTGAATCAGTCATCTGACATTCATAGATAGATCCACTGGATCCACAGATACACAGCTGGTTTAGCTTTGTGCAAATCTTTAACTGTTCTTCTTCTGTCAGCAAGTAAATCATTCCAGCAGTGTTTAATTCTGAATTTACATACATATTAATTGGTATTTCAGACTAAATTAATGAATTTATTTAAACTGATATTTTTAGTTTTCAAATAATTATCCCAATATACTTCACACTATAAAATATTACAATAATAAAATAAGTGTGAAATGTTAGTCAGTCAGTATTTCTTATGAAATTACATGTGGGCCTTTTTGCAGTTAACATTGTCTTGCTTTTTTATGATTTGTACATAAAAATACTGAAAATGCCATTTGCACAGCCCACTCCAGACCAGTAATTAGTCTGTTCGTCTGGAACTCTGCATACTTTAGCCAACAAGCTTACCTACAAAGACACCTGTGAATCTGACTTAGCCTGGGATTCAATAAACTCTGTGCAGGAATAGTGTTATTCCTGCATGGAGTGAACTGTGCGTGTTTCCACTTAGCTTTAACAGCAGCACACCTTGCATATTCATGAAGGCACGCTATTGCTAAGACTAAATGGGCACAAACACTACTTAGTGTATTGGGTGTGTTTAAGTAGTGAATGCATATCTAACATGCCCCCTGCACTCAGAAAGTGCCATATGGCAATTTTCAAATGCTTTTCAGTGTCCGTGGACACTGAAATAAAATAAAATAGTAAAACAGTGACTGCAGACACTGAAAAAGATAGGGAAGCAAGAAATTAATGTTGGGGTGTGTGACAGGTTCTATCACACACCCCCTGCATCATGAAAGTGCTGTACAGCACTTTCCAAGTGCTTTCAGTGTCCAGACACACTGAAAGCCAGAAGTCTGGATAGGAAGGAATGCAGGAGGTGTGTGACATGTACTGTCACACCCCCCCTGCATTGTCAAAGTCCCATATGGCACTTTGCAATGCTTTCAGTTTCCATGGACACTGAAAGCAGCTATTACAATAGAAAGCAATGCAGGGTGTGTGTGACAGGTACTGTCACACACCCTTGCATTGTCAAAGTGCCGCACAGCACTTTGCAAGTGCTGTCAGTGTACATGGACGCTGAAAGCAGCTACCCCAATAAGAAGCAATGCAGGGGGTGTGTGACAGGTACTGTCACACAGCCCCTGCATTGTGAAAGAGCCATACGACCATACCCCTCGACTGTACAGGTTTTTGCAGAACATCCACATGCCTGCCTCACATACCTTTCAACTGCAAGAAATCTGTACAAAGCCATAAATAATCGGGGGACAAAGGCCAACAAATAAGGACACTTTTTAATATTGCTAATACAAACTTGGGAAGCTGATAGAATAACAGGTTCTGCATCTGTATGGATTTTCTAAACGGTATGAAATCTGAAACTCAAATGTCTGTCATTATCCCCTGACTTAAACCTTGAGTGATCTGCCAATGATTTGCTAGAAAACAACACTCATATGAGAAATGAATCGTAAATATGAGGCATGAATCTGGACATTCTGCAAAAATCTGTACAGTTGAGAGGTATGCTGCATCATATTTTTGGTGTGGTCCCCCAAACATCTGTCTCTACCTGGCAAATAGCAGAGGATGTTAGTCATTAAATAATGACAAACATTTGAGTTTGAAACTCCACATCCATCTGAAAAGTCATGCTAATGCAAAGTGTATCATTCTAACAACTTTCTAAGTTTGTAACAGCAATATTTAAAATCTGTCTCTATATCTCCCCTTACAATTTTCCTTACTGTGACTGACAAGGAGTACAGATACATGTAAATAAAGTGGATTTATTAATCTGTTTTTGTTTTTACAGTCTAATTTATATTTATGCGTAGCTGAGTGGGTGTGCACATTAGGTCCCACTGCTCAGTATTGCTTAAACATCTCATAGCAGCTAATTAAAAATGTATAGCCAAAGCCTCAGTGGTGAGATACTGTAGTGGTTAGAGTCCTGGCTTTGCATGCCGGTGTTTATGGTTTGAGTACCAAAACAAGCACTTTATTTTTACATGGAAAAGCATTTTTAAAATTATTTTGTAGTAATTGATATTTGTTACCAGGGTAGTGTAGCAGGTCCAAAATGGAAGTGTGAATGCATATAACATGTGAAATCACCCATGTATATACAAGTATTCCATACAGTATAGTCACACCCCAAGGTACTGTAATGAAAGCACATAGGGGGATGTCATGTAAAGTAAATCATATACACCTAATAATATGTCAGTAATGATGAATGAATCTACAATACTAATATTGCCTAAAATGAAAACTGAGCAATGCTATGTACTGCTCAGCTATGCTTAGCCAGTGTAAGCATTGCTGAACTGTGAATGCTAAGCAGCAGTTAGCTCAGCTAAGTGGATTTGTGCGCTTGTAAGCAGTGCTTAGCATTTACCCTTTAAACACTGTTCATCTCAGCTTAGCGGATTTGCGCACTGCTTAGCTGAGCTTACCATTTTCTAAATGATTCAATGACAGCAAAGGGCAGGAATATTGTTTTTTTTTTAAACTGCAGAGGTGGGAATACAGCCAGAACCTGCTGTAGTTGATCTGTACAGGTACTATGTTGAATGTTGGTGAAGGAGCGTGCTTTTGGGCTCAATGCTGGGGCATTCAGAAGTCCATGGTCATGGCTGGACTCCTTGAAGAAAAAAAACATGATGAGAGCCTGCTGCAGGCCAGTACCAGGGCTCACGATACAAAACAGAGGCCGACGGCCATCTTGCACATGATTTCACCAGTGCTACTGGCATCCCCCGAACTGGTGAGCAGGCTCAAATTCTAAACCTACCACCCTAGAACACAAAAAAGGAAAAAAACTAAGGGTAATGCTGCTCAATGCCAGAAGTCTAAATCTCAAAATGCACGCACTCGAGGCCCTTCTCAGTATGGAGAACATCGATGTCTGTGCAGTGACAGAAACCTGGTTCAAGGCTCCTGAGAGCACCCCAGCATTATCAGGTTTTACCTCTTATCATGCTCCGCCCCAAAATCTGGACAATACCAAGAAAGGAGGGGGTATCCATATTCATCAAAGTCACCCACACCTCAAGACTGGTGGCAACGAACGATGCATCGGAGACCATCCAGGCGCAATTAACCATAGGCAAGACTGCTCTGCAAATTGTAGCATGTTACAGGCCACCCTCACAAACTCAGGAACCTCACATGGCCTTCCTGAAAACACTAGAGGGGATAAATGTATCACCAAACACCATCATACTAGGTGACTTCAATTACCCTAATATAGACTGGGAACACTACTCAAGCCCAAACACCCTAGCCCAAAAGTTCCTGGAATTCATAAACTCAAATGCCATGGAACAACTAGTCACCATCCCCACAAGAGGAGAAAACATACTTGATCTCATCATCACGAACATGGGAGCACAATGTTCAACACCGGAAGTATACCCCTCACTGGTGAGATCAGATCACAAACTAATCTCGCTGGAGCTCCTCATCCCACTCCCACCCGAAATAAAACTTCTCGAAAGCCGACTTCAAACTTCTAAAGACTAGTGTGGTCTCCTTTAAGGCCCCCGAGCCAGCGGAAAACAGTACTCAAGCCGCTGAATCACTTACAAATGCCTTCTACCAGCACCTGCAGGACTGCATGGATAAGGCAATCCCAAGCAAAACAAAGACTCTTTGTACCAAAGGCAAACGTCCAGTCTGGTGGACCCCAGCCATAAACAAACTCTACAACAAAAGGAGGAAGCTACTACAAGATAGAGCAAAATCCTTAAAAGGTAAGACACCCTTGATCACTATAAGTAAAAAACTAAGAGCTCTCATAAAATCATCCAAAGCAAATTTTGAGAGTAAAATAGCTAAAGACTCAAAAGACAATCATAAGGCCTTCTTTAGCTATGTTAGAAACCTGGGAGGAAACTCCCAGATATGCTCAGAACTAGTTCAAAATGATGTGAAGATTACTGATCCTACAGACATTGCCAACATACTGGCTGACAGGTTCAGTGCAAACTTCTCCCCCCCCCAAAAGGAGAGATATCTATACCAAGCGATTGCAGCGCCCCAAACATCTCCAATGCCCAAGTGAGAACTGCTCTCTCCAAAGCAAAAAACACAGCAACCATGGGACCTGATGGTGTCCCCGGCTGTGTGCTCCACGAACTCAACGAGGAATTAAACCCACAGCTAGGACAGCTGTTTAATCATAGTCTTACCTCTGGATACGTACCCAAGGAGTTGCGCACTGCAACTGTGGTACCACTTCACAAAGGCGGTACCGCCACCGACACTGGAAATTACCGCCCATTAGCTTGACAAGCCTTATCTGCAAAGCCATGGAGAGGATCATAATGGACCTCATAAATAAAGACATAGGGAATTTGCAGACTTTGGATCCATCCCAGTTTGGCTTTGTCAAAGGCAGATCATGCCTTCTAAACTTGGTTGACTTTTTGAAACAGTCACCAAAGCCATTGATGAGGAAAGGCAGTCCATACAGCCTACCTCGATCTGGCGAAGGCCTTCGATACAATACCCCACTCGGTATCATTGAAAAACTCATCAGCTTAAATGTTAACCCATACATCACAAGATGGGTTGCAAACTGGCTGAGTGACAGAACCCACAGGGTCAGAGTTGCTGGCGCCATGTCAGACTCAAAGCCTGTCACAAGTGGTGTACCACAGGGCTCAGTCCTGGGCCCACTCTTGTTTGGCATCTACTTTTCTGAAGTACAAGCAAACACAGGAGGGTTATGGCTGACAAAGTTTGCAGATGACTGCAAACTGGGCGCCATAGTAGAAAACACATCTGACACAGATATCCTTCAGAAGGGTCTCACAGAAACGGATAACTGGTGCCAGAGCCATGGCCTAAAGTTAAATGCCAAAAAATGCATAGTCATACCCTTCGGGAAAAACAAGGTTACCCCTAGCTACCAAATAGGTGGCAATCAACTGAGCACAGAAGAAGTTATCAGGGACCTGGGGACCCAGGTTGATAGTAGTCTGTCATTCGACACCCATGTAGCTAAAGTAGTTAGGAAGACCTTCTGCATTGCCCACCTTATCATGAAGGGATTCTCATCTAGATCAAGGGAGGTCATAGTCTCCCTATACTCATCACTCATCAGACCAATGATTGAGTACAATGCCCCATTCGGAATGTATCTGACCCGACACTTGCAGCAGCTGGAGAGGCCACAAAGTTCCTCACCAAAAGGATAAAGGGTCTCAAACATCTGTCCTATGCTGCCCGACTGAAAGAACTCCAGCTCTATTCAGTCGCCATCATTGCTCAGAGGTGACCTTTGCCTAACATACAAGGCCATGTCAAACCCAGATTTGATGAATATGCTTCACCTCAAAAAATCTAGATCCATCAGAGCCACAAGGGCGGGAGACTTAAACCTCAACACGGCTATTAATAGGACGTGCTGGAGGGATAGATTCATCACCCAAAGACTCCCTATGCTGTGGAATAAAATCCCGGTATATGTGAGGCAGAGCACCTCGCTGGCCTTGTTCAAGAGAAATCTTGACCAATGGATGGGAGATCGCAGATATACCCCAGGGATTACCTCAGTGTCACTGCTCAACAGAGGCACAGCAAAATAATGGGTATAGTTCCCCATACTAAAGGGGTGGCGTAAGCCACAAAACTATGGGCTAGGTTTGTAAATGCCCTCGGGCAGATAGCCTAGTATGAACCTATGAACCTATGAACCTATGCCGACCTAAAGTGGGGGAAGGGGGCACTCTTCATCTAGTGGATCCAAGATACATGGGCATGGAATGCTCCAGTAGTGTGCAAGTATCACTATCAAGTAGTTTGTACCAAAGTCTAGCCTGAGTAAGTGACAGTTAGGTATGCACAATGTTTGTTTTTCTTCCCTACAGCTGTAGCAGAGAGGGCTAGCAACATCGAAGCCCATGCTGACAGACTGCTAAGGCTGCACTGGCAGGCTGGTGAGATCAAATTGATCTTGCAGTATATAGTGCAAATAACTAAGAAGTACATTGATTGCTGCCAGTAGGTATACTGTTACTGTGTTAACCGATAAATATAGTTTGCCCAACTAATATTGATCTACAGGATATGAAGTACTAAAGCACTGTGTCATGTCACTGTAATAATGATCAACACCAAAAACTGTTGTGTTTACTCCAGCATGTTGTTGCAGAAATAGAATGTATACAGGTTCTCTGTAACAAATATGGGTTTGACAGCATGCATTAACTGAGGTTGTTCTGAGAACCAGCTAGTAAGAAAAACTATAGATTTTGGAGTTGTAAAACAAGATATAAATTAAATATGAAATATATACTGCACTAAGCTCTGAACCCTGAATAATAATGTGTAATGTATCACAGTGTGTCCCATGCAGCATTGTCGTGTATTAACCTTTGCTGTGCAAATTGTATTATTTGAAAGGATTAATGCACATTACACTATCTGTCATGCATGCATCTCAGGATTACAAGGTCAGACTGTTTAATCAAGAGAGTATGAGACAGAAACCAGTCAACAAGACACAGTAGTTTCTCAGTAGCTTAGTGTGATGAGAATTAGCTTAGTTGTTAATTTTGCACACCCAGACACGGTTTGAATCCAGGGAGTAGTACTGATATGTGTGCATAAATACATTAAATAAATCCTGAACATCTGTAGAAACAGTCAGAAAGTGTTTACAGATATTTTCTCTGCAGGTCTTACAAGTAAATAAATGTGTGTAGTAGCTGTATGAAGAGTATACTAATACACTGTGTACAACTGTTCCACTGTCCAAACCCATATGCCTGCAAATGATAGCATGATAGGTACATGCACCATGCACTCTCCCCGATACATGTCCCTCAAGTGTCACACTGTCATGGCGAGTGGTCACTGCTGCCAATAACCTTGGACACAGATAGGAATCCAGGAAAGTATGCCAGTAGCAGACTCACACAACGTCAGTGCAGGGTACCCCTTCTCTGTCATCTATGTAACCCTGACATGTACAAGCCCCCTTCAGTAATGTAGCCATTGTCCTCCCAGTCTGCTCTACACCATTACAGGTTGACAATATAATGGGTAGGTATGTGCTAAAGAAGCTATGGGCCATAGGAAGATGTAAAGTGAGGGCAGACCTGTAGAGTATTGAGTAGTACTGCTGTGAAAAATGGAAGCTTATGCAGTTGTTAGTGGACTATTTTCTCTCCACCCACCCCTCATCTGCATTAATAATTATTATTCATATACTATGGGTATGTTGTTCTCAAAACCTATTATTGAGACACGTGTTCTATTATTGTTCATATATTTGCTTGGTTGCATATTAATATACCTTGTTCAAATACTATTATTGGTGGCCTGTTGCCTTCACTGCAACTTGCATGTTGTTAAAATGCTTACTGTTGTTGCATTTATGCATGTGTTATGTTTGCTATGCAACTGTTTCAAATCTGTTGGTTTGGGTTAATTGGAACACCCATGAATGTTGTTATACCTAATATTGAAATGTTTTGTTCATGACTAACCAATATATCTTGGATAACCTCAACACCATAACACATTTGAGAAGGCAGAGACTCGTGGATCCACCTGTCCCACCCCACCTGGCCATGGCACTGGACCCCAGCATGTCTGGGACTCAACCCGGAACTTCCTTTTCTGCTGGTCCTGCACCACCTTCGGGTGGAACTGCCTCAGGGGATGGGCCCCATCCCCCCATGGGCGTGGGCACATAGAGGAGCCTGTCACCTGCTGTAAGTTTCGGGGTATGATGCACAGCATCATCCAGGTGAGGTTGGATGGACAGCTGCACCAGATGGAGGGATGCCTGGTGCACCTCCAGCCCCCAGCATAGCCACCTTCAGGGCCATGAAGGTGCAGTGGTGACTGCCCATGGGTGGGGACCTCAGTCCCACTGTATCCATTTGGGGGGTTCATGGGCTTTGGATTCCCAACCACACTCACCGTGAAAGGTGTTCTCCCCACCTCATGTGTCATATACCATCCCTGTCTGCTATCTTGTCTGTCTTGTCTGTCTGTGAATGTACTCTATCCTACCTAACCTACTTCCCCAAACATACCTACAGCCCTTCCCCAACATCCCACTCTCACCTTAAAAAAATTGGACATCTGTCCCTTAAAAAAATCATTACTCCATACATAGCTCTGCATTTTGCCCCCATATACAATGAAATTAATCAATCAATACAAACATTATTCTACAAATGTCTGTCAACAACACCCCTCCACTTGGGGTGTGAGGCTATAAATTCCCAATTCTGCACATTATTCACAGCTGTTGCTGCAGAAGAAATGTAGAGCCATGGTCCTTTCCTACACCTGTCCTGCACATCCCTAATTGGTTTTCCTAATGTTTTACCCCATGCTTGCCCCCATGTCACCACTTTCCTAGCACCCTTTTTTTAATTAAAATTAGTGAGAGTGTATGCGGGAGTAAATGGTGCTAACTGAAGCTAAGAGGACTTAACCTCTTATGACAAGAAATCTGCAAAAAGCCTGACAAAGTGAGGGGCTAAAGGTCAAACAATAGTGATATATTTGAAATATGGCTGTTATACACTTAGAAGTCTGCTAGAGTAGCATGGTTTGATTTAACATATATTTTCTGATAGATTCCAGGACTGAAACCCAAACGATTGTCATCATTTACTGATATCAATGCTCAAATCATACCATTGATTTGTCAGAAACCCACAACTGTTATAGGGAACAGAAAAAACATGAGTCATGCATCTGGACAGTGGAGAGGTATGACTGTATTCATGTAACATAAGACAAAAAATACTGAGCGCTGCCAATCATTTCACCCAGCACCTTCTGAACCACAGTAAGACCAACACAGCACTACCCCAAATCAGCTCTGAGGAATTACCCATGTGTTTCCAAATATATCATACACTACAGGGATGCAACTGTAGGGAAAAGCAGACATTGGTGAGAAATTGTCCACCCACAACCATTTGCACCACAGTCACAGCAATATACCAGTACCCCAAATCAACTCTAGCGTATAATGACTATTTGAATAATTATATCCTGATTGTCAGTCACACACTACACTGACACATACTGCCCCAACTCACAGTCTACTGGGAATCCTGAGGTGTTACAGGACATTTCTCTGTCTGCCCCTACAAACATATACACCTGATAGACCATCAACAACTGCAGCAGCATGCACAATCAGATAGAAAAGAATCTATGACACTCACATCTGCTATTCTCCATACACAGCCCAACAAACAAGGTCTATATTCCACCATCAAACTCACAGGAGTTCGAACAATGTAATATCAAACCAGGAAGTTCGAAAACCCAAAAGTACAAAAACACAGAACAGAGATTTTTTTTCCTAGGGAAAAAAATTGCAGTTCCGGTACAGAAAAAAAACATGTACACTTTAAACTTAATCTAATGTGGGAGGCTTCACCCCCACAGCCCCCAGTGTGGGGGCTGTACCCTCCATACCCCCCTACTTAAATATACCAACTCCGAGATCGCAACACAGTGGAGGAAATACCAAAGCTGCAAAAACAGCCCACCAATTTTTTTCCCTGGAAGAAAAATCGGTGTTCTACGGCTTCGCTATTTTTGCATTTCGAACATATGGGTTTGATATTACAATATTTGGACTCCTGTGAGTTCGACATTGTAATACAGACCCCATAAAACATTTACACACAACACTGCTACACAATCTTGGCAGTCTGTTAGAAAATTGGCAGACATACATAATTCTCAACTGTACAGATTTCCACAGAATGTCCAGGGTGTGGGACCATATTTATGGCCACTGCCGTATACCACTTCTGGGAGACTGCTAAGTCACTGGGATGATATCAGGATTGCTGTCACTGTATAATGATATACCATACCTCTGAACCTCCTACTGCAAGACATCTGGACAAAGCCTGTCATACCTGGGGCTCAGGTGGCCAGAAAGTGGGACATATCTCACATAATGGTGTTACAAACTGAAACAGCTGCTGGTGTTACAGGGTTTGTTGTAACATAACATCCCTGAAGGATATGATGTCTGAAACACTAATGGATGTCAGCATTTACTGACTACAATGATTACTCAAAAACAGAAATTGTCTGAGGAACAGACAAAACATAACAGGCAAACCTATGGGCAGTCTGTGGACATCTGGACAGTTGAGAGGTATGTCAAAGACATATCACTGTCAGATGTCAAGTCATACAGAAAATGCATGTCCAGACAAATTCTTTTAATCTAGCAGTCTTCTATGTGTATAACAGCAATATTTACTTACAATCTGTACCCAGTTCTGGAGCTTTGTCCCCCATGTTGTTGGGCTGTCTCCACATGTCTTGTTCTGAGAGGTATTTCCACCTACTTTCTGTGAAGCTGTAGCTACCACACCACCATAATGTTCTCCATAAAGGCAAAGAAAAGGGGCAAAGCACACATGAAGGACTTAATTATAGCACTGTGTTGCTATGGCATTGTCTAATGGAAAGACAACACAGCTGGTCTGGATGTAAGTAGCAAGTGGGAGACACCAACTGGTGCATAGGTCATCACCTGCTTATGAGCATTACCTACAAAAGCAAGCTGCTGCCTATGCAACAAAGGTCTGAACCCATCTACAAAAAGACAGTCTGCAACTACACAAACCTAAACATTTGCATTATTCTGAGGAAACTCTTCAGCACTATAACAGGTATGTCAATCACTTAAGCTTGTAATGGAATGCAGAAGAGGGTATGCAATAATGTGAAATAGGAAGTTAAACACTAGGTCGCAACAAGACCTGCTGGACTCACACACTGCTGTCCAGCCCCTATGGCCATTCCTGCTTGCCCTGTCTGCACTGACATGGTCACAGCTATGGTCCCTGAGTCACCCCAGCAAAGGTCATCTCATGTATGACTACTACTGGAGTGTCTGTTGTCCAATACTGACTGTGAAACAACTAGGCCAGCTATCTGGGATGTTGTAAATATTCATATGTCACCTGTGAATGCTACTATGATACATATGTTTGTCTTACAAATTTAAAAGACTTATATAGGGTATGTGCATAGGAAACAACAGGTGCAGAAGTTTGTGTTGAACTGTATGTTATGTACTGAGCCCATACCTGTCAACTGTCCAGAGTTTTGCAGACTGACCATATGTCTGCCCCATATTTGTAGTCAATGCCTCATACAGTTGTGTAATGTCTGGCACATCACTGACAACCCATTAAATACTAAAGTCATAACCTAATAGCATATGTTTGAATATAAGATGTCATATCCTGTGGAGTAGACCTGTGAATGCAAAACTGCCTATGCTGGCAACTACGTGTGTATCAGCTAGATTCATGAACTGTCACTATTTTCCAGCCTTTGCCAAACAGTGATGTGTGCCTTTGTGCAGATGTCTAGCTCTAACAGGAACTAGGTGTCTTAGCATGAAACCTATTTCAATGCAAGCGTACCGTGTCCTGTAGGATGCCGACATTTGCACAGTCACAAATACCTGCTTTGCAGCTGTGTAGAGCACACTAACCTTGCCAGGTTGATCAACCATCATACGGTTAGACTCCAAGTAGAGGGGTGCAAAGCCACAGGAGGTGGAGTGTTGAACATTATCAAGCACATACACACCTCCAGGTTGGCCAAACAGTATGACGTATGGGAGACATCCCGAGTGCAGTTGACAGTTGACAAAACACCTACTGAAATCATAGCTAGCTACAGGCCTCCAACCATGACTCTGGACACCCACCACACCTACTGGGGCTTGCTGGAATCTGTCAGGATTCAGTCATCTACCCTGCTCCTGGGTGACATTAACCACCCAGCCGTAGTGTGCATGACCTATGTCACCTGAACATGAATGCACAGAGATTCTTCGGCTTTGTCAATGGCAATGTAGTGGATCAGCTGGTCAACACTACTATGACAGGTGGACATATCCTGTACCTGGTCCTAACCAACATGAGTAGCCACTGTAGTACTCCTACAGTGTCATCCTCCTTGGTAAGATCTGATCACATAGCCATCACTCTTCAGGTCACAATCTTCCCTGGCCCTCTCCTCATTGTCAGGGTCAAACAAAATGAACCTCACACAAATGACTATAAATCTCCTCAGAGCAGGTAGATGTAGCTATACAGCCACCGTCCCAGCTGCTGGAACTAGCAGTAGTGTCCAAGCCCACACCACAATACTATGTGAGCACCTACATAGCTATATGGACTCAGTAATACCTGACAGGATATCATCTCCTTCAAGGTAGGGTAAACATCCATGGTGGACAGCAGCAATACACAAATACTATAATAGATGGAAATAATTGCTGGACAGGGCCAAGACAGAGCAGGTGCCTTATTTGAACCAATTTCACCTTGGTCTGAGCAAGCAAATAAGGTCACAGGTGAATTACCCTAAGGCTATATTTGAGTGAGAATTAGACACATCCATCAAGGCCAGTCACTAGGCCTTCCACCCATATGTCTGCAATCTCAGAGGCAACACAAAAATATGCTCAGTAGTGGTGGTCAAAAACACCACATACGCATACAGCATAAAAATAGCCAACCTGCTGCAGACAGGTGAAGTGTAAACATCACCACCCTGTCCTCCCATCGGTACACATTTGTATGCACAGCACCTACCCCTTCCCCTCATCATCAAGAAGCAGATTCATAATGCCCTCTCAAAAGCAACACACAAAAGTCTCCACAGACCTGATACCATCCCTGGCTGCATCCTACATTAACTCAGGCATAGGGTCTCAGCTCCATTACACACTGTAGTCAACCAAAACCTAAGCACCAGTGTCATCCCATCTGCACAGAGGACAGCCACTGTCATCCCTACATACAAAGGCAGAGTAATCCACTCACCCAGCCAATCATATGCACATCAGCTTAACTAGCCTGCTCTGCAAGGGTATGGAAGGAAATATCAAGGACATTATGAAAAGGGACATCGGCAACATCAAAATGCCTGAACACACAGTGTGGCATTTGTCAAAGGGAAATCAGGCCTGAAGTGGTCAACAAAGACAAGGATGAGGTAAGATGGTGAACAATGCCCACCTTCACCTAGCCCAGTTCTCTCACAATAACCCCTAGGCAGCCAGGATACGTAAGCTTACACAGCTAGACATCGACCTGTATGTTGCCAGATGGGTAGCTAACTGGCTTAATGATAGTACCCACTCAGCCAAAGAAGTGGAACCCACCCCTAGTATTTGAGTCTTCCGGGCAGCTGTACCCCGAGGATCAGTATGGAGGCCTCTATTGTTTGAGATATACATATCAGAGGTACAAGACAAAAGCAGTGGTCAGTCGTTGACCAGGATTACAGATGTTTGCAAGCTGGCCACTGTCTTACATTCCCCTACTGATGTGAACATCCTCCAAGAGGCTGTCACCCAAATTAATGACTGGTGCAATAAGCATTGCTGCAAACTGAGTGTCAGGAGATGCTTCATTCTCCCTGCTGTGACAAATGTCACCCACACTAATTATGACAGTAATAATGTACTGAGCTTGCAATCAGGTTTGGGGTAACTTGTGCACCAAAGTTGCTAGCAATCTGACAGTTTCCCACCGGGTGGACACTATTGTATGGAAGGCTGTCTACATGGCCCACCTCACAAATATGGGTATGTAATCCAGGAACCAGGAGGCCACAACATCCCTGTAGTCCACCCTTGTCAGATGCATTAAAAAGTACAATGGTTCCTTTGGCATGTACCTTGCCAAGCAAATTCAGCAATTGCAGAGACCACAGAGGTCCCTGACCAGGCATATCCAGGGTCTGCAACACTTATCCTATACAGATTGGCTGAAAGCCGTGTCCCTGTACTCAGTCTCATACATACTGATCATAGGCATACCTCTCAACCTGGAAACATCAAAAATCTGGACAAAGACCCATGAAAAATAGGTACAAATCTGTACGCTGGTTGACATAAAATTTGCATACATAATTGTGCAACCCCACCCACTCCAATGAAATTGTGGGATATCAACTTTCAAATGCAAACTGAAGAACAAGCAACCAAAATATGGCCCCAGACATCCAGACCCTTTAGGAAATGGTAACCATTTTCATTTAAATGTGTAGCAATGATGCATGCTCACTGTGAAGGGAGAAGATGATGAACCTTAGGATTTTGTTTTTGGTGACTTGAAGTATGTGGGTTTTATGGTAAATGTAGGGCATTTAATAGTAGGCAATATTCTAATTTTCGCAAAAGAATATTAGTTTGCTAGGACCTCCAAAAGTCATTCTTTATGGCCTACTGGCTACAGATCAGTGTCGTAGCTACAGTTTGTGCCTCCTGGGGCTGTCTGAGTTTGCTGCCCTTCCCCCTCACAATATCATGGTCGAATGGGGTCTCTATAGCCCTCCACCCTGCAGCCATTCTAATGTCAAATTACTGGGCTATTTTACCCCATTGACCATAAACCCTGTAACTGCATTGTGCATACTGCTTTCATTCTACGATGAGTTGAATTAAATTTAAAAGTTTTATTTTACATTTTACAGCACAAACACTAATAGACATCTGCTAAAAAAACAGTGCTGTCTCACAATGAAAATTGACTTAGCATTACACTTCTCTGCCTTTGAAACTCACATTCATTGAAACAGCATTGAAACCCACATTCAAAGAAAATACATCTGGCCAGTGGCAGATAAAATATTACCTTTGGGCTTTTTTTCAAATCATAGGCCCCTTGCACAAAAAACATACGTGTGTTCTATGATACACCTTCCTGACTGTTCTAAATTATATTCCTTGTATAATACAGTACAGTTGTTAGAGGGAGTTTTAAATTTAAAATGTTTAACATTTTTCCAGTAAACAATGAAACAAAATGCATGCACCAAAAATGACAAAACTTCCCAATTCATAACATTTCCACCACAAAAAGTCTACTCAAATGTATATAATCTACCAGTATTAGTAAATATGCACAATCTCTGCAGAAGTAAGAATCAGCTAAACAATTCCAAATTAAAGAGATCTGTAACTAATGAAGAGATTGCTGCTAGCAAACAAGTTTATATTTCATTATTTTATCTACTAATAAAGTGTCTGTTGTACTTGAGGAATAAATTGCCTATGTTACATTAAAAAACATAAGCTAGTAATATTGCAATAGGGAATGGATGGCAAACTGATAGCAGGTTCATAGTTACTAGTTATTGCTGCCAAAGAGGACATTCTCAGGAATGCAGTATCCACCATCTTTAAAAGTACAAGACAGTACAGTATCAGCAATGCAGAACCCATAGGCTTCTGCATCAGTAGCAAGTATTTAACCTGTTATGCCATTAACAATGCAAGTAGACTAAAGCAGCACTAAACTTCTCTTCCCCTGAAGCTCTCAGTTCCGTGTAAAATCTACTCAACACTCAACTGTATCTCTAAACTTTGCAGCGCAAGAAATCTGGAAAAAGCCAACATTTTTAAATTTTTTTTGGGGGGGGGGTGACAAAAGCCCAAAAAAACAGGGAAACATTTTAAGCATTGCTTGTATAATCTTGAAAAGTTGCTAGTATAACATATTGTGTTACCACCATGCGTTTTACTGCCAAGCCTTGAATGTAAGACCCCGTGGACTACTGTCAGAGCAACATACCACTATGCCAAACCAGCAGTTTCCTGAAAGATTGGAAGACTGAAACTTAAATGGCTATCATTTACTGAATTCAGTTCTCACTATAGCTCTCAACCGCTTAGCACAAAACACCTGGACAAAGCCAATAATGGGGGAAAAAAGCCCCAAAAATGGGGGGGACATATTTCAAATAGTGATTGTATAAACTTAGAAAATTTGTAGAATAAAAGGTTTGGTGTTACCATTCAAATGCCTGTCATTATTTAACGAATTGAATCCTTAACTGATTTGCCACAAACATCCAGAAAACTACAGATTTTATGAGGAACAGAACAGGCAAAAATCTGGAAAGTTTTGAGAAGTGGTGGTGGTTAGGGACTTTAGGCTGTTGTTACCTGTACCCAAGGTACAGGATTTGAGTCTAAGTAACTGCATTTTACACACACACACACACACACACACACACACACACACACACACACACACACACACACACACACACACAATAAAAGCAGCTGTTTGGCAGTAATAAATAAAAACACAGCACACTTCCCATAATAAATAAAAGCAGCTTCTTGACACACAAAAAAATAAAAGCAGCTTCTTGACAGCATAATAAATAAAAGCACCTCTTTGGGCAGCAGAATAAATAACAGAAACTTATTTTCTGCAGCAGAATAAATAAAAGCAGCTCCTCGGCAGCAGAATAAATAATAAATGTACCATTCCAACACCTCGGCAGCAGTGTAACCATTCCTGCACACACAACTCCTTGCCAGCAGCATAACCTTTCTTGCAACACACACAAATAAAATCAGCTTCTCGGCAGCAGAATAATAAACAATAAATGTACCATACTCCCAAATAAAAGCAACAGAAAATAATTAATGTACCTGTACCATACATACCAATTTGTCTGCAGCAGCAGCTTAACCATTCTTGCACATATTACAACTCTCTCATCCCATTAACAGCCTTGTGGCTTGCTGGAAATACAAACATGTTATGTTGCACCCTTAAGCTCAATTCTGACAGGCTGGCAGGCTGTTCATGGACCTGACGTCATTGTGCATGTGATGACGTCAGCTCAAAACAGTGAAAACAAAATAAAAAAAATGCCGGAAAATTTGGAAATTAAGGGGTGCCACTCTGGAATCATCGCACCCCATTATCTGGACCTCAAAACCAGTAAGAACTGAGAAATTCAGTATGGTTGAGAGATATGATCATAGGCAACCTGTGTCTAGCATACAAAGTAATTTCCAAAACAGCCTTAATGGCATTTCTGCATATCTGTAAGACAACCCCCACTCAAGCAACACACAAGCAAGGACCTCACCTCATTTGTGACATTTATAGTACTTGTTCATGGGATAGTGCAGTGTCCCACACAATACACTGTCTGTAAAATACAATCCCTTCCCATGTCCAGCAGAGTACATGTATAGCCTGTTGAAGAAGAAGTGGATGACTACAGGGGAAATGTATGATACATCCCTGGGATCCTGCATGTGTCCAAACTGGACAAGGGAAACAGGTGCTGGCTTTGAAGGGCAATGGACAATAGTCTGGGCCAGGCTTATGAGGGCATCAGGGCCAACAGCCTGGTATCATCTTATGAGGCTATACACCTAGCAATTTGTTTGCTGTATGTATTGCAGACTGCCTTGCAATGTTGTCTGAAATGAATCCCTGTGAGTCTGAACTGTGTAGGTACTGCAGTGATAGTGTATAGTCTTGTTTCTTCATCAGTTATCATCACATATCGTTACACCTTGTCATTGTGTGTGGTCTGTACAGCAGTAAGTCAGCTCTTACAGTACATATATATGCAATTGGTGACACTCTTTAGCTTACTCCAATAGTGTTGGTCTTGGTCACAATTGCCATTCTGCTATTAGGACCATCACATAGCAGGATTTGTCACCCCTTGTTGTGGGCCTTACAGTAGCTGTAAAGGAGATGGACTGTGGCAGGCAGAACTACCATAAGGTTTGCCCTGATGGGCCCATAGGTGTCAATGCTGTGCCAGACTCTATCAGAAGTGTGTGTGTGTGTGTGTGTGTGTGTGTGTGTGTGTGTGTGTGTGTGTGTGTGTTTGTGTGTGCATGTGCATGCGTGTGTGTGTGTGGGTGTGTGGGTGTGTGTGTGTTTGTGTGTGTATCAGCAAACATTATACTGCAGGGTATTAATTTACATATGTTGTCTCCCCCTCAGAGGTAAACATGGGGGTTGGTGTCTCTCCCCCTCACAACCTGACGTCAGTGTCTTAGTGGACTCCCATGATAATGGTGGTCATAATGAGGCACAAGTGGGATTGTTGGTGCCTGAATCTGTGCCATAGTTTGGTATCCCACTTTCACCCACCATGTCCCTGCACACAGTCCCTATGTCTACACATACCTAGTCCCTAGCAGCCATGGATAATGGACAGGTTGAGGATGGTGACATGGAACAGGCTAGTGTGTTGACTATGGTGAGTGTGAGTGTAGACACCAACCATAGGCATAGAACAGGTGAGGTCATACACAGGCAGATAGACAGTGGTGCTCGATGGAGGACTACTGGCCATCAAGCCCCTGTCACAAGTGTTATAGCAGCTGTCAACAGACACATGTTTTGGTCCATCATGGAGGCATAGGCTTGTACTGACTGCAACATCAGCCAGATGCTTAGGGTCATGAATGCAGTGTTTTCTGCCATGTGTGACAACCTCCACAGCATTTGTGATGCCATACATCATCTTGCCAATGTCGTGGATAAACAGTGGGGTGAGACATTGTCACTGCTCAACTGCGCAATGTCTGTGCTTGAGCATATGGTGGGAGTAGGGCATCAGCCAGGTGGACATAGGTCAACAACATTATCAGCTGAGAGTCCACATGGCCATGCATATTCACAGTCCCATAGTGGCAGTAGCAACAGTACTACCTAATGAATAGGTGCTCTCCACACCACACCGGAGTAAGCCATAGACACGTTGTCCTTGGCAGTCCTGTCAGAGATGCAGATCCAGCAGACAGCAGTCACAATCAGGGAGTAGTACTGCATCTGTCCTTTGGCCTAGTGGTGCCAGTGATATTCCTGGCAGAACCAGTTCCTGTGTCCCTGCAAGGAGACAGTAAACCATTCATCCTGCCATGTATGGTCCAGTGCTGTCCAACATAGCCCTGTGTTGGGCATCCACATGGCTTGATGGTGTGCAGACAAACACTCATACATCCCTATCACAGGCTGAGCACCACCAGATTGAACACAACACCTCCAGACAATTACACACACACACACACACACACACACACACACACACACACACACACACACACACACACACACATACACACACACACATGATGTTAGTCATATAGCCCAGCCTAGGCCTCTGGCAATCCAACACCACACCCTGTGCATGTGATGATAATTGTGCCACACCCCTGTTATCCATACCATCGATGCACAGACATGCTTATATGGGTCTGATGCACAGAGTGACTATAGTACAGTGTAACAACGTCATGCTGTGTAAGGTGCTGTCTGTTGGCAGTAGTTATAGGTACACATCAAGGTGTATGTACCTTGTTAGCCATGATGCACTATTGCTATTAGTACTGCTAATTGACTGTAGTGTCATGTACTGTATTCTGGTTGTGTTCCAAGCTTAGCCATTAATTTAACTGCAACAGATTCAGATATCAGCACCTGTTGCCCTTGCCATTTCTGTCTCATCCACGGTTGATGAGGGTATGTGTTGTACTGTGTATGTGAGGTTTGGAGTATGTATTCCTGATCAAAAACAAAACCTCCACAAGTAGGACCAGGTGCATGGCTAAAACTGATACAAGCAGACAAAAAAACGCCAGCAACAAACACAGTGAAAAGCACAAAACCAATAAGGTTAATACATAAATATATTTATTTTAGTTCATAGAGTAGTATACATCCCAGACCGGTTTCAGTCAACAGGCTTTCTTCAGTGGGAACAAAAGTAATTACTGATATAAAGTAACACGCATACATATAAAGAGTGAACCATCCAATAGAATTTTTCCCAAAGGATTCTTCCCAAAATCCAAAAAGCCTCTTGTATGAAAAATAAAAAGAAGATAAAAAGTTTATACAATAAAACTACATTAATGATGACAATATATGTGATATTAGTGGTAAACATAGTTACTAAGAAAAAATAAAAATAAAACACATACATTTACAAATGGTCATTCAAACAAAGCACCCAGTTTTATGATCCAATACTTATCTTTTTTTGTAAGGATTGAGTGCCAACCCTGTTTACTGGATCTGTCACCAAGGATCCTATCAATAATGGTGAACTGAAATCTGGCTGAGTTGTGGTGTAAACAATGTCCATATAAGGCGTTAGTCTCCCTCTTAGTTCGTATGTCACTATGATGCTCTGACATAAACAGACAAAGTGGTTGTGATGTTTGTCCAACATAGAAAGAGCCACATGTCCATGTTGCAAGATACACAACCCAGTCGCTATTGCAATTACCAGAAAAATTCATGTCATATATCCTGTTGGTGTTTTTGCTAGTGAACTGTTTAGAAGTGAAAATAAATGGACAAGATGAACAATGACCACAGTTAAAAGTGCCCCATAATCTATCACCTGTGATAGTTAATTGATGATGTATAGCTCCAGCCGAGCTAACTCTTTTGAAATGAGAAAAAAAGGACCTGCAATCGGTCTGAGATCAACTTTTTGGATGCCACCATTACTCAAAATCCAGATGATACTTTACAAACCAAAACATTTTGCAAATATCCCCAATATAGCAACCTGTTACATGCCACTAGCATGCATCCCAACCACATCATTCGGAACATACCCAAATCTCAGTTCCTCAGGATTCGTAGAATTTGCTCCTCAGAGAATGACTATGAAGAATCCCAACAGGATCTGGTTAATAGGTTCAGAGCTAGGAGATATAATGAGCCTGACATCCATGGTGCCCGACAGGTTGCTTCTAACTCAACTAGAACCTCACTTCTCACATATTGTGCTAAAACCCATACTGAACAGGATGATTCCATCTGTTTTATTACCACATTTGGATGGAACATCAATTTAATCAGAAATGTTATGTCTACGCATTGGAACATTCTTACTGCTAATAATGAACTAACACCTTTGATTGGTGATACATGTAAGTATGGATATAGAAGAGGCAGGACACTAGGGTCCTTGTTTTATCATTTCAAAAGAGTTAGCTTGGCTGGAACTATACATCATCAATTAACTATCACAGGTGATAGATTATGGGACACTTATAACTGTGGTCATTGCTCATCTTGTTCATTTATTTTCACATCTAAACAGTTCACTAGCAAAAACACCGATAGGATATATGACATGAAATTTTTTGGTAATTGCAATAGTGACTGGGTTGTGTATCTTGCAACATGCACATGTGGCTCTTTATATGTTGGACAAACATCATGACCATTTCGTCTGCGTATGTCAGAGCATCGCAGTGACATACGAACCAAGAGGGAGACTAACACCTTATATAGACATTGTTTACACCACAACTCAGCCAGAGTCCAGTTCACCATTATTGATAGGATCTTTGGTGACAGATCCAATAAACAGGGTTGGCACTCAATCCTTACAAAAAAAAGAGAAGTATTGGATCATAAAACTGGGTGCTTTGTTTTCACCTGGTTTTAATGACCATTTGTAAATGTATGTGTTTGATTTTTATTTTTTCTTAGTAACTATGTTCACCACTAATATCACATATATTGTCATCATTAATGTAATTTTATTTTATAAACTTTTTATCTTCTTTTTATTTTTCATACAGGAGGCATTTTGGATTTTGGGAAGAATCCTTTGGGAAGAATCCTATTGGACGGTCCACTCTATATATGTATGTGTGTTACTTTACATCAGTAATTACTTTTGTTCCCACTGAAGAAAACCTGTTGGCTGAAAGCAGTCTGGGATGTATACTACTTTATGAACTAAAATAAATATATTTATGTATTAACCTTATTGATTTTCTGCTTTTCACTATGTTTGATGCTGGCGTTTTTTTTTTTGTCTACTTGCATGTATTCCTGATGCACGTCAGCCTGTGTTAGTCTATCCTGACACTCATCAGCATGTGCATCTGCCATTTCATATGCATGTCTGGCCTCTCATGCTGGTAGTGCACAGAGAGTCATAGTCCTGCACATGGCGCAGTTGATGAAGGGCTGAGCACAGCCCCTACCTGCACAGTCTTATGAACAATAGCACTAGATACATAACACAAATAGCACAGTGGTACTGTAGTGTGGCAGTGTCTGCCACTACTATTGCAGTGGGTGAATATTGCAGGGGCTTTTAGGATTGACAATGGTGGGTTCAGAGGCCCTTAACATGTTAGAGCCATCTGATACACACACACACACACACACACACACACACACACACACACACACAGACACACACACACACACACACACACACACACACACACACACCGCTGCATGAGGACATGCATTGAAACACACGTGCACATGGAGATGAGACTTGTCAGAGTATATGACCTACCCATCTATTAATGTACAATACACAGTGATACAACCATTGCATGCACTACAAAGGTTTTCTGTTAGAAACTGTGTAACTTTGCTTGTACGGTGGATGATATCTGTATGGGCTGACACAAGGTTGGCAATAGGGAAGTTCACAAGGAGAGGTACACAATATGGTATAGCCATCACATACACACTTGCAAAAATAAAGAGTAACAGTCAAAAATTACACAAACGCTGGAAGATAAACTGTTTATGTAAAAAACACGGCAAAGCTTTCAGGTCAAAAACCCTTCTTCAGTGCATACATTTCAATAATAAAAACACAATGAATATATAGTATGGGTCTATGTCACATGACTTGCAGCCAAACAGTCATATGACCATTACATTCAAATAAAGATAAAAATAAAAATAAAAAAATAATAAAAATACTATTTCACTTTAATTTACTTTGCTGTAAAAACTTCAAGACAGGTTTCAATGTTATAACATCATTAATCCCTGGAATTTTATCTGCCTGCAGTCTAGTTATCCACTCATATATATGTCTCATATAGATATCTTTATTTGAATGTAATGGTCATATGACTGTTTGGCTGCAAGTCATGTGACATAGACCCATACTATATATTCATTGTGTTTTTATTATCGAAATGTATGCACTGAAGAAGGGTTTTTGACCTGAAAGCTTTGCCGTGTTTTTTACATAAACAGTTTATCTTCCAGCGTTTGTGTAATAGCCATCACATACACACACCAAAGACAGCCACAGGAGCTGTGCATACAGAAATACATATACAGTTGCCAATAGACATATCAGTAACCCTACATATCCACTTGTATGTACTATATTGCTGGGTAAACATGCCATGCTCCACATAGATTATATGCCTGGGACATAACACACAACCTCTTACAACAGCTAGTCTTGCCATTGCCTTCATGGATGGTGGGATAACCCACCAGACATAGCGATTGGTCTCATCTTCTGCTCCTACAAACATGCACAAGTGATAGAGTGACAGACTTTGCATCAGCATGCTGTGTCAGTTAGGTACAATGTCTGATGCTGGCATGTGTGTCACATTGATAACTGAGACATATTTGGCAATGATAGCACATGAATGTTCATTGTTATGGGACACAGACCACATATAGGTTGCAAATGTGGATATCCCATGATTATCTGTACAAATGACTGGTATGGGCTGTATAGTGTTAGATGGTGCATGTGGGCTGATGCCATTAAAAGGGTCTTTTCAGTAATGTCATTGGTATGGGGTCAATGGGCCTTAAAATGGTATAACCTGCACACACAACATCCACAGGAGATATGCATCATACACAATAGTCTACCTGTCAATATTGAAATTAGAACCCCTACCTATCTATTTATTTCCACTATAGTATTATGCAGTTATTGCACATACCACAGGGCTTAGAGGGCTGACAAGTGTATACAGGTAAATCTAAGGTGAATGACATCAGCAGGCCTTGTAAAGTAGGGCAATGGGACATGTACTGGGTGGTACACTCCTCAAAATTGTATAACCCACATCCAGAGAATATGATTCTCACCTAAACACACACACACACACACACACACACACACACACACACACACACACACACACACACACACACACACACACACACACACACAGTATCACACTTGCTAGTATTGAGTTTAGAACTCTTACCTATCTAGTTATGTGTACTACAGTATTATACAGTTATCACATGCACCACAAAGCTTATAGGGTTTAACAGTGTCGCAAGTTATGTCTAAGGTAATTACATCAAGAGCCCTTGTAAGGTATGGCATTGGGAAATGTACTGGGTGGAAAGGGCATTAAAATACATTATCCTACAAACATACCCACTTACAAACACCTTCATGCACACACACATTTGCCACAACTGAGTGTAGAACCCCTGCCTATCTAGTTATTTGTACTACACTGTTACTTAGTTATTGCATGTGCCATGAAGGTTATAGGGCTGAATGCTGTCCACAGGTAATTCTAAGGGCAATGACATCAACAGGACCTTTTAAAATAGGGCAGTAGGAAGTGTAGTGTTTGAGAATGGCCTAAAACTGTTTCATCTACAAAGAAATACACACACACACACACACACACACACACACACACACACACACACACACACGTACACTTATATTTTCCAGGACTGGTATTAGAACCCCTACCTATCTAGTTATTTGTACTATAGTGTTACACAGCTATTGCACATGCTACAGAACTTATAGGACTGACTAGAACCCAAAGGTGCTTCTAAGGTGAATGACGTCAGCAGGACTGCTAAAGTAGGGCACTAGGAAGTGTTGTGGTTGGGGAAAGTCCTGAAAATACTTCATCCTACAAACATACATACTTTTGCCAGAACTGGAAATCAAGTCCCTGTATATCTAGTTATTTGGACTATAGTATTATGCAGTTATTGCACACACTACAGAGCTTATAGGGCTGATAATTTCCCAAAGGTACTTATAAGATGAATTACATCAGCAGGACTACTAAGGTAGGGCACTGGGAAGTGTTGTGGGTGGGAAAGTCTTCAAAATACTTCATCCTACAAACATTTGCCAGAACTGGGAATAGAACCCCTGCCAATTTAGTTATTTGTATTATAGGGCTACACAGTTATTGCATGCACTACAGAGCTTATAGAACTGACAAGTGCCCAAAGGTGCTTCTAAGGTGAATGACATCAGCAGGACTGCTAAAGTAGGATACTGGGAAGTTTGGTGGGTGTGAAAGTCCTCAAAATACTTTTTCTTACAAACACACACACATTTGCCAGAACTGGGAATAGAACCCATGTCTATGAAGTTATTCACACTATACTGTTACATAGTTATTGCACACACCATAAAGCTTATAGGGCTGTGCAAAGGTACTTCTAAGGGGAATGACATCAGCAGGACTGGTAAAATACGGCACTGGAAAGTGACTGGGTAGGAATGGCCTAAAACTGATTCACTTACAAATGCACACACACACACACACACACACACACACACACACACACACACACACACACACACACACACACACACACACACACACACACACACACACACACACACACACACACTTACATTTGTCAGGACTGAGATTAGAACCCCTATCTATCTAGTTATTTGCATTATAGTGTTATGCAGTTTTTGCATGCATTACAGAGCTTAGTACTTCTAATGTGAATGACAGCAGCAGATCTTGAAAAGTAGGGCAATGTGAAGTGTAAAGACTGGGAATGGTCTCCTAATACTTAAACTTACAGGCACACACACACACACAGACACACACACACACACACACACACACACACACACACACACACACACACACACACACACACACACACAAAGGCAGGTGATGTGATAATATAAGCCCCACCTCAGTGTTCTTACACAATGGAGCTCACCTTCATGCTGGCATGTGTGACTGGTTACGACCGGTATGCCACTGTCTGCAGCAGAACATCACTCTATGCCATTCAGGGTATCCGTGTGTATGATTAACTCTCTGTGTGTCCTCCTGTGTGTCTCTCTCTAACACTATCTGTCTCTTTCTTCCCCATGTCTATGTGTGTGGATGTTTGACATATTGTTATATGTTACCCACATATATGTCTGTGTATCACATGCAACAGATGCAGCTATATCACATATGGGTCACCTACAGCTAGCTGAGGGTAGTCCTGTTTGATGGGTGTGTCTTGGGTCAGTTAAGGTGTACATAGCTGTCTGTATGCAAAGACATATATGCACAATACAGTTATATATTCCGATGTGACTTCCAACATGGCCTGTGATTCTCTAAGTGTAGGAGCATGCACAATATGACATTATATAGAGAAAGTGAGACTCCATTCTAGAGATAGTTGTACTCCGGTCTGGGATTTTTGTATGCTACAGCCATATCTCTCAAAATTAAACAGGACTTTCCTAGAAGTACTGGATTTGTTTTAGCAGAGATTTTCTGACATATCTGAAGTCTGACACTGGAATATGTTGCGTCATTACCTATTGACAGACATTCTGAGATCATCATAGTGCTTTACCAGAGGAATACAAGATATTGTGAGCCCGTCTATATACATTCTTGCCCAAAAAGCAGAGTTGAGAGGTGTGGCTACAACCGGTTGACTGATGAAGCTGTTTAAACAGTCCAGCAACTTGGTTATATACTGGCTGGGGATCTCCTGCTTGTGTGGTATTCTTCTTACCTGAGAAGTCATATCCGGGTGTGGCCATACCTCTTAAATGTACATTTTTTTGCAGATTGTCCAGGTGTTTTTCTAGACGTTTCATACAGTCTACATAAACTTGTGTTTTATGGCAAGTTAGTTGCATATAATCGAAGACTGAAATTACCAAATAATGACAGACATTAGTGTTTCAGACTTCATAACCTTCAGATAATTCCTGCTAATCCAAAACCCATTATTCTACCAACTTTCTCAGTATGTAAGGGCAATATTTACAACATGTGCCTATCATTGTGCCTTTGTCCCACTTTTATTTATGGGTCTATATTAGAACATCGAAGTTTCAAAATTTCTAATGTTTGAATATTGAACCCTATTCAGCGAAAGCTGAAAATTTCAAAGCAACAGAAAACCAATTTTTTTCCTAGGGAAAGAATTTGGTTGTCCATTTCTGTTGCTTTGATATTTTCAGTGCTATGGTGGAAAGTTACTGGTCGGGTTCAGGTAAGTGTGCGATTGAGTGCGGGTTAGGGTAGTTAGGGATAGGGTGCGGGTTAGGTATGTGTGTGATTGTGTGGACGTGAGGGTAAGGATGGGTTAGGTGAGTTAGAGTTAGGGCGTGGGTTAGGTATGTGTGCAATTGTGTGGACATGAGTGTTAGGGTGGGTTAGGTGAGTTAGGATTTGGGCGCAGGTCAGGTAAATGTGCGATTGTGTGGACATGAGGGTTAGGGCGGGGTAGGTGAGTTAGAGTTAGGGCGCGGGTGAGGTGAGTGTGCGATAATGATGGACCTTGGGGTTAGGGTTTGGGTTAAGGTAAGTGGATAGTTAGGGGTGTGTGTATAGTTTAGTGTAGGGTTAGGTGTAAGATTTTAGGTGTATGTGTGTGGATTGCTGTTTATTTGGTGTGCTTGTGTTGTGTGTATGTGTTTTGGAACATCAAATTTTTTTCCTAGGAAAAAATTTGCTGTTCTGTATGTTCGATGTTTTCAGCTTTCGCTGAATAGGGTTCAATATTAAAACATTCGAAGTTTTGAAAACGTCGATGTTCTAATATAGACCCTTTATTTTTTTATTTTGTCCAGAGGTTGAGAGGTATGGGTGTGGGTACAGAGTGCATTCAACTTTGCAGAAATGTCCATTATATGTGTAGTATATTCCACATAGAACTGTGACTTCCAGGTATGTCAGTGACATAGCAGTACAGTGTAATGTGGTGAATCACTGACAGACAGTAGTGTTTAGGTTGATAGGCTGCTATGACATTAGTAGGGTATTGGCTCTGAAGCCCTTATAACCCACACAGATGACAGTGTAGCCCATGTTATCACATGTCAGCACACAGAACCCCTGTCCAGTAGAGACACAGATAGAATCACAGGACTGTATTTTGTGTTTCCCATGCACTTATACAGGGAACACATTACTAGGGGTCTTGAGGCACTTGGCTTGCTGTTATAAGTGAGTGTATTCCACAGATAGAGGTGTGTGGTGCATGTATCTGTCACAGCAACAAGCTGTACTGATATCACAGCCCAGGTTGATGCTGTGCCTACAGGTTGATGTAGTGGGCCTTCAGTTCCAGATGTGCAACAGTCCCATCATGGGAGGGTCTGGATTGCTTTGTATGCCAGACAGTGGTCACCTCAGCAGAGTCTGTATGGAACAGGGTAGAGGGACAGTGCTGTTAGCCTATCTGTGTAGGGTATGTGTTTGGGGTTTGGGCTAAGGCCTTAGTGTTTGTAAGACCCTGGTATGTAGAGTCTACATGGTCTCTGGTGTGTAGGTTTGTGGTGTTCTCATGTGATTTTTGCCTCTGAGGTGTCCATTGTTTGGGTTTATGTTTTGTTGCAGACCTCCACTTACATGGATGCATGTTGTGTATTTGCAAGTGATGTTTACTGACTCCATACACTGCATGGCACCTGTGTTACTGCACAATTTGTTCTGGTGTGCACATTCTCTATATGTCTGGCCAGTGGTTCCCCTTCTCCTTATGTATGTCTCTTTGTCCATCTGTAGTCCAGTCACAGGCTTTGGCTACAGTGGCTGCTGTTATGTACTTGTGATTCTGATGTGAGCAGGGTACATGCTGTTACATCACACATAAGGTTGTAGACTTCACACCTCTGAGTGTACCTATTTATCAGGTTGTCCATCATTGTACCACTCCATTTGCTGTGGTTTTTGGATGGTTGGTATTGCTATATGTTCTTATGAGGCTACGTGTGTGCCTAGCTGTCATACCATCATGGACTGACATCTGGACAGACCCAAATATGACAGTCAGACAAAAGCTCACACATGGGGACAGGGTGTTAATAATCTTCTGCCAAGAACAGACAGTTGGGAGACCGGTTTGGTAATTGCTTGTTTGCTCTTATGGGTATGAAGTCTGCTTCCCCACTGTCTGTCATTGCTGTTTTGACATGGCCCTTTCTTGTTTTGCAAATAGTAGGACAAGCAGAACAGATATAAAAGGCATATTTGTGCTTTTCCTGTGACAACCTGTGTCATTCCAGGGGTATGGCTGTTGGCCAGTGAATGTTGTCACTGCTGACACAGAAAGGTGGCAGCATTTTATAAACTGGCATTTCACTGACCTTCAGGTACCTCCTGCCCTACTAAGCACCATACCTCTCAATTTCTGAGAGTCAGACATCTGGACAAAGCCATAAGTAATTGGGGGACAGAGGCCTAAATAAAGCGACCATTTTTAGGCACTGGCCTTATAAACCTAGAAAGGTGATTCAATAACAGGTTTTGCATTAGCATCCATGCATGTTTCTATAGGGTATGAAGTCTGACACTACAATCTGTCATTATTTTCTGACCTTAGTCTTACATGATTTGCCAATGAATTGCCAGGCAATCACTATTTCATGATATATAGACCACAGATATGATGCAAACCTCTGGACATTCTGCAATAGTTCTGTACAGTTTAGAGGTAGGGTAGGCACTGTGTAGGTTATTCCTAGCTGTGTACTGTCCATATGTGTGGCCCACTGTCCATGACCTGTCCAGCTTTCCTGCATTAACAGATATTGACATCTGGACAGTGTGTACAACTCCTACTGTAGGAGTAGCTGACATGCACAGTAGGTGGCACTGCAATTCTTGGAACTTGGCCCTGTTAACCACTTTACTGTACCTAGGCCACTAGGACACAACAGCCAGGAGTAAGTGCTGGCCACATCCTAACAGTATTAACCACACATATACATAGCTCATTGCCCCTGCATATTGTGGACATGCAACAAGTTATCATGTTAATTGGGACAGCCCTGGCAATGTGTGCTCGGATGCTATTTCCCTACAAACATACATGTTACTGCATTTTATGGGAAAATGGGTGTGGAGGGTGAGGCACATCTGGCAAATGTACACATTTGCACAGACTGTGCTGGTATTTACTTTACATTTTGGTTCCATCTAGCATATTATTATGCCCTGTCTTGGAGACTAGAGGCATATTACTACAAACCACAGGTTAGATTGTAATGGCATACATTTGAGTTTCAGACTTCTTACCCTTCAGAGCCTTACTGTAACTGCAAGACCTGCTGTGCTATCACTGTGTAAGTCTCTAGGGGGGTATTTCTTCATTGTCACCATTTGTGGCCCTTTGCCAAACATTTATTTATGGCTTTCTATGGCTGACTTGCTGAGTGAGGCTGAGGTGTGGGTATGGGACCCCCACACTGACATCCATGCATGTGACCTATGACACCCCAAGTCAGTTGGACCCCCACATGTATTGCAGGGGGATTTGTCACTTGGGTACTACTGCATAGTGGGTGGGAGCCAGTATTGGGCAAACAATTCCTGGTGTCCCACATAGCTGAAAGTTGTTTGCTGTGATCCCAGTAGGCCACCCCCTTCCCTTGCATGCATGCAGCAATACCATAGATATGTTACCAGAACATTCTACTCCTTTAATTTATTGTTAAGAAGACTGACTTACCTTGTGCCTACAGCAGTTGTGAGGATGGTGCTTGAGGGCTGCCTATGTCAGATGCATGCAGTACACTACCTATACATGGTAAGGTACAGTTAGTGCGATGTGTGTGACATCCATTTTACTGTGTGTGCAAGTCAGAGAGAGGTGACAGTCCCTGGGGTCCCTACAGTGTCCGTGTGTGTGCTATGCATTGCCTCTTTGACAAGGCCAGGGCATACTGGGCATGCCTCCGTCTGCCTACAGGAGCTGGCTCAGGGGGTTTCTCCTCAGAGTGCCTCTGTTCCTGTGGGGACCTTGGCAATGCTGGTGGTGAGGGTGTGGCCCTTCCCTGTGCTGTTCCTGCCAGAGCTGTTTCCTCAGTATCATTTTGTGTAGCATGGCACATACTATGAACATGTGTGTATGTGTGGCTAGAGAGAACTGTAGGGTTCCACCAGATATATCAAGGCAGTGAAACTGTAACTTGAGCATCCCAAACACATGCTCTGTAAGGATCTTGGTTTGTGCATGTGCCTCATTATGGCATTCTTGAGTGGGTGTGTGTGCATTTCTGATGGGTGTCATCATCCACGGATCCAATGCATAGCCAGCACCAGATGGCCATATGGGATGTCCCCCCCGTGGCAAATCCATGGTACAGCTGTGAGAAATGCCAGATGTGAGAGTCATGATACCTTCCAGGGCTGCCAGCATACACATTAATGATAATGCCCTGGGCATTTCCCATAACCTGGCAGTTGATGGAGTGAAAGCCCTTGTGGTTTACATAGACCCTACCCTGTTCACCAGGTAGTGCTTTGATGTGGATGTGTATGCAGTCTATGACACCCAGTACCTCCGGGTAGTCTGCTACATGGTGGAAGAGGAACATATTGCTGGTCCTCTCCTCATGGGTGCTTGGGAAGTAAATGTGCTCACCAGCATGTGGTAGCATGGCATCCAGGAACTGGTGGAGTACCCTGGATGCCATGTCTGTGAGATCCCCATGATGTCCCCAGTAGGTCTTTGGAAAGTACCTGTAACTAGTATTCT
>NC_056729.1:705761850-705784457 GCF_019279795.1 Protopterus annectens
TTTTAGTACTATATAATAATTCATTGGTACTCTCACAATTCCCTCTCTGCCCATCCTCCTTCAATAATGCTGAAATATTCCTTTCTCTATTAAAAGTCAGTGATAAAAAAATGTCTGTCTTATCACTGTTTATATTCCAGCAGACAACAACAACGTACCTTTAAAGGATCATCTACCTTGGCTATCTACAAATACCAAACAAGAAACCATCATCCTAGGTGATGTAAATATTGCTTAATAATCCATTTTCTATCCTAACCCTACCTCTGTCATAAATAAAATCCACTTGGATGGCGCAGCGGTAGCATTGTCACCTCACAGCAAGAGGTTTGCTTCTCAGCTGGGGTGTTTTCTATGTGGAGTTTGCATGTTCTCCCTGTACTTATTTGGGTTTTCTCCCAAATTTCAAAAACATGCATCTGAAGCATTTCTCCCTAGGCATCTGCTGAAAATTGGCTTTTTTCCAAGCTGGACTTTCCTGGTTAACAAATGTGAAATGTTGTTGTTGTTGTGTCTTTCGACTGTTCCTGGTTAGGGGTCGCCACAGCGGAACTCCGGTCTGCTAATGATTGGCAGTAGATTTTTACATACCAAGTTGCCAGCTCTGACGCACAACCTTCAACAAAGGTACACCCATTCATGCATGTCTCCACACAGAAGACGCTATAGCTGTGAATTGAATTGGACAACGTCTTAATGTGAGGCGACAACGCTACCGCAGCACCACCACTGCAGATTGGTTAACAAATGTTAAATAAATAAAAAAATAAATAAACTTCATGCAACTCATTGTCTCTCCAACCAGATACAGAAAACAGTCCAACAGATGTTCTCTTCTAGACTGGACCCTCACATCTGACCTAAGTAAAATAATATTTTCTGTATTCTTCCAAGTACTATGAGTGACCACCTCCCAGTCTTTCTTAAAGGCAACTAACTCACCTTGAATAGGGCCGCCACTATAACACAGTCCACAACTTAGTCACTTTAACAAACATACAATCATAGAAATATTGAAAGAGTAAAACTGGAATCTACTAAAAACTCTTCCTCTGGATAAAGCAGTCACATATTGTATACATACTTTTCTCATTATATCAAACCAGTTAGCCCTAGTCAAGCACAAAAGAGTAAAATTCAACCCTGCTCCATGTTTTACAAAAACTACTAAACAATATATGGCAGACAGAGACAAAGAATGGAAATACTGACTTCATAATGATGTAGAGATGAATTTTCAGAATTTTAGAGAGCTCTGTAACTCCAACAATAATCAATCAGATCAGATAAAAAAGAAAAAAAAGAACATTACACCTCAGTCCAACGTATACACATACACTAAAAACCCCAAACAATTCTAGAACTTCACTAACAATTTTTAAGTCCATTTCAGTCAGCTCAACCAACCCTAATATCACCAACCATGCAAAGCCTATTTCTAACCAACTCGGCTCACACTTCATTCAGTTACCTCCCTCCTAAATAACCATCCACCTACCCCTCCTCTCCAACCCACAAAAAAATACTCTAACATCCCTGTCCTCCATAACCCAGTTACCATTTTCGCCATAAATATATATATATATATATATATATATATATATATATATATATATATATACTTCATAAACTAAAAGGCACTATAAATCACTGATTGTCTTTCCCCACAATGCATCAGACTGACTGCTGAGCCTGTGGTATACACTGTCTCTATCCTCATAAACAGATCTCACCAAGAAAACTATGAGACTGTTTTCAGAAAAATGTAATTAACTCTTCCTTCAGAAAAATGTCATTAACTATTCCCTTATACCAAGCAGTAGATGCTACTGAATTCTGTAATCAGCTCCCTATAGCCATTCTTTCTCCATAGGAGGTTACTAGGCTAATGGCCCTGGGGCTCTTCCAAGCCTAGCAAAGAATTTATCCCCAAAAAGAAACCTCAGTCAGCACCTGTTGCCCCTGTCAATGGGGATACATTTTCCAAAAATCTTTGAAAATGTATAGAGTCCCAAATTCTCAAACACTTAATACATAACAGTCTCCTCTTCTCTGCCCAGCAAGGCTTCAGGCCATACTAAAGTGTTACCACAGCCATACTTAACTTCACCCATTGAGTCTATATTAGAACACCAAAATCTTAAAACTTCAAATGTTCTAACATTGACCCCTATTCAGTGAATACTTAAAATATCAAACATGCAGAACAGCAAATTTTTTCCCAGGGAAAAAAATTGTTGTTCCGAAACACATTCAACTACCCTGCCATTAATTGGGAAAACTACTCGGGTACCAACTCCTTTTCCCAACGGTTCTTGGAATTCATAAATTCCAATCTCCTGGATCAACTAATCCATTGTCCCACCAGGGGCTCCAATATCCTAGACCTGGTCATTACCAGCATGGGAGATAGATGCTCCACACCAATGGTCACCCCCTCATTGGTCAGGTCTGACCATAAGCAAATCACCTTTGACATCCACATCCCACTCCCACCCCCCACTAAGGAAACCTCCTTAAAAAACTTCTCCAAAGCCAACTTCATGCTACTGAAGTCAGAAGTGACAAACTTCACAACACCCATGCAGACAGGATCTGGAAGTTCGACTGCAGAATCCTACATTAAGGCACTGTACGAGCACATTCAGTCATGCATGAATTGCGCCATCCCAAATAGAACCAAGATGCTCTTCTCCAAAAAAAGGAAGCCAATCTGGTTATCCCCTGCTATAAACAAACTACATAACAGAAGGAAGAAACTGTTGCAGAAAAGAGGAAAATCCCAGGATGCAAAAAAACTCCCACACCAGCCTCAGTAAGAAGCTGAGATCCCTCAAAAAATCCTCAAAAGCTAGTTACGAAAATAAAATTACCAAAGATTCCAAAGACAACCACAAGGCATTCTATAGTTATGTCAAGAATCTAAATGGCAATGCTCAGATCTGCTCTGAGCTACAACAGAATGGCATTAAATATACTGATCCCAAGGATATTGGCACTATCTTGGCAGATCGATTTAGTGCCAACTTCACCCCCCTCTCACCTCCTAAAGGGCCCATTTCAATACCAAAAGATTGCCAAATTCCAATAATCACGGCCACACAGGTAGAAACCACACTCTCCAAAGCTAAGAATACAGTATCCATGGGTCCAGATGACATCCCAGGCTGTGTACTACATGAACTACAAAATGAACTGGCACCTCACCTAAGTGTCATGTTTAATCATAGCCTCACCTCAGGCTTTGTGCCCACTGAGTGGTGCACAGTGACAGTTATCCTGCTCCACAAGGGAGGATCCACCTTGGATCCCGGGAACTACCATCCCATCAGTCTGATAAGCTTGATCTGCAAGGGCATGGAACGCATTATAATGGAACTTATAAACAAAGACATTGACAACCTTCAAACACTGGACCCCACCCAATTTGGGTTTGTGAAGGGCCGATCTTGTCTCCTGAATCTGATTGACTTCTTCGAATCAGTCTCCAGAGCTCCGGACAAGAGTAAGGTGGTCCACACAGCCTATCTGGACCTTGCCAAGGCCTTCAACACCATCCCACACTCTGGAATCATAGATAAACTTACTAAGCTGGGCATAAATACCTACATCACTCGATGGGTTTCCAAATGGCTTACTGACAGAACCCAGACTGTAAAAGTAGCCAACTCCAAATCCAGCTCCAGACAAATGAAATGTGGAGTACCTCAGGGTTCAGTCCTGGGACCACTCTTGTTTGGCATCTATTTCTCTGAAGTACAGGCCAACACTAAGGGACTCTGGCTAACAAAGTTTGCAGATGACTGCAAAGTGGGAGCCATTATTGAATCCCCAAATGATGTGGATATTCTACAAAAGGGCCTTACAGAAACAGATACCTGGTGCCAGAGCCATGGGCTCAAGCTTAATGCTAAGAAATGTATAGTTATTCCCTTTGGAAAAAAACATGTACCCATGAATTACCACATAGGTGGCAGGACACTAAACATCAAAAGTGTGATGAGAGACTTAGGGACACAGTTGGACAGTGGTCTCACTTTCAATAACCACATCACCACAACAGTCAGGAAATCCTTCTATGTGGCACACCTCATCGCTAAGGGCTTTTCATCCAGAAAAAAGGAGGTCATTGTCCCACTGTACTCATCCCTCATTAGACCCATTATAGAGTATAACGCCCTGTTTGGTATGTACCTCACAAGACATCTGCAACAGCTGGAAAGGCCACAGAAATACATCACTAAAAGAATCACGGCCTAAAGCAGATGCCATATGCTGACCATCTAAAAAATCTCCAGCTATACTCTGTGGCATATCGTCTACTCAGAGGTGTTCTCTTCTTAACATACAAGGCCATGTCAAACCCTGAGCTGTTGGACATGCTCCACTTAAAGAAATCCCAATCCCTCAAAGCCACATGCTCCAGGGATCTAAACCTTGTCATCACAATGAACAAAACATGCTGGAGGGATAGGTTCCTGACCCAGAGACTCCCCATACTCTGGAATAGACTGCCCACACATGTCAAGCAGAGAGCCCCATTGGCCCTCTTCAAAAGGAACCTTGATGATTGGATGGGAGATAGGAAATTCACCCCGGGGATAATGTCAGTCACCCTGCTAGATAGGGGTTCAGAGAAGTAAATATTGTGGGAAGAAATATCCAGTGAATTGTTATGGCTAGGCTTGCATAGGCCCTAGGGCCGATAGCCTAGTACCAACCTATGAACCTATGTACCTATACACACAGCACATGCACACCAAAAAAACAGAAATCCACACACATACATTTAAAATCCTACATCTAATCCTCACTCACCTAACCCACGCAATAACCCTCACATCCACACAATCACACACTTACCTGAACCCAACCCGTAACTTTCCACCACAGTGTTGAAAATAGCGAAGCGAAAGAAACGGCCAACTGAATTCTTTCCCTAGGAAAAAAATTGGTGTTCTGCAGCTTCACTATTTTCAGCATTCGCTGAATAGGGGTCAATATTAGAACATTCAAAGTTTCAAGACTTTGATGTTCCAATATAGACCCCAACCATCATATCAACCTTAACACGGACTATGGAAACTTTATTTTCTCTCTATTCCTTTACTTATCTAATGCATTTCTCACCATATTTCATCAGGCTCTTCATCATAGACCATCCTCACTAAGTCTTGACAACCCTGCCCTCTCTTATTTGCATAGCTAGCTTTCTAACAGGCTACTGGCAGTAAAATGA
Organism: Protopterus annectens; assembly: GCF_019279795.1. NCBI lineage: Eukaryota > Metazoa > Chordata > Ceratodontiformes > Protopteridae > Protopterus > Protopterus annectens. The sequence continues at coordinate 705,767,090 of NC_056729.1, forward strand.
CAGAAGGAACAATCACCATTTTTGCCTGTTGTCAGTTGGAGTACCAAGTGGCTTAGTCTTGGGCCCCATACTCTTTAAAGACCTCTACAATGCTACTAATGATGAAACTGTCATTCAGTATGCAGATAATGCTTCATTGACAGACACAGCTAGACCTCTTCAAGAACTACAGGAAAAGACCCACAAATCTTTTTTTTTTTCCTACAAAAACCTGACTCAGCAATTGTCTCCTCCTGCTGAATGTGAAGAAAATCAAGTTATTGCTTTTCACACCAAAATCTGGTGTTATGTCCTATAAAAAATCTTCTCTATCAGTTCATCAGATCATATTGAATTTGTTTCCTCAAAAAGCAATTAGGTGTAGTTATAGATAATCTTAAAGTCTGATATTCAAATACAACAAGATATCAAGAAAAAACACTTTTTAATGAGCAATGCAAAAAAAAAAAAAAAACGCTGCATATCTCGTACCGTCACTATTACACAATGCCCCCATCTATACCAGCCTTCAGCAATCTCTGATAACAAAAACTGAATAAAGCTATAACAAGATAATTAAATTCACCACTAACCAATCTACTAAATCCCACCACTGCCTAACCTTAAAACAATTAAGCTCTCTAGAACTTTCACGCTATCTGTCGATCTGCTAGTTGGGAACTGCTTATGCTATAATCTACAAACCACAAAACTGTCTTGCACTCCAAGCCTTGGTGGAACCTTACATCCATACATGATCACTAAGATCCGCAGACAAGTCCCTATTCATCGTCATCAACCCCCTTTTTCCCATTTTTCTACATGGGGGTCAGGGTGTTACCATCTCTGTTGATTCAATGCCACACTCCTGCCTTCTTCGACATTCATGCCTGACTCTAGCAAATCTCTCACACAATCTAGCCACCTCTTTGCTAGACACCCTCATTTTCTTTTACCTTCTTCCTGTCTGTCCTAAATCTACTTCACCTATTAACAGTAACTAAAATGCACAACTCTGCTCATTTATCCCCTGTACATAAATTATGCCTACAAAAATTGGAATTTTATTCCTGCCCCAATCCAATAACAATCCAACATATTCAGATTCAAAACCTTGCTAAAACAATGCTTTAAAAGCACTTGGCTCTTTTCTTCAACCTCCCCAGACTAGACTACCTTGGCCCTTATAGACTTTATTGCCCCTATATACCAAGAAAATAAATTCACAATGTAAATGTTCTACTGTCTTCTATTCCTTTACTCTTACTGCTACTTCTCTTGTATCTACTTACCATATGACAAGTTTTCCCTCCAGCAAAATTCCAACTCACACTCACTACCTTCTACATTTACCTCAAACTAACTACAACTTTCTTTTTCTCTGTGTCATCTAACAAATATACCCACTATTTACCTTTCCTCATCTGCTCTCTACTTTCTATGATTTATCACCTCCTCTGCTTTCTACTCATATTTCCCATATCATCTTCCTCTTACTTCTACCCATAAATGTAACACTGTAATGTGACATTTTAAACCTCACTGTATATGCCAAATTGTCTACTATTAATTTGAAATGACTATATTTTACTGATCACCAATTTTTTTCTAGTATAGCTGCCTTGCAGTTGTTGTATGTCCATACTGCAACTTTTAAAATTGCCTATTTTGTTACTGGAGCTATTCTGTCCAGGCCTCCACTGAAAAGGGGATATTGTAGCCACGTGAAATTACCCCGATCAACACGAGCAATAAATAACTAGATTATACATATGTATAGATAGATATATGGGTCTATTGTGTATGACTAAACCACCCTAATGTCAAATGTAAAACATGGACAAAAAGTTCAAACATACATAACAGTGGGAAAAAAAAAACAACAATATTGGGAGAGGAAAACAATTTTCTCTCTCGATATTAAAACTAATCCCTGCCCCCATAACACTAACCTCAAATTTGTCTGAAAAGTGGCAGTGTTACAGGAAGGTTTTTGTTAAGGTAAAGTGTAGGGTTAGGGTTGGGGAAAGGGCAGCATTAGGTTTAGGGTTAGCATCCATTACTAAAGAGGGCTGCACCCCCCCTGCACCACCTTAGTAACGGCATTAACATGTAAAATACATGATAAAATACATGAATATAGGAAACCGGCCATAAACATAGAGGTAAACATATATAATAAATGAATACAGAAAACTGTACATTTCTATATAAGTTAATATATTTGTTATAGTCAAACATACATTTCAAAATCAAAATATATGTTCAAGTTTCTATAAGAAGAAAAAAACAAAAAGAAAGAAGAAAGAAAAAGAAAATATAAGAATAAAAAAGGAATGAGTAAAGGAGGAAGAGAAGCAGTATAGATTACATCACTGTATATAATTAAGATATTGCACTGCAGTTGTACAAAGTATATATGAACATGAGGATGAAGAGCTACAAAACTGGGATCAGCCACAAGCACTAGCACTATCTTTGCATGCCAGTATATAAGGGGTGACATTTTATTTCTCTGTATAAATTGAATCCTCCCCTACATGTTGAGTTAAAAGGTTAGTGTGATAAGATGTTTTTGACAATAAAACTGTATAATTTATCTGTGGTTCAGACAATACTATATTAGTACGGTATTTAGTGTGTATAATGTGCAATGCAGCTAACATAATGTCAGTACTTACTGTGCATTTAGGTGAAATACTGATTTCTTTGCTTCCTCATTAGAAATAAAACATTTTCTACCTTTATTTACAGTGTCTTAGCTGCAGCATTCTTGGCGAGACTTGAATTAAACAATATTCCAAAATGTTGTTGTTATACCTCTCAACCATCCTGAATTCTTTGTTTTTACTGGTTTTGAGGTCCTAAATAATGGGGTGCCACAATTCCAATGTGACAACCCTTAATTTCCTAGTTTCTCAGCTTTCTTTTTAAATTTTTTGTTTTTGACTGACATCATCACGTGAGCCTGTTGGAAATGAGCTCCAGGGATGACATGTGAGCATTTCCAGCTAGGATGAGCAGTTCTTTTACTTCCATGAGCAAGGGCCAGGGCAGGCTTGTAAAGTTAAACTGCCAGGGTATGGGAAGGCTTCAAACGTCTATAAACTGCAAGGGAAAGGGAAGGCTTCAAACGTCTATAAACTGCAAGGGAAAGGGAAGGCTTCAAACAGAACAGCCATGTACTTAAGCTGGTGGCTCCATGAATGTCAGTTAGGGCTGCAAGGTCCAGAAACATTGGTTTGAAGTAGTTTGGGTATTTTTGAAGTCCGTTCAGGCTGTGTATTATTTTTCTTTGTGACAGGTAACAAGAGCCTGAATTCCCTACCCACCACCACTTGTGAAAACTGTCCAGGTTTTTGCCTCATATTTTTGTTCTGTTTCTCATAAAATCTGTGGTTTTCTGGAGGATTGAGTTTGCTTAGTAATGACAGGCATTTGAATTTCAGACATCATATTCTTCAGAAAATACATGGTAACACAAACCTTTATTCTAGCAATTTTCCAAGTTTATGAGATAAATATATGAAATGTGTCCCTATTTTGGGGTTGTATTCCCACATTATTGCCTTTGTCCAAATTTTTGATGTTTCCAGGTTGAAAGGTATGATGAGAACTGAATTCACTAATTGTTTGGGGGCTATATTCCCCCATTATTGGCTTCACCCTGATGTTTTGTGCTAAGAGCTTGAGAGCTATGGTGAGAACTGAATTCACTAAATGATAGCCATTTAAGTTTCAGTCTTCCTATCTTTCAGGAAAGGGCTTACTTGGCATAGTGGTATGTTGCTCTGACTGTAGTGTAGAGAGTCCTGAGTTCAAAACTTGGCAGTGAAATGCATGGTGACAGCATGTTTTATTCTAGCAACTTTCCAAGATTATACAAGCAATGTTTATTATGTGTCCCTGGTTTTTGGGTTTTTGTCCCCCTATACATTTTGGCTTTTTCCAGATTTCTTGTGCTGTAAAGTTAAGAGATACTATGGTTGAGTGTTGAATGGATTTTACAAGGTGCTGAGTGCTTCAGGGGAAGAGAAGTTTAGTGCTGCTTATAGTGAGGCAGCTTGCATTGTTAATAACATAACAGGTTAAATGCTTGCTTTTGATGCAGAAGGGTGTAGGTTCTACTCCCATGGTATGTAGATGCATTACTGTACTGTGTTGTACTTTTAAAGGGTGGTGGATGCTGCAGTCCTGAGAATGTCCTATTTGTCAGTGATAACTAGTAACTATGAACCTGTTATCAGTTTGCCATCTATTCCCTGTTGCAATATTTCTAATAATTTTTTTAATGTAACATAAGCAATTTATTCTTCAAGGGCAACAGGCACTTTATTTGTAGATGAAACAATGAAATATAAAATTGTTCACTAGCAGTAACCACTTCATTAGTTACAAATCTCTTTAATGTGGAATTATTTAGTTGACTTTTATGTGTGCATATTTACTGATACTGGTGGATTGTAAAAGTTTGAGTAAACTTTTATGACAGAAATGTTCTGAATTGGGAAGTTTTGTCATTATTAATTGATGCATTTTGTTTCATTGCTTACTGGAAAAATGTTCAAAACAATAAATTTACAATGTGCTCTAACAAGTGTGCTGTATTATGCAAGGAATACAATTTAATACAATCAGGAAGGTGTTTCAAAGAACACGTGTATGTTTCATGTGCAATGGGCCTATGATTTGAAAACAGCTCAAAGGTAATCTTTATCCATCAATGGCCAGTTGCATTTTCTTTGAATGTGGATTTCAATGCTGTTTCAAAGAATGTGAGTTTCAAGTGCAGGGAAGTTTTAATGCTAAGTCTGTTTTCATTGTGAGATTGTTTTGCTTTGTTTAGCACACGCTATTAGTGTTTGTGCAATAAAATGTAAAATAAAAGTTTTAAATGAAATCCAAATAATCATTGTAGAAGTAAAGCAGTATGCACATTATTGTTTATGGTAAATGGGGTTAAATAGCCAAGTGATGGGACATTGGAATGGCTGCAGGGGACTCTGGGGACATATTTTGGTTGTCTGTTCTTCAGTTTGCGTTTAAAAGTTGGTATCCCACAATTCCATCGGAGTGGGCTGGGTTACACAATTTTGTATGCAAATGTTATGTTAATTAGTGTACGGATTTGTACCTATTTTCATGGTCCTTTGTCTAGATTTTTGATGTTTCCAGGTTGAGAGGTATAATGAGAACTGAATTCACTAATGGTTTGGGGACTATATTCCCCTATTATTGGCTTCATCCAGGTGTTTTGTGCTAGGAGGTTGAGAGCTATGGTGAGAACTGAATTTACTAAATGTTAGCCATTTAAGTTTCAGTCTTCCTATCTTTTAGGCTGCAGCTTATTTGGCATAGTGGTATGTTGCTCTGACTGTAAGGCAGAGGGTCCTGCGTTCAAGACATGGCAGTGAAATTCATGGTGGTAGCGCATTTTATTCTAGCAACTTTTCAAGATTATACAAGCAATGTTTATAATGTGCCCCTGGTTTTTGCCCCCCCCCCCCCATAAAATTTGTTTTTTTCCATATTTCTTGTGCTGCAAAGTTAACAGATAGTACGGTTGAGTGTCAAGTGGATTTTACAAGGTGCTGAGGGCTTCAGGGGAAGAAAGGTTTGGTGCTGCTTATGGTGCAGCAGCTTGCATTGTTAATAGCATAACAGGTTGAATGCTTGCTTTTGATGCAGAAGGTTGTGAGTTCTACTCCCATAGTATGTAGATGCATTGCTGATACTGTGCTGTGTTGTACTTTTAAAGGGGGGGGTAGATACTGCAGTCCTGAGAATGTCCTCTTTGGTGGTGATAATTAGTAACTATGAACGTGTTAGCAGTTTGTTATCTATTCCCTGTTGCAATATTACTAATCATTTGCTTAATGTAACATAAGCAATTTATTCCTCAAGGTCAGCAGGCACTTTATTTATAGATAAACAATGAAATATAAACGTGTTCACTAGCAGTAACCTCTTCATTAGTTACAGATCTCTTTAATGCGGAATTATTTTGTTGACTTTTACTTTTGTAGAAATTGTGTATAATTACTGATACTGGTGGATTGTAGAAGTTTGAGTAAACTTTTATGATAATAATGTTCAGAATTGGTCAGTTTTGTCATTATTGGTTCATACATTTAGTTGTAAAGCTTACTGGAAAAATGTTCAAAACAATAAATTTAAAACACGCTCTAACAAGTGTGCTGTATTATACAAGGAATATAATTTAATACAATCAGGAAGGTGTTTCAAAGAACAAGTGCATGTTTCTTGAGCAAAGGGCCTATGATTTCAAAACAGCTCAAAGATAATCTTTATCCATCAATAGCCAGTTGAATTTTTTTTTGAATGTGGGTTTCAATGCTCTTTCAAAGAATGTCCCTGGGATTCATGAAGCTTGCGCCAGGCGCCGGAGTAGCATCGGCGATCTAGCGCCAAATATGGCGGCCGAGCGATTCAGGTACGAGCTGTTCCCAGATGCACTACCAGCGTATGGCAGAGCTGCAGAGATCCCAGTGCATGTAAGCTAATTACCCCATGTGCAGCAGTGTAGCATGTAAATGAAGGTATATAGCGATTCATGAAGTGATACAGGCATAGCATAAGCATGAAGAAATGTAAACCAAAAAAAAAAAACAGTTTACATTTTGTCAAACATAAAATTGGAGCCATGAAAGCGGACCAAACTTAAGTATTATAATGTTAATATATGCCAATGGCTAAATATATAGCCAATGGCATAAAAACCATGCACAACATATAAAAAATAACATTTAATGGCATGGCCACACTAACGCAAAGTAAAATGGCAGTGCATCTGTGCGCAAACGGGATCACAAGGAAAATATATTTAGATGTCATAAAACTGCAATGCAACACAATTCATGATATCCCCATAATAGTCATTGGCATGCATGCTACACCACTACCATGGCGCAAAGGTTGCTAAGGGTCTGTGAGAGTGTTCTGTGTGCTAACTAGGAATTAGTAGTCAATGCCATGCAAATGAGTCAAGTAATACTGAATCACAAACGCCCTTCCGGCGTAAGGATGTACCACATGGGATAGCGGTACAACACCGAGGAGTTGCCTGGAGGTAAACATGGCATCAAGAGAGGAGTGCACCACCATAGCTGTAAGCACATTGGATCATTGCTAATCCAGGTTGCCTGTTGCTAAGCAAAGCCGCAGGATAGGGGTGTGGAAGTAGCCATAGCTTTACTTAGCTGAGAGCACACAAGGTAACCGAAAGTTCATGTGAATGTGGATGAAAACGTGCTCAAAACTTGGTAAACGGCTGTGCGCAGCTCGCACCACAGCTGAAATAGGAAAGATACAGGAAGACTATAAGGAAATGCTGCAGCATGGTAATTGGAGTACAAATGAGTAATTAACACCTAGGAACTCACAGTAGGCCATAGACAACAGCTAACAAGGCTGCTAGCAGCTACCTGCAGAACAGGAAAGGGGGAGGTGCCGCACAGCAAAGAAAAGAGAACTGTCACAGCAGAACAAAGCAAACTTGCAGTAGATCAGCTACATAACACATTTCCCAACACAATCCTGGGTTGTGAAAGTACAAAACAAGAAATCCGGCATCTGGATGCATGCCTGACAATGGGAGGGGAATCGGGTGGAAAATTGAAGTAAAGGGCAATAGTTGAATCATGGCAGCCAAGCGTAAGTCAACCCACAATAGCAGTACCTGCTGTAAATCCAATAATTAAGATACCCTGCAGCTGGAATAGCACAAACACACCCAATTACACTGGCATCATCCATTGCACAATAGTATAAGGTGTGACCACCCCTCACACACACTTGTGTATTCCCAGACACTCTGCACCATTGGTGTATACAGATGGGGAACTTTTAATATGTACATGTTAGGGGCCACCATAGCTTTGATTCACCAGCATGTGTTGGAGACTGACAGTGGTGTGGAGGATGATGCTGACAACCATCTCAGGCACTGGAGGAGGAGAAGAGTGTTCAGACCCAGGGTAACCTACCAGGGGCTACAAGATCTGGAGATAGTAGGGCATTACAGGGAGGACAGGGACATCATACAGCAACTTGTTGAGCTGTGCCTACCACGCCTCAGAGCCAGAAGTAACAGAGGGGAACCCATCCCAGTTGACATGAAGGTATGTGTAAGCTTGAGAATACTAGCCACAGGTACCTTCCAAAGGCCAACTAGGGATATCATGGGGATCTCACAGGCATCAGGATCCAGGGTACTCCACCAGTTCCTGGATGCCATGTTACCACATGCCAATGAGCACATATACTTCCCCCAAAAACAGGAGGAGTTGGCAAGCAATATGCGTCTCTTCCACCATGTGGCAGACTACCCGGAGGTACTGGGTGCAATAGACTGCACGCACATACACATCAAGTCACCACCCGGTGAGCATGGTAGGCGGTACATAAATCACAAGGGATACCTCTCCATCAACTGCCAGGTCATGTGCAATGTCCAGGGCATTATCATGGATGTGTGTGTTGGCAGCCCTGGAAGCTATCATGACTCCCACATCTGGCATGCCTCACAGCTGTATCAGGTATTTGCCAGGAGGGGCATCCCATATGGCCACCTGGTGGGGAATGCTGGCTATGCACTGGAACCATGGATGATGACTCCCATCAGAAATGCACACAAAGCCACGCAAGAATGCCATAATGAGGCACATGCAGAAACAGAATCATCATAGAGCATGTGTTTGGGATGCTGAAATCATGGTTCCATTGCTTGGACATATCTGGGGGAGCCTTGCAGTACTCTCCAGGCATGTGTGCCCACATCTTCATATTCTGTGCCATGCTACACAATATGATCCTGCAGAAACAGCTGCAGCAGGGACAGAATAGTGAAGGCCCTCACAGCCCACCACCATTGCCAAAAGACCCACAGGCAGAGAGGCACTCAGACCATGAACACCCTGTGCTAGCCCAAGTAGGCAGACGGAGATGTTCCCAGTATGTCCATGCCTTGGAAAACAGGGAACATATAGCACACACACTGACAGTGTAGGCACTCATGGACTGACACCATTCTCCACCTGCACAAACAGCAAACATGGATGTCACACACACATGATCAACTGTAAATTGTCATTTATAGGTGGTCTTCTGTGTGCATCCTACATAGGTAGCCTTTGACACAAGGTAAGTCAATACCTGAACAGTAAGTTAAGCTATCAGCATGTGTCCATACTGTATGTAGAGGTTCATAGATACATAGGTAGGTACATGCCCAACTGCTGAGGCCACTCATAAGCATAGGCAAAAAGTGTCTGCTGTCGCCACCCCATTGATTAACTAACTGTCCTTCTGTGGAGCAGAGCCAGTTGCGGGATCCCTGGGGTGTATCCACTGTTCCCCACCCACTATGCAAGGATTCCCTGGAGTATTAGTGAGGGGATTTGTATAATGTAATCAGGGATGTAGTTCCAAATAATGGGGAGTATCCCTGACAGGAATCTTCTCAGATGTTTACATGTTACATAGTATGCCTTAAACACAGCTTGTATATATAGGTACTTCTCCACAGAATAATAAACATGTGGAACACACAGCCGCTGAAATGTGTGTTAATCACCCTTGCACTACCTGTGCCTGGTCTGAGAGGTAAGATATCACTGCCAGGATTAGAACACACAACCATGTACACAATCTTCACAATAACATACCATTAAGCCTACTGAGATGTAACAATGGCAGTCATGTATACTAACAGGATAAAACACAAAAGGTGGGAATGTGTTGAAATAGGACAAACCGGCATATATATATATATATATATATATATATATATATATATATATATATATATATATATATATATATATATATAGATACATACATCATTATATATATAGACAGAGAGAGGGAGAGAGAGAGAGAGAGAGAGAGATGTCGATACATGGGGATATACATATATATGTAGATATATAAATAGGTTAACAACATCTACATAACCATGGAGGTACATATAAATGGGATACCTACCACATACAGACTGCTTTACATACCGACGCGCGTAATCCCGAGGCTTAAGGTCCGAAAGAACACAGTACCGAAACACCAGATGCGCGAGGTGTAAACTAACGATATTAAGGGACAGTTAGTCAGTGCTTCTGGTGTTGTGATTCAGGTAGATTACAGTGTGTAAGTGTGTTTCTTAGGGCTGTAGTGTGTGTAAGTGTGTGTTCTGAGTGCGTTGTGTGTTTGTGGGGGAATGTATCGTGTGGGTGTGGGTTAGCTTTGTGCATCTGTTTACGCGATCTAGGAGGTAGAATATTAAAGTAGGGGGGTGTGGGGGATGCAGACACCTACATGGGGGGTGTAGGGGGGCTTGCCCACCTGCTCATACGTAGTGTAGGATGTTTTTTTTGGATGTGGTGGGTAGCAGTGTGTCTGTGTGTGCATGTGTGTGTTCCATGTTCATGTTACTTTCGTGAGTTACTGCCGCTGTCAGTAATATGGGGTATGGGAGTCTGGGCCTGGTACTGTGTGCGTCAGAACTGTGTGGTTCCGGGATTCCATTGGTATCCCGTATACAGCGGTTGAAGTGTTCATATATGTGTATAACATGGACCATAGCAATCACACATTCCTCCACTACCAACCTTTATGAACAAAGGATATGGAGAGTGTATGCCTATACACTATTACAAATATGTGCTATGGACATGAGCCATTTTGCGAGGGACAGTCCCTCTTTGGGTGGTTGTGTCCTGACCCAATATATTAAATGTGGCAAATGTCCTGGGATTGTAGGACATAATTATGTCCCATATGCAATGTAATAGTTGCATACAATAGTTCTTTCTGTATCTAAAATACCTACATGTTACAAGAAACAGGATAAGCAACTAAACTGCTACAAGAATAAGCTTATATTTAGGCAAGAAAGGAAAGTTCTATCCCTTGTACTGACCGTGGGTTTGTGTCAGCCTGTAAATTTTGATGTGTGTCCCGAAAATGTCCCACTATGGCCATATGAAAAGGTGGCAACCCTAGCCAAAGAGGGTCAGTCGCCAACACAACTACAATGACTGCAAATACCTATGACAGAAATACACAGCTTTCATGTAGCAACACTTTATCACATTCTGATGTATTTTCGAAGGGATTCAAGGACTAACATCACCTGCATGCTATACAGGAACCAGATAGCAGTGCCTTAATGAATCAGCCTGCAATTATCATAGTATTAGTCCACCAAAGGATAGGTGTTCAAATAGGGAAGGAACCCTTGCACACATATTGATTATGTATAAAAGCAGTTCCTGCACACCTGCATCTGCTATGCACACCCACTGACATCACCCCCACACCCAAACAAAGTACAATACAAACTGTAAAAACATCACAAATCATTCACTCACTGTACATCATGTGCAGAAGCCTTAACATACCTTGTCAGAGACACAATAACATGGCCCTGTGTGAAATAGTTGCTGTTATACAATGGAACAGCTGCTGATGTTACAGGGATTGTTTGCACTAATCCCGTTTCAGAGGGTTGTGTGTACACCGGGATGTGTTAGCAATTACTGAGTAACAGCACAGTATGCTACACTTGTACACCAAATCAAGGATGTCTGGTGGGCACACTCTAAACCACATAACAGTTCATGCATAGCCATACAGCCTTGAGCTTCCCAAACATCCTTGCCAGACTTAAACATCTGCAGAAGTATCAGGTACAAACAAACCCTGCATACATAGCAATGTTCTGAAATATAACAGCTGTACTCACATGTAGAACAAAATTGTCTAGCCATTACACACAATCCATGGGAGTCAAGAAGCTAATATATCTCTGTCTGTCTCCATATAGCTGTTGAAATATATCACAAACAACACATCCAGGCCATCTTCCTCGAAAGTAAGGCAAACGGACAACACCCAAAAGGAGTACTCAGTTATACACCACTGTTGCCATGGTATCGTGTAATGGAGTAGCTGCACAGCTGATGTGCATCTACTTAACTACTTTGGAACACCAATTGGTGGTCAGGATACCACATGTTACCGATATTAACCTAGAAAAGGATGGGTTATCACACATTCAAACCATCCATATATACCAGCAGAACATTACAAAGAAGATTGAAACACAAACTGAAAAAGATTGAATCAACAATTAACGACACCTCGGGTTACTAATAAGGTATGTAGAACAGTCAGTATTCTGTGTATTTAGTACCTTTTCTGTAGTATTTAAAGTGCACCCAATCCATACAGTGGAAACAGTTATCTTGTAGTGATGTATTGTTGAGCATAGTAATGCTTGTAGTATTTGTGTGTACTGCTGTAGGTCACAAGGCAAACACCGCATACACCACAAGGGATGCTATATAAGGGCTTTGAACAGAAATATTCCTCACCAGCCACTGTCAGTGGCAGGGCTGGTCCAACATGTATGTGCTATAACAGGGGATAGTATATGTTGATATATTGTAAAAGTAGCCATATGTATGGGTGTATTACTGAGAATAACATGTCGAAGGTTGGCCCACTGTGCAATTATGATTTGCATTGTGGGATATTGTGCCAATAACTGTGTAATGTGTAATATTGTAGGCAGATATGTATTACAAGTTACATAACATTACTGTTATGTTAGGCAAACATTAGTTATGTCTATTGGCATTTACTATGCACAATAATAGTATACATATGTCTTTTAGTCATCCGACAGTTTATCAGCATGATAGCAAAGTAAAATGGAAGAGCTAGCTAACTATCCATGCACATAAGACATGTAATAAGTGCAAAGGTAGGTACTAGGCTGTCTTACCAAGGGTATTTATAAGCCTAGCTAGAGTGTGTTGGCTTTTGCCACCCCCATAGGTTAGTTCCCTGTGACTCTGAATGGCAGAGCCATTAGTTCCCTGCACCTCTGTCCAGCAGAACCACTGCAGTGATGCCCGGGGTACATGTCTGTCTGCCATCCACATGTCAAGGTTTCCCTTGAAGAGTGCTAGTGAGGGGCCCTGCCTGATGTACATTGGAATCATGTTCCAAAGCATGGGGAGTGTCCGGGTCAAGAATCTATCCATCCAGCACGTTCTAGTCATCATTGTGGTTAGGTGTATATCCCTAGAGCATGTGGCTCTCAGGGGCCTCTGTTTAGGTGGAGCATATCCAGCAATACTGTGTTGGACATGGGCCTTGTATGTCAAGCAGAGATCACCTGTGAGTATGCGGTATGCAACACAGTACAGCTGGAGTATCTTAGGTTGGCCTGCATAGGTCATCTGTTTGAGGTCAGTAATCCTCTTGGTGTGGTACTGTTGTGGTCTTCCAAGCTGTTGCAGTTGTCTTGTAAGGTATATCCCAAATGGGGTGTTGTATCATTTAATGGGTCTAATAAGTCATGAGTAGAGAGTCACAATGGCCTCCTTTGATCTGGATGTGAACCCATTAGAGATTAGGGGGGCCATGTAGAAGGATATTCTATCCACCTTGTCATTATGGGTATTGAAGGAGAGATTGCTATCTACTGGGGTTCCCGGATCCCTTATTACCTTTTCTGTATGTAGGGGACTAGCGCCTATGTGGTTGTCTGTGGGTAATTAGTTATATCCAAAGGGGATGATGATGCACTTTTAGTAATTCAGCTTGACACCGGGTATTTGTCTCATTGCGACCCTTCCCTAGTTTGCAGTCGTCTGCAAACCTTTTCAGCCAAAGCCCTCCTGTGCTTGTCTATATGTCAGAGAATTATATACCGAACATGAGGGGTCCTAGACCTGGGCCCTGAGGGACGCCACTTGTAAATGGTATACAGTTAGACCTAGGGTATGCAACTCCCACTGTGTGTGTTCTGTCCGTGATCCACTTTGCAAACCATCACATGACGTAGGGGTTAATGTTCAGGTGGATGGGAATGTTGATAATACCAGAAGTAGGAATGGTGTTGAAAACCTATGAGAGATCTAGGTAGGCTGTGTGGACCTCCTTACCCTCATCTAATGCCTTGGTAACTGTCTCTAAGAAGTCCACCAGGTTTAGGAGGCATGGTCTGCCCTTAACAATGCCAAAGTGGGAGGGGTCAAAGGTTTGGAGGTACCCAATGTCTCTGTGACTGAGATCCATGATGTGCTCCATAGCCTTGCAGACCAGGCTAGTCAGGCCTATAGGGCAATTGGTCCAATGGTCAATTGTGGTGCCACCTTTGTGGAATGGGATAACTGTTGCTGTGCACCATTCAGGGGGCACTAAGCCCGATGCGAGGCTATTATTGAACATGGTGCATAGGTGGGGAGCCAGTACATTTTGAAGTTCATGTAAAATGCAGCCTGGGATGTTGTCTGGTCCCATGGATGCTGTGATATTGGCTTTAGAGTGTGTAGCTCTGAGAGGGAGGGGGGAAATGTAGCACTGAACCTATGTGCCTGGATGTTGCCAATATCAGTTGGTTCTGTAATGTTTGTGCCTTTGTGCTGTAACTCAGAGTAGACCTGGTTGTTGACATTGAGATATGTGACATAGCTATAGAATGCTTTGTGGTTGTTGTTGGAATTAGTGGCAGTTTTGTTTTCGTAGCTAGCTTTGGAGGATCTTATAAGGGATCTCACCTTCTTACTGAGGATGACCAGGGAGCTACTCCATGCATGGGAATGTACTCTCGCTTTGCAACAGTGTCTTCCTCCTGTAGTACAGTTTGTTTATGGCAGGGGACCAACAGATTGGTTTCCTTAATTAGGAGTTTAGCAACTTGGTTCTGTTTGGGATAGCACAATCCATGCACTCATGTAAGTGCTTATAGAGTGCATTTGTGTAGGATTCAGCAGTTGTAACAGGATTGTCCATCTGCATGGGTGTTATGACGTTCACCACGTCTGTCTTAAGAAGCATGAAGTTGGCTTTGTAGACATATTATACTGTGGTTCCCTTAATGGGGGGTGGGGGCGGGATGTGGATATCGACAGTGTTCAGCTCATGGTCGGTTCGGACCAACGAGGAGTTGACTTCACGTGTGGAGCACTCGTCACTCATGTTGGTAATGCCTAGGTCTAGGATATTATTGCCCCTGGTGGGTGTGTGGATATGTTGATCTAGGACATTGGTGTTTATGAATTCCAGAAAGCGTTCAGCTAATAAGTTGGTACACGAGTAGTTTTCCAGGTTAATGGTGGGGTAGATTCAGTGAGACTATGTGATGAGTGTGGTGTGAATGTTTACCTTTTCCTGTCATGGTCAGGCTTTGTTGGAGAGAGCTTTACCTCCAGTTTGGCTAGATGAGTGCATCTCTCACAGGTTGTAGTGTTGGGTGGTAGGTGGAAAGGCTTGTCTGTGTTCATGAGGCAATGTGTACATTGCCTCAAGACGTCCAGATTCATCAGATAGACAGGTGAGAACACTGGCAGTTGACTCTTGGACATGCCTGAATATAGAACTACTTTCCCCTAGATAAGTGAGGAAAGTGAGTACAAGAGCTATTTTACTCTAAGCAAATGAGAAAAGTATGTACAGTACCTGTTTACCTCTAGGTAATGAGGAAGATTGAGTGCTATAGTAATTATTAGCTTACGTAGTGCTTACAAGTTCTGAACAAGTGCTGAGCATGAATAAGCAATCCAGATAGGGTCTTGGATAACATAAACACATGCCCCCCCAACAGGTACACAAACATATATCTATGTACACCACAGGGCCCCAGTACCCACAACTATGCATGTACAAGCTGCACTCAGGCTGCATGGGACCTGTCCACATCACAGGTTGTATCATACACATATGGCAAAACAAGATGCTCTCCACCTACACATCATGTAAAACATTGCTCCATGTCCGGCTGTGTACACACTGAATGGTGCACACCAACAGGTATCACAACCCACAAAGGGGGAGATACCACTGATAATAGGTTCATAGGTTCATACTAGGCTATCTGCCCTAGGGCATTTATAAGCCTAGCCAGAGTGTGTGTGGCTTCCGCCACCTCTTGGAATGATAATACTGTGCCCATTTAGGGTTTAGTTTACTGTGCCTCTGTCTAGTAGTGACACAGAGATGACCCCCATGGTAAACCTAAGATCTCCCATCCACTCCCATCCACTCGTCAAGATTTCTCTTGAAGAGAGTCAGTGAGGGGCTCTGCTAACATGGACTGGGATTCTGTTCCAGAGTGTAGGGAGGCTCTGGGTTATGAATCTGTCCCTCCAGCATGTCCTATTTATTTCTGTATATATAAGCAAAAAGTTAGGACACGTAGAAGGCAGAAATACTTTCGATATTTCAAGGGACCATTCAGTCACACACGTAGATGTAAATACACCACAAACTCTCAGTGCAGTATAAGCGAGGACATCCACTCAAGAAATAACTGCAATTCGCTGTTTGCTGCTGGAATACAACTGTTCTTTAGAAAAAATTGTGTTGTCAATACCTCTCCACGGAACAATAGCTTGCTCACTAAACCCAACACAAGGGACCAAGCGTTCTGCAGAGTTAAATAATTTTATTGAATTCACACGGCAAGCACTTTCAACCTTTTGGTCTTCTTCAGGCCATCAAACATACTAAATTAATTACATTTATAAGAAGCATCATCATCAAAAGCATGATGTCACATCCTGCTTAATTCTCATATATAAAAAACTATTAACTGCCTATAGAAAGTTACTGCAACTTGCGTTTCATCAGGAACGCTATGCACAATTATTAATACATTATTTCCACACAGATATATTGCTTAATATCTGTTTGAAACTCTAAGCACATATATTATATAATTTTTTTTAAAAAATACATATAAAAAACATTGTAAGTGATCCTACAAATTCAAAATGCAAAAACATTCCTTATTATAAATACAAGTTTCTATAAAATGGGTATGTGCATTTGTAAATCTGAAACCATATATATATTCATATAAATAATAAGACATATATATATATATATATATATATATATATGAGTCCATAAAATCATATACCTTACTCGACCAGGACAGTACAATAAATAACTATCTAATATCCTATACATTCAATATCTACAGGCCATAGCTATTTACATATACTTTACGTATATGTATATGTATAAATAGACAGATTTCCGTAAATCACGGAAACCTTAAAGATAAAATTCATATGTACTTTAATAAAAAACATTATAATAAAAACATTAATTTATATAACTCAATTATACTACAAGTTAAAAACAGAGCTACAATATCATTAAGGATACTTTAACTAATAGATATACAGAACTTTTTAATAAAAATTCCCAATAAAATATTTTTCAGTAAAAAATTTTTTACCAAGATTTTTTCTTATAATATTGCTAGCACAGGTCCTTAAAGAATATATAATATAAGAAATCATTGTTTTAATCACTAATATTTTTATACACAAAGCTATACAATTTTTTTAAA